>NW_028125768.1:0-327697 GCF_965194825.1 Balaenoptera physalus
ATAAAACCCCAGAAAAAAAAACGAAATGAGGTGGAGATAGGGAACCTTCCAGAAAAAGAATTCAGAATAATGATAGTGAAGTTGAGCCAAGACCTTGGAAAAAAAAAGGAGGCAAAGATCGAGAAGATGCAAGAAATGTTTAACAAGGACCTAGAAGAATTAAAGAACCAACAAACAGAGGTGAACAATGTAATAACTGAAATGAAAAATACACTAGAAGGAATCAGTAGCAGAATAACTGTGGCAGAAGAACGGATAAGTGACCTGGAAGACAGAGAGGTGGAAATCACTGCCATGGAACAGAATAAAGAAAAAGAATGAAAATAAACGAAGACACCCCAAGAGTCCTCTGGGACAACATTAAACGCAACAACATTCGCATTATAGGGGTCCCAGAAGGAGAAGAGAGAGAGAAAGGACCCGAGAATATATTTGAAGAGATTATGGTCAAAAACTTCCCTAGCATGGGAAAAGAAATAGCCACCCAAGTCCAGAAGCACAGAGTGTCCCAGGCAGGATAAACCAAAGGAGAAAAATGACAAGACACATAGTAATCAAATTGACAAAAATTAACGACAAAGAAAAATGATTGAAAGCAGCAAGGGAAAAATGACCAATAACATACAAGGGAACTCCCATAAGGATAACAACTGATTTCTCAGCAGAAAATCTACAAGCCAGAAGAAAGTGGCATGATAAATTTAAAGTGATGAAAGGGAAGAACCTACAACCAAGAGTACTCCATCCTGCAAAGAGCTCATTCAGATTTGATGGAGAAATCAAAAGCCTTACAGACAAGCAAAAGCTAAGAGAATTCAGCACCATGAAACCAGCTCTACACCAAATGCTAAAGGAACTTCTCTAAGTGGGAAACACAAGAGAAGAAAAGGACCCACCAAGACAAACCCATAACAATTAAGAAAATAGTAGTAGGAACATACATATCGATAATTACCTTAAACGTGAATGCACTAAATGTTCCAACCAAAAGACACAGGCTCGCTGAATGGATACAAAAACAAGACCCATATATATGCTGTCTACAAGAGATCCATTTCAGACCTAGGGACACATACAGACTCAAAGTGAGGCGATGGAAAAATATACTCTATGCAAATGAAAATCAAAAGAAAGCTGGAGTAGCAATACTCATATCAGATAAAATAGACTTTAAAATAAAGAATGTTACAAGAGACAAGGAAAGACACTACATAATGGTCAGGGGATCAATCCAAGAAGAAGATATAACAATTATAAATACATATGTACCCAAAATAGGAGCACCTCAATGTATAAGGCAACTGCTAACAGCTATAAAAGAGGAAATCGACAGTAACACAATAATAGCGGGGGACTTTAACAGCTCACTTACACCAGTGGAGATCAGCCAGACAGAAAATTAATAAGGAAACACAAGCTTTAAATGACACAATAGACCAGATAGAGTTAATTGATATTTATAGGACATTCCATCCAAAAACAGCAGATTACACGTTCTTCTCAACTGCACACGGAACATTCTCCAGGATAGATCATATCTTGGGTCACAGATAAAGCCTCAGTAAATTTAAGAAAACTGAAATCATATCAAGCAGCTGTTCCGACCACAATGCTATGAGATTAGAAATCAATTACACGGAAAAAAACGTAAAAAACACAAACACATGGAGGCTAAACAATACGTTACTAAATAACCAAGAGATCACTGAAGAAATCAAAGAGGAAATCAAAAACTACCTAGAGACAAATGACAACAAAAACACGATGATCCAAAACCTATGGGATGCAGCAAAAGGAGTTCTAAGAGGGAAGTTTATAGCAATACAAGCCTACCTCAAGAAACAAGAAAAATCCCAAATAAACAATCGAACCTTACACCTAGAGGAACTAGAGAAAGAAGAACAAAACCCAAAGTTAGTAGAAGGAAAGAAATCATAAACATCAGAGCAGAAATAAATGAAATAGAAACAAAGAAAACGAAAGCAAAGATCAATAAAACTAAAAGCTGGTTCTTTGAGAAGATAAGCAAAACTGATCAACCTTTAGCCAGACTTAAGAAAAAGAGGGAGAAGACGCAAATCAACAAAATTAGAAGTGAAAAAGCAGAAGTTACAACAGACACAACAGGAATACAAAGCATCCTAAGAGACTACTACAAGCAACTCTAGGCCAATAAAATGGACAATCTGGAAGAAATGGACAAATTCTTAGAAAGGGATAACCTTCTAAGACTGAACCAGGAAGAAATAGAAAATATGAACAAACCTATCACAAGCAATGAAATTGAAACTGTGATTAAAAATCTTCCAATAAACCAAAGTCCAGAACCAGATGGCATCACAGGTGAATTCTATCAAACATTTAGAGAAGAGCTAACACCCAACCTTCTCAAATTCTTCAAAACAATTGCAGGGGAAGGAACACTCCCAAACTCATTCTATGAGACCACCATCACCCTGATACCAAAATCAGACAGAGATACTACAAGGAAAGAAAATTATAGACCAATATCACTGATGAATATAGATGTAAAAATCCTCAACAAAATACTAGCAAACAGAATCGAACAACACATTAAAAGGATCATACACCATGATCAAGTGGGGTTTATCCCAGGGATGCAAGGATTCTTCAATATACACAAATCAATGTGATACACCATATTAACAAATTGTAGAATAAAACCATATGATCATCTCAATAGATGAAGGAAAAGATTTTGAGAAAATTCAACACTCATTTACGATAAAAACTCTGCAGAGTGTGGGCATAGAGGGAAACTACCTCAACATAATAAAGGCCATATATGACAAACCCACAGCAAACAGCATTCTCAATGGTGAAAAACTGAAAGCGTTTCCTCTAAGATCAGGAACAAGACAAGGATGTCCACTCTCACCACTGCTATTCAACATAGTTTTGGAAGTCCTAGCCATGGCAATCAGAGAAGAAAAAGAAATAAAAGGAATACAAAAAGGAAAAGAAGAATTAAAATTGTCACTGTTTGCAGATGACATGATATCATAGATAGAGAATCCTAAAGATGCCACCAGAAAACCACTGGAGCTAATCAATGAATTTGGTAAAGTTGCAGGATACAAAATTAATGCACAGAAATTGCTTGCATTCCTCTACACTAACAATGAAAGATCAGAAAGAGAAATTAAGGAAACAATCCCATTACCACTGCAACAATAAGAATAAAATACCTAGGAATAAACCTACCTAAGGAAGTAAAAGACCTGTACTCAGAAAACTAAAAGACACTGAAGAAAGAAATCAAAGATGATATAAACAGATGGAGACATATACCATGTTCTCGGATTAGAAGAATCATTATTGTGAAAATGACTATACTACCCAAAGCAATCTACAGATTCAATGCAATCCCGATCAAAATACCTTTGGCATTTTCTACAGAACAAGAAAAAAAAAATCTTAAAATTTGTAGGGAGACACAAAAGACCCTGGATAGCCAAAGCAGTCTTGAGGGGGGAAAAAAAGAGCTGGAGGAATCAGACTTCCAGACTTCAGACTATATTACAAAGCTAGAGTAATCAAGATAATATGGTACTGACACAAAAACAGAAATATAGGTCAATAGAACAGGATAGAAAGCACAGAGATAAACCCACGTACCTATGGTTCACTAATCTATGACAAAGGAGGCAAGGGTATACAATGGAGAAAAGACAGTGTCTTCAGCAAGTGGTGCTGGGAAAACTGGACAGTTACATGTAAAAGAATGAAATTAGTACACTCCCTAACACCATACACAAAAATAAACTCAAAATGGATTAGAGACCTAAATATAAGACCAGCCACTACAAAACTCTTAGAGGAAAACATAAGCAGAACAGTCTATGACATAAATCACAGCAAGATCCTTTTTGACCCACCTCCTAGAGAAATGGAAATAAAAACAAAAATAAAAAAATGGGACCGAATGAAACATAAATTATTTTGCACAGCAAAGGAAAACATAAGCAAGATGAAAAGACAACCATCAGAATGGGAGAAAATATTTTCAAATGAAGCAAATGGCAAAGGATTAATCTCCAAAAAGCAGCTCATGTAGCTCAATATCACAAAACCAAACAACCCAATCCAAAAATGGGCAGAAGACCTAAATAGACATTTCTCCAAAGAAGATATACAGGTTGCCAACAAACACATGAAAGGATGCTGAATATCACTAATCATTAGAGAAATGCAAATCAAAACTACAGTGAGGTATCACCTCACACCAGTCAGAATGGCCATCATCAAAAAATCTACCAACAATAAATGCTGGAGAGGCATTTATTGGAGAAAAGGGAACCCTCTTGCACTGTTGGTGGGAATGTAAATTGATATAGCCACTAGGGAGAACGGTATGGGGGTTCCTTAAAAACTAAAAATAGAACTACCATACAACCCAGCAAACCCACTCCTGGATATTTACCCTGAGAAAACCATAATTCAAAAAGAGTCATGTACCACAATGTTCACTGTAGCTCTATTTACAATAGCCAGGACATGGAAGCAACTTAAGTGTCCATCAACAGATAAATGGATAAAGAAGATGTGGCACATATATATACAATGGAACATTATTCAGCCATAAAAAGAAACGAAATTGAGTTATTTTTAGTGAGGTGGATGGATCTAGAGTCTGTCCTACAGAGTGAAGTAAGTCAGAAAGAGAAAAACAAATACCGTATGCTAACACATATATATGGAATCTTAAAAAAAAAGTTTATGAAGAACCTAGGGGCAGGAAAGGATTAAGGACACAGACGTAGAGAAAGGACTTCAGGACATGGGGAGAGGGAAGGGTAAGCTGGGACAAAGTGAGAGTGGTATGGACATATATACACTACCAAATGTAAAATTGATAGCTACTGGGAAGCAACCACATAGCACAGGGAGATCAGCTCTTTGCTTTGTGACCACCTAAAAGGGTGGGATAAGGGAGTGAGAGGGAGGTGCAAGAGGGAGGGGATATGGTGTTATGTGTATACGCACAGCTGATTCACTTTTTTTATACAGCAGAAACTAACACACAATTGTAAAGCAATTATACTCCAATAAAGATGTAAAAGAAAAAAAAAGCCCAGAGATAAACCTACACACCTATGGCCCACTAATCTATGACAAAGGAGGCAAGGGTATAAAAAGGAGAAAAGAAAGTCTCTTCAATAAGTGGTGCTGGGAAAAATGGACAGCTACATGTAAAAGAATGAAATTAGAACACTCCCTAACACCATACACAAAAAATAAACTCAAAATGGATTAGAGACCGAAATGTAAGACCGGACACTATAAAACTCTTAGAGGAAAACATAGGAAGAATACTCTTTGACATAAATCACAGCAAGATCTTTTTTGATCCACCTCCTAGAGTAATGGAATTAAAAAAAATAAACATATGGGAGCAAATGAAACCTAAAAGCTTTTGCAAAGCAAAGGAAACTACAAACAAGACGAAAAGACAACCCTCACAATGGGAGAAAATATTTGCAAACGAATCAATGGACAAAGGAGTAATCTCCAATGTATATAAACAGCTCATGCAGCTCAACAGTAAAAAAACAAACAACCCAATCCAAAAATGGGCAGATGACGTAAATAGACATTTGTCCCAAGAAGACATACAGATGACCAAGAAGCACATGAAAAGCTGCTCAACATCACTAATTATTAGAGAAATATAAACCAAAACTACAATGAGGTATCACCTCACACGAGTTAGAATGGGCATCATCAGAAAATCTACAAGCAACAAATGCTGGAGAGGGTGTGGAGAAAAGGGAACCCTCTTACACTATTTGTGGGAATGTAAATTGATACAGTCACTATGGAGAACAGCATGGAGGTTCCTTAAAATACTAAAAATAGAATTACCATATGACCCAGCAATCCCACTACTGGCCATATACCCAGAGAAATCCATAATTCAAAAAGACATATTCACCACAATATTCATTGCAGCACTATTTACAATAGCCAGGTCATGGAAGCAACCTAAATGCCCATAGACAGACGAACAGAAAAGATGTGCTACATATATAAAATGGAATATTACTCAGCCATAAAAAGGAATGAAATTGGGTCATTTGTGGAGACGTGGATAGATCTAGAGACTGGCATACAGAGTGAAGTAAGTCAGAAAGAGAAAAACAAATATCGTATATTAACACATACATGTGGAACCTAGAAAAATGGTAAAGATGAACCGGTTTGCAAGGCAGAAATAGAGACACAGATGTAGAGAACAAATGTATGGACACCAAGGGGGGAAAGTGTCAGGGTGGTGGTGGTGGGATGAATTGCGAGCCTGGGATTGACATATATACACTTATATGTATAAAATAGGTAACCAATAAGAGCCTGCTGTATAAAAAAATGAATAAAATAAATTCAAAAATTAAAAAATAAATAATACTTAAAAAAATAAAACAGAAAAAAAAGTTCTGTCCTTCCCATAGACGTATTTATATGAATGAATTATTTCCATGCTTATATCCATAAATACAAAAAGAGGAATAAAACTTACCTTGAACCAAAAAAGAAAAAAAAAAAAACAGAACCCACTGGTCATACAGAGGAAAACACTATCAGGGCACTTGCTCCAGTGGTAAACAATTCTGAAGTTGGTCACAGGTGGGAATCATCTCCCATGCAGCCAGCAGCCCCCACACGAGGAGCGTCCTCATTGCAAAGCTGGGGGACCGTGAGGAGGCGTCTCTGAGTAAACGTGAGCTGAGCCCCAGGCCAGCTGCTGCTGAACTTTTCCCACCCTTCCCAGGTAAAACACCTGAATGTGTGCAAAGACTTTAAAAACTAGAGGAAGGGGCTTGGAGTCACACCAGCGACAGCACGCAGGCCGACTTGGTGCCTGCAGGCCAGCCAGGATGGTCCTGGCCCCGGGCGCTCGTCTGGAAGCTTTCCATTTCGCTGCCTGAGGTACCCCTCCTGTCCCGGCCCCCACTGCTTTTGTCCTTCCTCACCTCTGCCCGGGGAGAAATTCCAGCAGCAAGTATGGGTGACACATCCTCTTCTTTAGCAGGTGGCAGCCCGGCAACTCCTGCAGAAAGTCCAGCAGAGCCCCAGTCACACCGGGCCACTCATAGAGCCGTGGGCCCTACTCTCTCCCACCAGCCCAACCCCGAGACTGCTGACGGGGCAGAGAATATGGCGTCAGGCACAGCTGCAGAGGCTTTTGCTGCCTGGAGGGGTGTTTATATTGACCTCAACCCAGGCACACCTGGGAAGGGCTGGCCGGCCGGGTCAGGCTGCCCAGGTCAGCCAATCCTCGCCCCTCAGGGGCTCAGAGTTGCAGAAAATGGGTCTTGCTGCACCGGCCAGATCCAAGGAACAGGTGTAGGGTCCCGAGAGTCAGGATAGATAAGGGGCGGCAGCCCTGCCTTGTTTTCTAATCATTTTATCTGGTCCATGAGTGGGAGACAACTTCAAGAAGAACCTCTGCTAATGAGAGGAACCCAGGAGTCAGGGAGAGGAGGGGTGGTGGGTGGAGACAGAGGCCTGGTGCCCCGGCTGCAGTGGAAGCCCCTGGAAGACCAGGCAGAGGGAGGCTGCACAGAGTGAAGCCTAGGGTCACAGACCTGTTGGAGCTGCTGTTTGTTAGTTCAAGCTCTGCTCTGAGGTGCTCTGTGTCAGCTCTGAGTGACAGGTGTGCTGGGGGTGCTCTGCAATGAGGGCTATGTGCACGGTTCCTGTGTGCCCAGCCCTGCCGTGGTACCTGTCCATGGGAGCTCCATATCCAGGGAGGGGCCTGCCCACGAGAGCCCCGTGGGCTGCTGCGTACCTGCCCAGGTGAGCTCCATATCCTGGGAGCGGCCTAATCACTAGAGCCCCGTGGGCTGCTGGGTACCTTCCCAGGTGAGCTCCATATCCTGGGAGTGGCCTGACCACAAGAGCCCCGTGGGCTGCTGGGGACCTGGTAGAGGATGCCAGGACAGTCAGTGAAGCCACAGTGGATATACATCTAGTAGTTCCTAATTCCTACACCCTGCTGGTCATTCTACCATCCACCAGGACATGGCATTCTGTATTAGACTTCAATGATGCCTTCTTCTGTATTCCATTAGTCCCAGAGTCACAAGAAATGTTGGCTGTGAGTGGCAGGACTCAACATACAACAAAAACAATACTGCTGGGCCGTCCTGCCCCAGGGGTTCAAAAATTCCCACACCGTCTTTGGGGAAACGTTAGCTAAAGACCTAAAAGATCTACCTCTGGAGAAGGGAACCCTCCTTCAATATGCAGATGACATTCTGATCACCAGCCCGACTAAGGAGGCCTCTGAACTCCCTAGCCAATAAAAGATAGAAGGTGTCCAAGGAAAAGGCTCAAATATCACAAACTAAGGTGGCCTTCCTGGGCTTCATTCGAACAGAAGGTCGGAGAAGCCCACCCCAGGAAAGGGAATAAGCCATTTGCAGCCTCAGCCTTCCTGAAACTAGAAGACAGCTTAGGGGTTCCTGGGGAGACCGGGGTTTGCTGCATCTGGATCCCTAACTACAGTCTAATAGCTGGGCCTCTATATGAAACACTGAAAGGAAAAGATGATGATCCTTTTGAATAGAATCCAGAAGCGGCCTTTCAAGATTGGAAAGAGCAGTCAATTCAGACCCTGGCCCTGGACCTCCCTAAGTTAGCTAAACCCTTTGACCTTTACATTCCTGGTCCAAGGTGAATCGCCCTTGGAGTATTAGTGCAAAAACTGGGACCACTTGAAATGGAACAATGCAAGAATGCCCTCCAGGCATTGGCCAGCCACCCCATTCGACCAGGATAGTGGGGGTATCTAAAAACCTGGAAATCAGCAGCCCGCAAGGCCAGCTCCCTCCTAAGGGAAAAGGACGCCACTTGGTGATCCTAACCACCCACCATGCCCTGAAGTTGCAGGGATTGCTCCGTGGGCACAATGACCTCGAGTGAGGAGGCCCTCCAACACCAACCTCCAGAGAGACAACTTGGGGCAATGGGCCCCCATGACGACTCGTGTGACCATCACTTGACCTGGAGCTTCTCTCAGGAAACAACAAGAGTGTGCCCCAAAAGAACAGACTATTGCTTACAGGACTTACTGCACCCAGAGCGGAGCTAATAAACTTGGCAGGGGAACCGTAAATAACGCTGCCACCATAGAAAAGCCTACAGACACCGCGGTGACGGCGGCCAGTGAGACCGGCTGTACTCCTGGCTACTTCAAAAGGCCGTTGACTGAGTGGCCGTCATGGTCCTGGATCACCACCGGCCCTGGACTGTCTGGGAGTTGAGCAAGCAGGGCTCTGACACCTGGTGCTGTTTGTACGTTAATTCAGAGGCCTAACTGAAGAAAGCGCAGACTACTGGTCAGAGCATCTAGGCTGGCAGAAACCGTCAGCCTAAGGGGGCCAAACCAATGTGGAGCAGGGTAAAACCGCCCACCCCCCCAGCGTCTCTGCACATCTCTTTCCTGGACCCTTAAAGGTCATTAGAATCTATAAAACTGCCAATGCTGGTGCTCAGGCAGACGAGCAGTGAGGGAGGAGGCCTGCGGACAATCAACCTCACCTGGAGGCTGCTGGGGAGAAGTCCTGCCCCTCCCCCTGGGTATGAGGACACCCAACTCAGCATGAAGCATTTACAGAAGACGTGTCTGCACCCTCAGCGCCCCAAGAATGAGGAATGGGACAAAAGGCAGAGGAGGGCTTTGTCACTGGCAAAGCCCATTAAAAATTCCTGGGAGATAACAATAGAATCTGGGCAATAAAATAAAGTCTAACCATTTTTTCCTTTGTGCTTTGTCTAATTTCACTTGCTCCTAGGTTTCCACATGCAGAGGACCCACACCCGACACTTCAGACCCATTTTCCTACTGCAAAATGGCTGGGCCGACACCTCAGCTCGTGGGGCCCTGTGCAGACTCTGCGACATAGAGCCTGAGCTCCAGCCAACCCGGCCCTCGAGAGCTCCGCCCCCTCCCTCCCGCTGATGCTGACAGGATCCCTACACAGCAGCCCGGCCCACAACCCGCAGGGGAGCACACACTCTCACCTCTCCATTCTCTGATCAAAATATAAAGTTTTCCTTTGCTTCTGAACCAAAGTCAGTCTCGATCTGTTGGCTCCAATGACACTGGGCAGGGAGACCCTTATTGGGGCCCACTCTGCAGGATCAGTAACAGAATTTGAGAACATTGTAACTTCAATGAACAGATGTGTGAGCCAAACTGTAATTAACATAGAGCAGTGTATAAGGCTTGTGTAAAATAAGATGTTTCTAACACTTCCATTTGATATTTCCATCACTTTATTATAAGCAAGTTCAGTGGAGGGGTTTGTCTTATTTGTCAGGTCAACAGTAGAGAAATGCAGTGATTTCTTTAAAAGGATGTACATCTAATAATCTTGGTTGAAGTTTCAACCTTGTTTTGAATGATTTTCCATTGAAAATGATACCTCACTTTCAGCTCCTAGATTTCTGAGAAGTATAAAATCTTATATTTTTTATTACCAAAGGGGAAAGGTGGGAGGAGGGATAAATTAACAGTTTCAGATTAACATATACACAATGCTATGTATAAAATATATCATCAACAAGGAACTACGGTATAGCACAGGGAACTATACTCAATATTTTGTAATGACCCCTAAGGGGAAATAATCTGAAAAACAATAGATATCTATATCGACATCATCTATCAACTACAGATAAAATGGAAACTAAAGGAGGCCAATGGTGAGCGTTTCTGAACCTGAAGACTTCAATCATCTAAAGTTCGGACTCTGCCTACGGCCCAAGTCCCTTAATGAACACACATGTACCAGTAGCTTAAAAATTCCCCAGATTGGAGTTCGGGGAGACACTGATTTGGAAAAATCCCTTGTGCTCTCCTTACATATACGTGACCTTTCCTACAGCTAAAACATGCCTGTGACACCCAGAAGATGGAACACGGTTGGATCAGGAAGATTTTGGAAAAGGAACCAAAACTCCTAATTTCCTGGTTGTTGGGTTCACCCCTCCAGCCTTTTTCCTTAAAATCTCCCCACTTGCGGATGTCAGCACCTTCAACATCCAGTTGCACAGAAATTGGAATTTGTCCAAAGGAAGAAGGGGAAGGAGGAGAAACAAGGAGAGCCAAGCCCTAGATGTTCGGAGAGGCACATGTCACTCTACTTTCCAGTCAGGAAGAAGAATTAAGCAAAGGCTTAGCCTGCCACCGGGAACCAGAGTAGGGCCAGAAGCAAACCAGCGGTTCTGCGGAAAGCTCCCAAAAAAGCGAGTTGAAAAATGGAGCTCAGGGGCACTGCAATTCACAAACCTGCAGACTTGTAAATGATGACTCTCGTCCACAAATATATTGAGGGAAGGCAACGAAGAGGATTTGAAAGCAAGGCAGAATTGCAGGAAACAGATTTCAGGAGGGAGATTCGAATCGCCTTTAAAGCACATGAAAAGCGGCAAAACGTTGACAATGATGCCCTTGGCCAAAAAGGGCGTATGCGTTTTTTCCTGAATATATTCAGGAAAAAACGCATACGCCCTTTTTGGCCAACCAAGCAACCTGGAAAGGCAAATCAGCGCTACAAAGAAGTCTCGCTTCCCATCGGTCAAAAGGGCCATGCTGAAAAAAGTGTCAAAACCAGAAATGCAGGACAGGCCATGGAGAAATGGGAGCCTTGCTACACTGATGGGCGGGATGTACATTGCCAACAGCCACTCTGGAGAAGTGTACGGTGTGTCCTGAAACATCTAAAAAGCACAGCTTAGAGAGCATAGGGCACTTCCACGCATGGGGAGATAAAGTGGGAAAATTGAAAATCAGCAAGACACAAGCACCCAAAAGTTTAGGGCTGCTCTGTTGACAAGGACCTCCACTTCCTTCCACCTTAAATATCCCAGGAAAGCGAAAAATGGATAAAAAAGTTGTGGTCCTTATGTACAATGGAATATCACTCAGCCATGAAATCAATGTCATAAGGCTAGTAGCAGCATGATGAGTGGATTTAGGTAAGACGATTCTAAGTGAAATAAGTCACACAGAAAAGGACACTTCTCATAAGGTGTCACTTATAGAGGGAATGTAAAAACCGTTACACTTGAACTGAATTACAAAACAGAACAGAGTCACACATGCAGAAAACACACTATGGCTGCTTAACGGGAAAGGTGAGGTGGGGTGATACATAAAACAAGAGTTTCAAATTAGCTCAGATACCGTTCCATAAACCCAATATGGAATAGACAAGACCTACTCCTTGCTCAGAGAACTGGACTCAACACGCCCGATTCACCGCACAAGAATATATCTGACTAGTAATAATCTTAAAACCTATGTATTGATATCTCTCTGTTAGTGTGTCAAGTGGGTGTAAAGCGGCCTAAACACAGCCGTGAAAAGCAGCTAAACCCCATTATAAAAATAAATTACTTTTAAAAACCCATGAAACAAAGACAGGGAAAGAGAGAGAAATTCTTACACAATTCGTTCAGGGGCTGTGATGCAACCTGGATTGACCATATCTAGACCCACAGCTGGATGAGACATAAGGGTGGACACTCTTGGGGCTGAGAGGTTTGGTGAGGTTGGGTGAGCAAACGCAGACCCTTTAAAGTAATACTGCGTGCTACCCATCGCATGGGTCCCAAATCTCCAGGTTCAAGGGCATCTTCCTACATCGAAAACATGCATGAGAAACCCAGAAGATGGTACACCGTGTGATGGGGAAAGGTTTCTAAAACGCACCTCATTTCTCATCTCCTTGTGCTCGGGTTCGCCATTCCAGCCACTTTACTAGCAATCTCCCTACTTGGAGCATCAGCACCTTTAACCTCCTGTTCCGTACAGGTTGCAATTTGTCCCGAGGATGAACGGGAAGACGGGGAACCAATGAGAGACTAGCTCTTGGTGTTGGGACAGGCACAGGTCACTCTATTTTCCCATCAGGAAGAAGAATTAACCACAGGCTCAGCCTGCCCCCCGGAACCAGAACAGGGCCTGAAGCCATCCTGCGCTTTTGCGGCCGGCTCCCGAAAAAGCGACTTGTAAAATGGAGCTTCAGGGCACTGCAATTCACAAACCTGCAGAGTTATAAATGATAACTCTCGTCCACAAATATATTGAGGGAAGGCAAAGAAGAGGATTTGAAATCAAGGCAGAATTGCAGGAAACAGATTTCAGGAGGTAGATTCGAATCGCCTTTAAAGCACATGAAAAGCGGCAAAACGTTGACAATGATGCCCTTGGCCAAAAAGGGCGTATGCGTTTTTTCCTGAATATATTCAGGAAAAAACGCATACGCCCTTTTTGGCCAACCAAGCAACCTGGAAAGGCAAATCAGCGCTACAAAGAAGTCTCGCTTCCCATCGGTCAAAAGGGCCATGCTGAAAAAAGTGTCAAAACCAGAAATGCAGGACAGGCCATGGAGAAATGGGAGCCTTGCTACACTGATGGGCGGGATGTACATTGCCAACAGCCACTCTGGAGAAGTGTACGGTGTGTCCTGAAACATCTAAAAAGCACAGCTTAGAGAGCATAGGGCACTTCCACGCATGGGGAGATAAAGTGGGAAAATTGAAAATCAGCAAGACACAAGCACCCAAAAGTTTAGGGCTGCTCTGTTGACAAGGACCTCCACTTCCTTCCACCTTAAATATCCCAGGAAAGCGAAAAATGGATAAAAAAGTTGTGGTCCTTATGTACAATGGAATATCACTCAGCCATGAAATCAATGTCATAAGGCCAGTAGCAGCATGATGAGTGGATTTAGGTAAGACGATTCTAAGTGAAATAAGTCACACAGAAAAGGACACTTCTCATAAGGTGTCACTTATAGAGGGAATGTAAAAACCGTTACACTTGAACTGAATTACAAAACAGAACAGAGTCACACATGCAGAAAACACACTATGGCTGCTTAACGGGAAAGGTGAGGTGGGGTGATACATAAAACAAGAGTTTCAAATTAGCTCAGATACCGTTCCATAAACCCAATATGGAATAGACAAGACCTACTCCTTGCTCAGAGAACTGGACTCAACACGCCCGATTCACCGCACAAGAATATATCTGACTAGTAATAATCTTAAAACCTATGTATTGATATCTCTCTGTTAGTGTGTCAAGTGGGTGTAAAGCGGCCTAAACACAGCCGTGAAAAGCAGCTAAACCCCATTATAAAAATAAATTACTTTTAAAAACCCATGAAACAAAGACAGGGAAAGAGAGAGAAATTCTTACACAATTCGTTCAGGGGCTGTGATGCAACCTGGATTGACCATATCTAGACCCACAGCTGGATGAGACATAAGGGTGGACACTCTTGGGGCTGAGAGGTTTGGTGAGGTTGGGTGAGCAAACGCAGACCCTTTAAAGTAATACTGCGTGCTACCCATCGCATGGGTCCCAAATCTCCAGGTTCAAGGGCATCTTCCTACATCGAAAACATGCATGAGAAACCCAGAAGATGGTACACCGTGTGATGGGGAAAGGTTTCTAAAACGCACCTCATTTCTCATCTCCTTGTGCTCGGGTTCGCCATTCCAGCCACTTTACTAGCAATCTCCCTACTTGGAGCATCAGCACCTTTAACCTCCTGTTCCGTACAGGTTGCAATTTGTCCCGAGGATGAACGGGAAGACGGGGAACCAATGAGAGACTAGCTCTTGGTGTTGGGACAGGCACAGGTCACTCTATTTTCCCATCAGGAAGAAGAATTAACCACAGGCTCAGCCTGCCCCCCGGAACCAGAACAGGGCCTGAAGCCATCCTGCGCTTTTGCGGCCGGCTCCCGAAAAAGCGACTTGTAAAATGGAGCTTCAGGGCACTGCAATTCACAAACCTGCAGAGTTATAAAAGATAACTCTCGTCCACAAATATATTGAGGGAAGGCAAAGAAGAGGATTTGAAATCAAGGCAGAATTGCAGGAAACAGATTTCAGGAGGTAGATTCGAATCGCCTTTAAAGCACATGAAAAGCGGCAAAACGTTGACAATGATGCCCTTGGCCAAAAAGGGCGTATGCGTTTTTTCCTGAATACATTCAGGAAAAAACGCATACGCCCTTTTTGGCCATCCAAGCAACCTGGAAAGGCAAATCAGCGCTACAAAAAGTCTCGCTTCCCATCGGTCAAAAGGGCCATGCTGAAAAAAGTGTCAAAACCAGAAATGCAGGACAGGCCATGGAGAAATGGGAGCCTTGCTACACTGATGGGCGGGATGTAAATTGCCAACAGCCACTCTGGAGAAGTGTACGGTGTGTCCTGAAACATCTAAAAAACACAGCTTAGAGAGCATAGGGCACTTCCACGCATGGGGGTATAAAGTGGGAAAACTGAAAATCAGCAAGACACAAGCACCCAAAAGTTTAGGGCTGCTCTGTTGAGAAGGACCTCCACTTCATTCCACCTTAAATATCCCAGGAAAGCGAAAAATAGATAAAAAATGTTGTGGTCCTTATGTACAATGGAATATCACTCAGCCATGAAATCAATGTCATAAGGCTAGTAGCAGCATGATGAGTGGATTTAGGTAAGACGATTCTAAGTGAAATAAGTCACACAGAAAAGGACACTTCTCATAAGGTGTCACTTATAGAGGGAATGTAAAAACCGTTACACTTGAACTGAATTACAAAACAGAACAGAGTCACACATGAAAAAAACACACTATGGCTGCTTAACGGGAAAGGTGAGGTGGGGTGATACATAAAACAAGAGTTTCAAATTAGCTCAGATACCGTTCCATAAACCCAATATGTAATAGACAAGACCTACTCCTTGCTCAGAGAACTGGACTCAACACGCCCGATTCACCGCACAAGAATATATCTGACTAGGAATAATCTTAAAACCTATGTATTGATATCTCTCTGTTAGTGTGTCAAGTGGGTGTAAAGCGGCATAAACACAGCCGTGAAAAGCAGCTAAACCCCATTATAAAAATAAATTACTTTTAAAAACCCATGAAACAAAGACAGGGAAAGGGAAAGAAATTCTTACACAATTCGTTCAGGGGCTGTGATGCAACCTGGATTGACCATATCTAGACCCACAGCTGGATGAGACATAAGGGTGGACACTCTTGGGGCTGAGAGGTTTGGTGAGGTTGGGTGAGCAAACGCAGACCCTTTAAAGTAACACTGCGTGCTACCCATCGCATGGGTCTCAAATCTCCAGGTTCAAGGGCATCTTCCTACATCGAAAACATGCATGTGAAACCCAGAAGATGGTACACCGTGTGATGGGCAAAGGTTTCTAAAACGCACCTCATTTCTCATCTCCTTGTGCTCGCGTTCGCCATTCCAGCCACTTTACTAGCAATCTCCCTACTTGGAGTATCATCACCTTTAACCTCGTGTTCCGTACAGGTTGCAATTTGTGCTGAGGATGAACGGGAAGACGGGGAACCAATGAGAGACTAGCTCTTGGTATTGGGACAGACACAGGTCCCTCTATTTTCCCATCAGGAAGAAGAATTAACCACAGGCTCAGCCTGCCCTCCAGAACCAAAACAGGGCCTGAAGCCATCCTGCGCTTTTGCGGCCCCCTCCCAAAAAAGCGAGTTGTAAAATGGAGGATCAGCGCACTGCAATTCACAAACCTGCAGAGTTATAAACGATAACTCTCGTCCACAAATATATTGAGGGAAGGCAAAGAAGAGGATTTGAAATCAAGGCAGAATTGCAGGAAACAGATTTCATGAGGTAGATCTGAAACGCCTTTAAAGCACATCAAAAGCGGCAAAACGTTGACAATGATGTCCTTGGCCAAAAAGGGCGTATGCGTATTTTCTTGAATATATTCAGGAAAAAACGCATACGCCCTTTTTGGCCAACCAAGCAACCTGGAAAGGCAAATCAGCGCTTCAAAGAAGTCTCGCGTCCCATCGGTCAAAAGGTCCATGCTGAGAAAAGTGTCAAAACCAGAAATGCAGGAAAGGCCATGGAGAAATGGGAGCCCTGCTACGCTGATGGGCGGGATGTAAATTGCCAACAGCCACTCTGGAGAAGGGTACGGTGTGTCCTGAAACATCTAAAAAACACAGCTTAGAGAGCATAGGGCACTTCCACGCATGGGGGTATAAATTGGAAAAATTAAAAATCAGTAAGACACAAGCACACCAAAGTTTAGGGCTGCTCTGTTGCCAAGGACCTCCACTTCATTCCACCTTAAATATCCCAAGAAAGGGAAAAATGGATAAAGAAGTTGTGGTCCTTATGTACAATGGAATATCACTCAGCCATGAAATCAATGTCATAAGGCTAGTAGCAGCATGATTAGTGGATTTAGGTACGACGATTCTAAGTGAAATAAGTCACACAGAAAACTACACTTCTCATAAGATATCACTTATACAGGGAAAGTAAAAACCGTTACACTTGAACTGAATTACAAAACAGAACAGTGTCACACATGCAGAAAACACACTATGGCTGCTTAACGGGAAAGGTGAGTTGGGGTGATACATAAAACAAGGGTTTCAAATTAGCTGAGATACCGTTCCATAAACCCAATATGTAATAGACAAGACCCACTCCTTGCTCAGAGAACTGGACTCAACACCCCCTATTCACCACACAAGAATATACCTGACTAGTAATAATCTTAAAACCTATGTATTGAAATCTCTCTGTTAGTGTGTCAAGTGGGTGTAAAGCGGCATAAACACAGCAGTGAAAAGCAGCTAAACCCCATTATAAAAAGAAATTAAAAACCCATGAAACAAAGACAGTTATAGAGAAAGAAATTCTTACAAAATTAGTTCAGGGGCTGTGATGCAACCTGGATTGACCATATCTAGACCCACAGCTGGATGAGACATAAGGGTGTACACTCTTGGGGCTGAGAGGTTTGGTGAGGTTGGGTGAGCAAACGCAGACCCTTTAAAGTAATACTGCGTGGTACCCATCCCATTGGTCCCAAATCTCTAGGTTCAAGGGCATCTTCCTACATCGAAAACACGCATAAGAAACCCAGACGAAGGTACACTGTGTGATCGGGAAAGGTTTCTAAAACACACCTCATTTCTCATCTCCTTGTGCTTGGGTTCACCATTCCAGCCGCTATAATTGCAATCTCCGTACTTGGAGAATCAGCACCTTTAACCTCCTGTTTGGTACAGGTTGCAATTTGTCCTGAGGATGAACGGAAAGAGGGGGAACCAATAAGGGACAAGCTCTAGGTTTTGGGACAGGCACAGGTCACTCTATTTTTCCATCAGGAAAAAGAATTAACCACAGACTCAGCCTGCTGCCTGGAAGTAGAATAGGGCCTGAAGAAATCCTGTGCTTTTGCGGCCAACTCCCAAAAAAGCGAGTTGAAAAATGGAGATCAGGGGCACTGCAATTCACAAACCTGCAGAGTTATCAATGATAACTCTCGTCCACAAATATATTGAGGGAAGGCAACGAAGAGGATTTGAAAGCAAGGCAGAACTGCAGAAACAGACTTAAGGAGGTAGATTCGAATCGCGTTTAAAGCACATGAAAAGCGGCAAAACGTCGACACTTATGCCCTTGGCTAAAAAGGGCCTATGCGTTTTTTCCTGAATATATTCAGGAAAAAACGCATAGGCCCTTTTTGGCCAACCAAGCAACCTGGAAAGGCAAATCAGCACTACAAAGAAGTCTCGCTTCCCATCGATCATAAGGGCCATGCTGAAAAAAGTGTCAAAACCAGAAATGCAGCACTGGCCATGGAGAAATGGGAGCCTTGGTACGCTGATGGCGGAATGTAAATTGCCAACAGCCACTCTGGAGAAGTGTACGGTGTGTCCTGAAACATCTAAAAAACACAGCTTAGAGAGCATAGGGCACTTCCACTCATGGGCGTATAAATAGGGAAAACTAAAAATCAGTAAGACAGAGGCACAACAAAGTTTAGGGCTGCTCTCTTGACAAGAACCTCCTCTTCATTACACCTTAAATATCCCAGGAAATAGGAAAATGGATAACGATGTTGTGGTCCTTATGTACAATGGAATATCACTCAGCCATGAAATCAATGTCATAAGGCTATTAGCAGCAAGATGAGTGGATTTAGGTTCGACGATTCTAAGTGAAATAAGTCACACAGAAAAAGACACTTATCATAAGATATCACTTATAGAGGGAATGTAAAAACCGCTACAATTGAACTGAATTACAAAACAGAATAGAGTCACACATTTAGAAAACACACTATGGCTGCTTAACGGGAAAGGTGAGGTGGGGTGATGCATAAAACAAGGGTTTCATATTAGCTCAGATACCGATCCATAAACCCAATATGTAATAGACAAGACATACTCCTTGCTCCGTGAAGTGGACACAACACCCCCTATTCAACGAACAAGTGTATATCTGACTAGTAAAAATCTTAAAACCTATGTATTGATTTCTCTCTGTAAGTTAATCAATGGGTGTAAAGGGGCATAAACACAGCAGTGAAAATCAGGTAAACCCCATTATAAAAATAAATTACTTTAAAATCCCAAAAAACAAAGATAGTGATAGAGGGAGAAATTTTTACATAATTCTTTCCGGGGCTGTGATGCAATCTGGTGTGACCATATCTAGACCCACAGCTGGATGAGAAATAAACCTGGACACTCTTGGGGCTGAAGGTCTCTTTCCGTATTTACCAGATTGGGAACATAGAAAGGCTGCCACCCTCTGGCCGTTACCTGCACAAGCAGCTTTAAAACCTGTGCTAATGGTCACTTCATATGAACAAGTACTTCAGGGCTGTAAATGAAACGTGCCCTCAAAATGTCTTGAGGGATTTAATGGCCAAAAATTTTCAAAATGTGACACTTACTTTAAGAAAACACTTTGAAGAACTAAGCTGTAATCACAGTTTGATCAATAAAAAGGGCATGCTTTAAAGCTCAATTTCAACAGATTATGGGACACATGCAAATTCAACCACAGATAGGTATCAGCTCACACCTGTTAGAATAACCATCAGCAAGAAAACTACCAATAATAAATATTGAAGGTGTTTTGGAGAAATGCATACCCTCAATTTTAAGTGGGACGTATCCTGGAAAGAGCCACTAATGAGAACTGAATGGGGGTGCCTTTAAAACATACACACTGAGCTACCATATGATACAGCAAGCCCACTCCTTGGCCTATAACATAAGAAGATATAACTGGAAAGACACAGGCAAGCAAATGTGCATTGCAGCAGTATTGCAAAAGCCAAGACATGGAGGCAACCAGAAAGTCCATCAAGAGGTGCGTGGCCAAAGAAGAACTGGTACATGTACAGATGGAATATTAGCCAGGGAAAAAAATGAAACAATGCCATTTGCAGCACCATGTATGATTCTTGAGGTAATCAGGCAAATTGTACTAAGTCAGAAAGCAAAAGACACATATCCTATAATATCACTTATAGGTCTTAGCTAAAAATTGATACCAATGAAGATATTTCCACAGAGAAATGCAATCACAGATTCATTAAACAAACTTATGGTTCACGAAATGGAAAGGTGTGAGGATTGGATACATTAGGATATTGGGGTTAAGATAGATATAGAAACACATGTGAAATATGTAATCACCAAAGACCTACGTAATACCAAGACAAGACTACTCAACATCGTGTCATAACCTACATGGGAAAATGATCCAAAGAAGAATAGATATATGTATATGTTTAAAAGAACCACATCTTGCACACCTAGAAGAAACAAAACATTTTAATTAAATTTGCTCTGACAAAAAATAAAAATTAAATTAAAAAAAGAACAAGAAGTAATGAGACATAAACTTAAGGGGCTATTTGCTGGCACATTGCATTCTAATTTACAACCAGAACATGACTTCCATTAAGGCTCTGTCATCACTAATAAAGCAGCTTTATAAGCAATGTTGAAGGTAGCTTAAAAGAAGTCTCACTAATTATTGATAGTAACAAGGAAACAAAGAAAAGTAAAAATCTCACTGCAAAAAGTATACATAGGGTAAGGATAGTAGATCAAACACTTATTAAACTTCTGTAAAGAATAAAAGAAAACAGTCATATGTTTTTTTAAAAAGAGAGGGCCCAAATAAATCTGAAATGAAAGAGATGATGTTACAACAGACACCACAGAAATACAAAGTATCCTAAGATACACACAGGGTAACTCAGGGCTCAGACTGGACAGAGCCCACTCTCCAGTCCCCTGTACATGACTTACAGGAGCCTCAGGAACTGAGGAGGGGGTCCCTGAAGAGAGGCTCAAGATAGAATATGGTAGGCATTAACATGACTGCATTCATCTTAAACATGCCTGAACTACATTCACACGAGATGATTTTGTCCTGTATGTATATCGGCACCTCTAGTTGGAACTGCAGATCTTTGGCTTCAACACCTCTACTGACAACATTAGCGTCACCTGCTGTGGACCGTCTCCTATAGGATTTCTAGAATCAGAAAACATCGAAGCTTCACAGGACCCAGAGTCTGTGCGAGTCCACACAGAGTCTCAGAGTCTCAACTCCACTCAGATACTCCACTCTTGGAAGGCACACACAAAGTAGTGTGCACATCAGGACCCAGGGGAAGGAGCAGTGACCCTGTAGGAGAATGACCAGAACTACCTGCTACTTTTAGAGGGTCTCCTGCAGAGGCAGGTGGTGGCTGTGGCTGTGGCTCACCGTGAGGACAACGACACTGGCAGCAGAAGTTCTGGGAAATACTCCTTGGTGTGTGCCCTCCCAGAGTCCGCCATTAGCCCCACCAAGAGCAAGGTAGGCTCCAGGGCTGGGTCGCCTCAGGCCAAACAACCAACAGGGAGGGAACCCAGCCCCATGCATCAGCAGACAAGCGGATTAAACTTTTTATTAAAGTTTTATTTAATCCGTAGACAAGCGGATTAAAGCTCTGCCCACCAAAGCAACACCCAGCTCTACCCACCACCAGTCCCTCCCATCAGGAAGCTTGCACTAGCCTCTAAGATAGACTCATCCACCGGAGAGCAGACAACAGAAGCAAGAAGAACTACAATTCTGCAGCCTGTGGAAGGAAAACCACATTCACAGAAAGATAGACAAAATGAAAAGGCAGAGGACTTTATACCAGATCAAGGAACAAGATAAAACCCCAGAAAAAAAAACGAAATGAGGTGGAGATAGGGAACCTTCCAGAAAAAGAATTCAGAATAATGATAGTGAAGTTGAGCCAAGACCTTGGAAAAAAAAAGGAGGCAAAGATCGAGAAGATGCAAGAAATGTTTAACAAGGACCTAGAAGAATTAAAGAACCAACAAACAGAGGTGAACAATGTAATAACTGAAATGAAAAATACACTAGAAGGAATCAGTAGCAGAATAACTGTGGCAGAAGAACGGATAAGTGACCTGGAAGACAGAGAGGTGGAAATCACTGCCATGGAACAGAATAAAGAAAAAGAATGAAAATAAACGAAGACACCCCAAGAGTCCTCTGGGACAACATTAAACGCAACAACATTCGCATTATAGGGGTCCCAGAAGGAGAAGAGAGAGAGAAAGGACCCGAGAATATATTTGAAGAGATTATGGTCAAAAACTTCCCTAGCATGGGAAAAGAAATAGCCACCCAAGTCCAGAAGCACAGAGTGTCCCAGGCAGGATAAACCAAAGGAGAAAAATGACAAGACACATAGTAATCAAATTGACAAAAATTAACGACAAAGAAAAATGATTGAAAGCAGCAAGGGAAAAATGACCAATAACATACAAGGGAACTCCCATAAGGATAACAACTGATTTCTCAGCAGAAAATCTACAAGCCAGAAGAAAGTGGCATGATAAATTTAAAGTGATGAAAGGGAAGAACCTACAACCAAGAGTACTCCATCCTGCAAAGAGCTCATTCAGATTTGATGGAGAAATCAAAAGCCTTACAGACAAGCAAAAGCTAAGAGAATTCAGCACCATGAAACCAGCTCTACACCAAATGCTAAAGGAACTTCTCTAAGTGGGAAACACAAGAGAAGAAAAGGACCCACCAAGACAAACCCATAACAATTAAGAAAATAGTAGTAGGAACATACATATCGATAATTACCTTAAACGTGAATGCACTAAATGTTCCAACCAAAAGACACAGGCTCGCTGAATGGATACAAAAACAAGACCCATATATATGCTGTCTACAAGAGATCCATTTCAGACCTAGGGACACATACAGACTCAAAGTGAGGCGATGGAAAAATATACTCTATGCAAATGAAAATCAAAAGAAAGCTGGAGTAGCAATACTCATATCAGATAAAATAGACTTTAAAATAAAGAATGTTACAAGAGACAAGGAAAGACACTACATAATGGTCAGGGGATCAATCCAAGAAGAAGATATAACAATTATAAATATATATGTACCCAAAATAGGAGCACCTCAATGTATAAGGCAACTGCTAACAGCTATAAAAGAGGAAATCGACAGTAACACAATAATAGCGGGGGACTTTAACAGCTCACTTACACCAGTGGAGATCAGCCAGACAGAAAATTAATAAGGAAACACAAGCTTTAAATGACACAATAGACCAGATAGAGTTAATTGATATTTATAGGACATTCCATCCAAAAACAGCAGATTACACGTTCTTCTCAACTGCACACGGAACATTCTCCAGGATAGATCATATCTTGGGTCACAGATAAAGCCTCAGTAAATTTAAGAAAACTGAAATCATATCAAGCAGCTGTTCCGACCACAATGCTATGAGATTAGAAATCAATTACACGGAAAAAAACGTAAAAAACACAAACACATGGAGGCTAAACAATACGTTACTAAATAACCAAGAGATCACTGAAGAAATCAAAGAGGAAATCAAAAACTACCTAGAGACAAATGACAACAAAAACACGATGATCCAAAACCTATGGGATGCAGCAAAAGGAGTTCTAAGAGGGAAGTTTATAGCAATACAAGCCTACCTCAAGAAACAAGAAAAATCCCAAATAAACAATCGAACCTTACACCTAGAGGAACTAGAGAAAGAAGAACAAAACCCAAAGTTAGTAGAAGGAAAGAAATCATAAACATCAGAGCAGAAATAAATGAAATAGAAACAAAGAAAACGAAAGCAAAGATCAATAAAACTAAAAGCTGGTTCTTTGAGAAGATAAGCAAAACTGATCAACCTTTAGCCAGACTTAAGAAAAAGAGGGAGAAGACGCAAATCAACAAAATTAGAAGTGAAAAAGCAGAAGTTACAACAGACACAACAGGAATACAAAGCATCCTAAGAGACTACTACAAGCAACTCTAGGCCAATAAAATGGACAATCTGGAAGAAATGGACAAATTCTTAGAAAGGGATAACCTTCTAAGACTGAACCAGGAAGAAATAGAAAATATGAACAAACCTATCACAAGCAATGAAATTGAAACTGTGATTAAAAATCTTCCAATAAACCAAAGTCCAGAACCAGATGGCATCACAGGTGAATTCTATCAAACATTTAGAGAAGAGCTAACACCCAACCTTCTCAAATTCTTCAAAACAATTGCAGGGGAAGGAACACTCCCAAACTCATTCTATGAGACCACCATCACCCTGATACCAAAATCAGACAGAGATACTACAAGGAAAGAAAATTATAGACCAATATCACTGATGAATATAGATGTAAAAATCCTCAACAAAATACTAGCAAACAGAATCGAACAACACATTAAAAGGATCATACACCATGATCAAGTGGGGTTTATCCCAGGGATGCAAGGATTCTTCAATATACACAAATCAATGTGATACACCATATTAACAAATTGTAGAATAAAACCATATGATCATCTCAATAGATGAAGGAAAAGATTTTGAGAAAATTCAACACTCATTTACGATAAAAACTCTGCAGAGTGTGGGCATAGAGGGAAACTACCTCAACATAATAAAGGCCATATATGACAAACCCACAGCAAACAGCATTCTCAATGGTGAAAAACTGAAAGCGTTTCCTCTAAGATCAGGAACAAGACAAGGATGTCCACTCTCACCACTGCTATTCAACATAGTTTTGGAAGTCCTAGCCATGGCAATCAGAGAAGAAAAAGAAATAAAAGGAATACAAAAAGGAAAAGAAGAATTAAAATTGTCACTGTTTGCAGATGACATGATATCATAGATAGAGAATCCTAAAGATGCCACCAGAAAACCACTGGAGCTAATCAATGAATTTGGTAAAGTTGCAGGATACAAAATTAATGCACAGAAATTGCTTGCATTCCTCTACACTAACAATGAAAGATCAGAAAGAGAAATTAAGGAAACAATCCCATTACCACTGCAACAATAAGAATAAAATACCTAGGAATAAACCTACCTAAGGAAGTAAAAGACCTGTACTCAGAAAACTAAAAGACACTGAAGAAAGAAATCAAAGATGATATAAACAGATGGAGACATATACCATGTTCTCGGATTAGAAGAATCATTATTGTGAAAATGACTATACTACCCAAAGCAATCTACAGATTCAATGCAATCCCGATCAAAATACCTTTGGCATTTTCTACAGAACAAGAAAAAAAAAATCTTAAAATTTGTAGGGAGACACAAAAGACCCTGGATAGCCAAAGCAGTCTTGAGGGGGGAAAAAAAGAGCTGGAGGAATCAGACTTCCAGACTTCAGACTATATTACAAAGCTAGAGTAATCAAGATAATATGGTACTGACACAAAAACAGAAATATAGGTCAATAGAACAGGATAGAAAGCACAGAGATAAACCCACGTACCTATGGTTCACTAATCTATGACAAAGGAGGCAAGGGTATACAATGGAGAAAAGACAGTGTCTTCAGCAAGTGGTGCTGGGAAAACTGGACAGTTACATGTAAAAGAATGAAATTAGTACACTCCCTAACACCATACACAAAAATAAACTCAAAATGGATTAGAGACCTAAATATAAGACCAGCCACTACAAAACTCTTAGAGGAAAACATAAGCAGAACAGTCTATGACATAAATCACAGCAAGATCCTTTTTGACCCACCTCCTAGAGAAATGGAAATAAAAACAAAAATAAAAAAATGGGACCGAATGAAACATAAATTATTTTGCACAGCAAAGGAAAACATAAGCAAGATGAAAAGACAACCATCAGAATGGGAGAAAATATTTTCAAATGAAGCAAATGGCAAAGGATTAATCTCCAAAAAGCAGCTCATGTAGCTCAATATCACAAAACCAAACAACCCAATCCAAAAATGGGCAGAAGACCTAAATAGACATTTCTCCAAAGAAGATATACAGGTTGCCAACAAACACATGAAAGGATGCTGAATATCACTAATCATTAGAGAAATGCAAATCAAAACTACAGTGAGGTATCACCTCACACCAGTCAGAATGGCCATCATCAAAAAATCTACCAACAATAAATGCTGGAGAGGCATTTATTGGAGAAAAGGGAACCCTCTTGCACTGTTGGTGGGAATGTAAATTGATATAGCCACTAGGGAGAACGGTATGGGGGTTCCTTAAAAACTAAAAATAGAACTACCATACAACCCAGCAAACCCACTCCTGGATATTTACCCTGAGAAAACCATAATTCAAAAAGAGTCATGTACCACAATGTTCACTGTAGCTCTATTTACAATAGCCAGGACATGGAAGCAACTTAAGTGTCCATCAACAGATAAATGGATAAAGAAGATGTGGCACATATATATACAATGGAACATTATTCAGCCATAAAAAGAAACGAAATTGAGTTATTTTTAGTGAGGTGGATGGATCTAGAGTCTGTCCTACAGAGTGAAGTAAGTCAGAAAGAGAAAAACAAATACCGTATGCTAACACATATATATGGAATCTTAAAAAAAAAGTTTATGAAGAACCTAGGGGCAGGAAAGGATTAAGGACACAGACGTAGAGAAAGGACTTCAGGACATGGGGAGAGGGAAGGGTAAGCTGGGACAAAGTGAGAGTGGTATGGACATATATACACTACCAAATGTAAAATTGATAGCTACTGGGAAGCAACCACATAGCACAGGGAGATCAGCTCTTTGCTTTGTGACCACCTAAAAGGGTGGGATAAGGGAGTGAGAGGGAGGTGCAAGAGGGAGGGGATATGGTGTTATATGTATACGCACAGCTGATTCACTTTTTTTATACAGCAGAAACTAACACACAATTGTAAAGCAATTATACTCCAATAAAGATGTAAAAGAAAAAAAAAGCCCAGAGATAAACCTACACACCTATGGCCCACTAATCTATGACAAAGGAGGCAAGGGTATAAAAAGGAGAAAAGAAAGTCTCTTCAATAAGTGGTGCTGGGAAAAATGGACAGCTACATGTAAAAGAATGAAATTAGAACACTCCCTAACACCATACACAAAAAATAAACTCAAAATGGATTAGAGACCGAAATGTAAGACCGGACACTATAAAACTCTTAGAGGAAAACATAGGAAGAATACTCTTTGACATAAATCACAGCAAGATCTTTTTTGATCCACCTCCTAGAGTAATGGAATTAAAAAAAATAAACATATGGGAGCAAATGAAACCTAAAAGCTTTTGCAAAGCAAAGGAAACTACAAACAAGACGAAAAGACAACCCTCACAATGGGAGAAAATATTTGCAAACGAATCAATGGACAAAGGAGTAATCTCCAATGTATATAAACAGCTCATGCAGCTCAACAGTAAAAAAACAAACAACCCAATCCAAAAATGGGCAGATGACGTAAATAGACATTTGTCCCAAGAAGACATACAGATGACCAAGAAGCACATGAAAAGCTGCTCAACATCACTAATTATTAGAGAAATATAAACCAAAACTACAATGAGGTATCACCTCACACGAGTTAGAATGGGCATCATCAGAAAATCTACAAGCAACAAATGCTGGAGAGGGTGTGGAGAAAAGGGAACCCTCTTACACTATTTGTGGGAATGTAAATTGATACAGTCACTATGGAGAACAGCATGGAGGTTCCTTAAAATACTAAAAATAGAATTACCATATGACCCAGCAATCCCACTACTGGCCATATACCCAGAGAAATCCATAATTCAAAAAGACATATTCACCACAATATTCATTGCAGCACTATTTACAATAGCCAGGTCATGGAAGCAACCTAAATGCCCATAGACAGACGAACAGAAAAGATGTGCTACATATATAAAATGGAATATTACTCAGCCATAAAAAGGAATGAAATTGGGTCATTTGTGGAGACGTGGATAGATCTAGAGACTGGCATACAGAGTGAAGTAAGTCAGAAAGAGAAAAACAAATATCGTATATTAACACATACATGTGGAACCTAGAAAAATGGTAAAGATGAACCGGTTTGCAAGGCAGAAATAGAGACACAGATGTAGAGAACAAATGTATGGACACCAAGGGGGGAAAGTGTCAGGGTGGTGGTGGTGGGATGAATTGCGAGCCTGGGATTGACATATATACACTTATATGTATAAAATAGGTAACCAATAAGAGCCTGCTGTATAAAAAAATGAATAAAATAA
Organism: Balaenoptera physalus; assembly: GCF_965194825.1. Classification (NCBI taxonomy): domain Eukaryota; kingdom Metazoa; phylum Chordata; class Mammalia; order Artiodactyla; family Balaenopteridae; genus Balaenoptera; species Balaenoptera physalus. The sequence continues at coordinate 28,467 of NW_028125768.1, forward strand.
ATTCAAAAATTAAAAAATAAATAATACTTAAAAAAATAAAACAGAAAAAAAAGTTCTGTCCTTCCCATAGACGTATTTATATGAATGAATTATTTCCATGCTTATATCCATAAATACAAAAAGAGGAATAAAACTTACCTTGAACCAAAAAAGAAAAAAAAAAAAACAGAACCCACTGGTCATACAGAGGAAAACACTATCAGGGCACTTGCTCCAGTGGTAAACAATTCTGAAGTTGGTCACAGGTGGGAATCATCTCCCATGCAGCCAGCAGCCCCCACACGAGGAGCGTCCTCATTGCAAAGCTGGGGGACCGTGAGGAGGCGTCTCTGAGTAAACGTGAGCTGAGCCCCAGGCCAGCTGCTGCTGAACTTTTCCCACCCTTCCCAGGTAAAACACCTGAATGTGTGCAAAGACTTTAAAAACTAGAGGAAGGGGCTTGGAGTCACACCAGCGACAGCACGCAGGCCGACTTGGTGCCTGCAGGCCAGCCAGGATGGTCCTGGCCCCGGGCGCTCGTCTGGAAGCTTTCCATTTCGCTGCCTGAGGTACCCCTCCTGTCCCGGCCCCCACTGCTTTTGTCCTTCCTCACCTCTGCCCGGGGAGAAATTCCAGCAGCAAGTATGGGTGACACATCCTCTTCTTTAGCAGGTGGCAGCCCGGCAACTCCTGCAGAAAGTCCAGCAGAGCCCCAGTCACACCGGGCCACTCATAGAGCCGTGGGCCCTACTCTCTCCCACCAGCCCAACCCCGAGACTGCTGACGGGGCAGAGAATATGGCGTCAGGCACAGCTGCAGAGGCTTTTGCTGCCTGGAGGGGTGTTTATATTGACCTCAACCCAGGCACACCTGGGAAGGGCTGGCCGGCCGGGTCAGGCTGCCCAGGTCAGCCAATCCTCGCCCCTCAGGGGCTCAGAGTTGCAGAAAATGGGTCTTGCTGCACCGGCCAGATCCAAGGAACAGGTGTAGGGTCCCGAGAGTCAGGATAGATAAGGGGCGGCAGCCCTGCCTTGTTTTCTAATCATTTTATCTGGTCCATGAGTGGGAGACAACTTCAAGAAGAACCTCTGCTAATGAGAGGAACCCAGGAGTCAGGGAGAGGAGGGGTGGTGGGTGGAGACAGAGGCCTGGTGCCCCGGCTGCAGTGGAAGCCCCTGGAAGACCAGGCAGAGGGAGGCTGCACAGAGTGAAGCCTAGGGTCACAGACCTGTTGGAGCTGCTGTTTGTTAGTTCAAGCTCTGCTCTGAGGTGCTCTGTGTCAGCTCTGAGTGACAGGTGTGCTGGGGGTGCTCTGCAATGAGGGCTATGTGCACGGTTCCTGTGTGCCCAGCCCTGCCGTGGTACCTGTCCATGGGAGCTCCATATCCAGGGAGGGGCCTGCCCACGAGAGCCCCGTGGGCTGCTGCGTACCTGCCCAGGTGAGCTCCATATCCTGGGAGCGGCCTAATCACTAGAGCCCCGTGGGCTGCTGGGTACCTTCCCAGGTGAGCTCCATATCCTGGGAGTGGCCTGACCACAAGAGCCCCGTGGGCTGCTGGGGACCTGGTAGAGGATGCCAGGACAGTCAGTGAAGCCACAGTGGATATACATCTAGTAGTTCCTAATTCCTACACCCTGCTGGTCATTCTACCATCCACCAGGACATGGCATTCTGTATTAGACTTCAATGATGCCTTCTTCTGTATTCCATTAGTCCCAGAGTCACAAGAAATGTTGGCTGTGAGTGGCAGGACTCAACATACAACAAAAACAATACTGCTGGGCCGTCCTGCCCCAGGGGTTCAAAAATTCCCACACCGTCTTTGGGGAAACGTTAGCTAAAGACCTAAAAGATCTACCTCTGGAGAAGGGAACCCTCCTTCAATATGCAGATGACATTCTGATCACCAGCCCGACTAAGGAGGCCTCTGAACTCCCTAGCCAATAAAAGATAGAAGGTGTCCAAGGAAAAGGCTCAAATATCACAAACTAAGGTGGCCTTCCTGGGCTTCATTCGAACAGAAGGTCGGAGAAGCCCACCCCAGGAAAGGGAATAAGCCATTTGCAGCCTCAGCCTTCCTGAAACTAGAAGACAGCTTAGGGGTTCCTGGGGAGACCGGGGTTTGCTGCATCTGGATCCCTAACTACAGTCTAATAGCTGGGCCTCTATATGAAACACTGAAAGGAAAAGATGATGATCCTTTTGAATAGAATCCAGAAGCGGCCTTTCAAGATTGGAAAGAGCAGTCAATTCAGACCCTGGCCCTGGACCTCCCTAAGTTAGCTAAACCCTTTGACCTTTACATTCCTGGTCCAAGGTGAATCGCCCTTGGAGTATTAGTGCAAAAACTGGGACCACTTGAAATGGAACAATGCAAGAATGCCCTCCAGGCATTGGCCAGCCACCCCATTCGACCAGGATAGTGGGGGTATCTAAAAACCTGGAAATCAGCAGCCCGCAAGGCCAGCTCCCTCCTAAGGGAAAAGGACGCCACTTGGTGATCCTAACCACCCACCATGCCCTGAAGTTGCAGGGATTGCTCCGTGGGCACAATGACCTCGAGTGAGGAGGCCCTCCAACACCAACCTCCAGAGAGACAACTTGGGGCAATGGGCCCCCATGACGACTCGTGTGACCATCACTTGACCTGGAGCTTCTCTCAGGAAACAACAAGAGTGTGCCCCAAAAGAACAGACTATTGCTTACAGGACTTACTGCACCCAGAGCGGAGCTAATAAACTTGGCAGGGGAACCGTAAATAACGCTGCCACCATAGAAAAGCCTACAGACACCGCGGTGACGGCGGCCAGTGAGACCGGCTGTACTCCTGGCTACTTCAAAAGGCCGTTGACTGAGTGGCCGTCATGGTCCTGGATCACCACCGGCCCTGGACTGTCTGGGAGTTGAGCAAGCAGGGCTCTGACACCTGGTGCTGTTTGTACGTTAATTCAGAGGCCTAACTGAAGAAAGCGCAGACTACTGGTCAGAGCATCTAGGCTGGCAGAAACCGTCAGCCTAAGGGGGCCAAACCAATGTGGAGCAGGGTAAAACCGCCCACCCCCCCAGCGTCTCTGCACATCTCTTTCCTGGACCCTTAAAGGTCATTAGAATCTATAAAACTGCCAATGCTGGTGCTCAGGCAGACGAGCAGTGAGGGAGGAGGCCTGCGGACAATCAACCTCACCTGGAGGCTGCTGGGGAGAAGTCCTGCCCCTCCCCCTGGGTATGAGGACACCCAACTCAGCATGAAGCATTTACAGAAGACGTGTCTGCACCCTCAGCGCCCCAAGAATGAGGAATGGGACAAAAGGCAGAGGAGGGCTTTGTCACTGGCAAAGCCCATTAAAAATTCCTGGGAGATAACAATAGAATCTGGGCAATAAAATAAAGTCTAACCATTTTTTCCTTTGTGCTTTGTCTAATTTCACTTGCTCCTAGGTTTCCACATGCAGAGGACCCACACCCGACACTTCAGACCCATTTTCCTACTGCAAAATGGCTGGGCCGACACCTCAGCTCGTGGGGCCCTGTGCAGACTCTGCGACATAGAGCCTGAGCTCCAGCCAACCCGGCCCTCGAGAGCTCCGCCCCCTCCCTCCCGCTGATGCTGACAGGATCCCTACACAGCAGCCCGGCCCACAACCCGCAGGGGAGCACACACTCTCACCTCTCCATTCTCTGATCAAAATATAAAGTTTTCCTTTGCTTCTGAACCAAAGTCAGTCTCGATCTGTTGGCTCCAATGACACTGGGCAGGGAGACCCTTATTGGGGCCCACTCTGCAGGATCAGTAACAGAATTTGAGAACATTGTAACTTCAATGAACAGATGTGTGAGCCAAACTGTAATTAACATAGAGCAGTGTATAAGGCTTGTGTAAAATAAGATGTTTCTAACACTTCCATTTGATATTTCCATCACTTTATTATAAGCAAGTTCAGTGGAGGGGTTTGTCTTATTTGTCAGGTCAACAGTAGAGAAATGCAGTGATTTCTTTAAAAGGATGTACATCTAATAATCTTGGTTGAAGTTTCAACCTTGTTTTGAATGATTTTCCATTGAAAATGATACCTCACTTTCAGCTCCTAGATTTCTGAGAAGTATAAAATCTTATATTTTTTATTACCAAAGGGGAAAGGTGGGAGGAGGGATAAATTAACAGTTTCAGATTAACATATACACAATGCTATGTATAAAATATATCATCAACAAGGAACTACGGTATAGCACAGGGAACTATACTCAATATTTTGTAATGACCCCTAAGGGGAAATAATCTGAAAAACAATAGATATCTATATCGACATCATCTATCAACTACAGATAAAATGGAAACTAAAGGAGGCCAATGGTGAGCGTTTCTGAACCTGAAGACTTCAATCATCTAAAGTTCGGACTCTGCCTACGGCCCAAGTCCCTTAATGAACACACATGTACCAGTAGCTTAAAAATTCCCCAGATTGGAGTTCGGGGAGACACTGATTTGGAAAAATCCCTTGTGCTCTCCTTACATATACGTGACCTTTCCTACAGCTAAAACATGCCTGTGACACCCAGAAGATGGAACACGGTTGGATCAGGAAGATTTTGGAAAAGGAACCAAAACTCCTAATTTCCTGGTTGTTGGGTTCACCCCTCCAGCCTTTTTCCTTAAAATCTCCCCACTTGCGGATGTCAGCACCTTCAACATCCAGTTGCACAGAAATTGGAATTTGTCCAAAGGAAGAAGGGGAAGGAGGAGAAACAAGGAGAGCCAAGCCCTAGATGTTCGGAGAGGCACATGTCACTCTACTTTCCAGTCAGGAAGAAGAATTAAGCAAAGGCTTAGCCTGCCACCGGGAACCAGAGTAGGGCCAGAAGCAAACCAGCGGTTCTGCGGAAAGCTCCCAAAAAAGCGAGTTGAAAAATGGAGCTCAGGGGCACTGCAATTCACAAACCTGCAGACTTGTAAATGATGACTCTCGTCCACAAATATATTGAGGGAAGGCAACGAAGAGGATTTGAAAGCAAGGCAGAATTGCAGGAAACAGATTTCAGGAGGGAGATTCGAATCGCCCCTAAAGCACATGAAAAGCGGCAAAACGTTGACAATGATGCACTTGGACAAAAAGAGCATATGCGTTTTTTTCTGTATGAATTCAGGAAAAAAACCATAGGCCCCTTTTGGCCAACCAAGCAAGCCGGAAATGCAATAAAGCACTACAAAGAAGTCTGACTTCTCATCGGTCAAAATGGCCTTCCTAAAAAAGTGTAAAAAGAAGAAATGCAGGAGAGGACAGGGAGGAAAGGGAGCCTTGTTACACTGATGGGTGGGATGTAAATTGCCAATGACGACTCTGGAGGAGGGTATGGTGTTTCCTAAAACATCTAAAAAACACAGCTAGAGAGAAAGGGGCACATCCACTCATGGGCGTATAAATTGGGAAAATTAAAAATCAGCAAAACACAGGCACCCCAAATTTTAGGGCTGCTCTGTTGACAAGAACCTCCACTTAATTCTACCTTAAATATCCCAGGAAAGAGAAAAATGGATAAAGAAGTTGTGCTCCATATGTAAAATGGAATATCAATCGAGGGTGAAATCAATATCATAAGGCTAGTAGCAGCATGATGAGTGGATTTAGGTACGACGATTCGAAGTGAAATAAGTCACACAGAAAAAGACACTTATCATAAGATATCACTAACAGAGGGAATGTAAAAACCGCTACACTTGAACGGAATTACAAAACAGAACAGAGTCACACATTTAGAAAATACACTATGGATGCTTAACGGGAAAGGTGAGGTGGGGTGATGCATAAAACAAGGATTTCAAATTAGCTCAGATAACGTTCCATAAACACAATATGTAATAGACAAGACCTACTCCTTGCTCAGTGAACTGGACTAAACACCCCTATTCACGGCACAAGAACATATCTGACTAGTAAGAATCTTAAAACCTATGTATTGATATCTGTCTGTAAGTGTGTCAAGGGGGTGTAAAGCGGCACAAACACAGCAATGAAAAGAAGTTAACCCCACTATAAAAACAAAGAACTTTTAAAACCCCATGAAACAAAGACAGTGAAAGAGAGAGAAATTCTTACAAAATTCGTTCAGGGGCTGTGATGCCACCTGGAATGACCATATCTAGACCCACAGCTGGATGAGACATAAGGGTGGACACTCTCGGGGCTGAGAGATTTGGTGACGTTGGGGGAGCAAACGCAGAGCCTTTAAAGTAATACTGCCTGTTACCCATCCCATGGGTCCCAAATCTCCAGGTTCAAGGGCATCTTCCTACATCGAAAACATGCATGAGAAACCCAGAAGGTGGTACACCGTGTGACCGGGAAAGGTTTCTAAAACGCACCTCATTTCTCATCTCCTTGTGTTCGGGTTCGCCATTCCAGCCGCTTTACTAGCAATCTCCCTCCTTGGAGAATCAGCACCTTTAACCTCCTGTTCCGTACAGCTTGCAATTTGTCCTGAGGATGAACAGGAAGAGGGGGAGCCAATGAGAGACTAGCTCTAGGTGTTGGGACAGGCACAGGTCACTCTATTTTCCCAACAGGAAGAAGAATTAATCACAGGCTCAGCCTGCTGCCCGAAACCAGAATAGGGCCTGAGGCCATCTTGCGCTTTTGCGGCCAGCTCACAAAAAAGCGAGTTGAAAAATGGAGCTCTGGGGCACTGCAGTTCACAAACCGGCAGAGTAATAAATGATAACTCTCGTCCACAAATATATTGAGGGAAGGCAACAAAGAGGATTTGAAAGCAAGGCAGAATTGCAGGAAACAGATTTCAGGAGGTAGATTCGCGTCGCCTTTAAAGCACATGAAAAACGGCAAAACGTCGACAATGATGCCCTTGGCCAAAAAGGACGTATGCGTTTTTTCCAGAATATATTCAGGAAAAAACGCATACGCACTTTTTGGCCAACCAAGCAACCTGGAAAGGCAAGTCAGCGCTACAAAGAAGTCTCGCTTCCAATCGGTCAAAAGGGACATGCTGAAAAAAGTGTCAAAACCAGAAATGCAGGACAGCCCACGGAGAAATGGGAGCCTTGCTACGCTGATGGGCGGGATGTAAATTGCCAACAGCCACTCTGGAGAAGTGTACGGTGTGTCCTGAAACATCGAAAAAACACAGCTTAGAGCGCATAGGGCACTTACACTCATGGGCGTATAAATTGGGAAATGTAAAAATCAGCAAAACACAGGCACCCCAAAGTTTAGGGCTGCTCTGATGACAAGAACCTCCACTTCATGACACCTTAAATATCCCAGGAAAGAGAAAAATGGATAAAGAAGTGGTGGTCCTTATGTACAATGGAATATCACTCAGCCATGAAATCAATGTCATAAGGCTAGTAGCAGCATGATGAGTGGATTTAGGTACGACAATTCTAAGTGAAATAAGTCACACAGAAAAAGACACTTATCATAAGCTATCACTTATAGAGGGAATGCAATAACCGCAACAATTGAACTGAATTACAAAACAAAACAGAGTCACACGTTTACAAAACACACTATGGCTGCTTAACGGGAAAGGTGAGGTGGGGTGATGCATAAAACAAAGTTTCAAATTAGCTGAGATACCGTTCCATAAACCCAATATGTAATAGAAAGACCTACTCCTTGCTCAGTGAACTGGACTCAACACCCCCTATTCACCGCACAAGAATATATCTGATTAGAAAGAATCTTAAAACCTATGAATTTATATCTCTCTGAAAGTGAGTCAAGTGGGTGTAAAGCGGCATAAACACAGCCGTGAAAAGCAGCTAAACCCCATTATAAGAATAAATTACTTTTAAAAACCCGTGAAACAAAGACAGTGAAAGAGAGAGAAATTCTTACAAAATTCGTTCAGGGGCTGTGATGCCACCTGGAATGACCATATCTAGACCCACAGCTGGATGAGACATAAGGGTGGACACTCTCGGGGCTGAGAGATTTGGTGAGGTTGGGGGAGCAAACGCAGAGCCTTTAAAGTAATACTGCCTGTTACCCATCCCATGGGTCCCAAATCTCCAGGTTCAAGGGCATCTTCCTACATCGAAAACATGCATGAGAAACCCAGAAAGTGGTACACCGTGTGACCGGGAAAGGTTTCTAAAACGCACCTCATTTCTCATCTCCTTGTGCTCGGGTTCGCCATTCCAGCCGCTTTACTAGCAATCTCCCTCCTTGGAGAATCAGGACCTTTAACCTCCTGTTCCGTACAGCTTGCAATTTGTCCTGAGTATGAACGGGAAGAAGGGGAGCCAATGAGAGACTAGCTCTAGGTGTTGGGACAGGCACAGGTCACTCTATTTTCCCATCAGGAAGAAGAATTAACCACAGGCTCAGCCTGCCGCCCGGAACCAGAATAGGGCCTGATGCCGTCCTGCGCTTTTGCGGCCAGCTCCCAAAAAAGCGAGTTGAAAAATGGAGCTCAGGGGAACTGCAATTAACAAACCTGCAGAGTTGTAAATGATAACTCTCGTTCACAAATATCTTGATTGAAGGCAACGAAGAGGATTTGAAAGCAAGGTAGAATTGCAGGAAACAGATTTCAGGAGGTAGATTCGAATCGCCTTTAAAGCACATGAAAAGCGGCAAAACGTCGACAATGATGCCCATGGTCAAAAAGGGCGTATGCGTTTTTTCCTGAATATATTCAGGAAAAAACGCATACGCCCTTTTTGGCCAACCAAGCAACCTGGAAAGGCAAATCAGCGCTACAAAGAAGTCTCGCTTCCAATCGGTCAAGAGAGCCATGCTGAAAAAAGTGTCAAAACCAGAAATGCAGGACAGCCCATGGAAAAATGGGAGCCTTGCTACGCTGATGGGCGGGATGTAAATTGCCAACAGCCACTCTGGAGAAGTGTACGGTGTGTCCTGAAACATCGAAAAAACACAGTTTAGAGCGCATAGGGCACTTACACTCATGGGCGTATAAATTGGGAAAACTAAAAATCAGCAACACACAGGCACCCCAAAGTTTAGGGCTGCTCTGTTGACAAGAACCTCCACTTCATGACACCTTAAATATCCCAGGAAAGAGAAAAATGGATAAAGAAGTGGTGGTCCTTATGTACAATGGAATATCACTCAGCCATGAAATCAATGTCTTAAGGCTAGTAGCAGCATGATGAGTGGATTTAGGTACGACAATTCTAAGTGAAATAAGTCACACAGAAAAAACACTTATCATAAGCTATCACTTATAGAGGGAATGTAAAAACCGCTACAATTGAACTGAATTACAAAACAAAACAGAGTCACACGTTTACAAAACACACTATGGCTGCTTAACGGGAAAGGTGAGGTGGGGTGATGCATAAAACAAGGGTTTCAAATTAGCTGAGATACCGTTCCATAAACCCAATATGTAATAGAAAGACCGACTCTTTGCTCAGTGAACTGGACTCAACACCCCCTATTCACGGCACAAGAATATATCTGACTAGTAAGAATCTTAAAACCTATGAATTTATATCTCTCTGGAAGTGAGACAAGTGGGTGTAAAGCGGCATAAACACAGCTGTGAAAAGCAGCTAAACCCCATTATAAAAATAAATTAATTTTAAAAACCCGTGAAACAAAGACAGTGAAAGAGAGAGAAATTCTTACAAAATTCGTTCAGGGGCTGTGATGCCACCTGGATTGACCATATCTAGACCCACAGCTGGATGAGACATAAGGGTGGACACTCTCGGGGCTGAGAGATTTGGTGAGGTAGGGGGAGCAAACGCAGAGCCTTTAAATTAATACTGCCTGTTACCCATCCGATGGTTCCCAAATCTCCAGGTTCAAGGGCATCTTCCTACATCGAAAACATGCATGAGAAACCCAGAAGGTGGTACACCGTGTGACCGGGAAAGGTTTCTAAAACGCACCTCATTTCTCATCTCCTCGTGCTCGGGTTCGCCATTCCAGCCGCTTTACTAGCAATCTCCCTCCTTGGAGAATCAGCACCTTTAACCTCCTGTTCCGTACAGCTTGCAATTTGTCCTGAGGATGAACGGGAAGAGGGGGAGCCAATGAGAGACTAACTCTAGGTGCTGGGACAGGCACAGGTCACTCTATTTTCCCAACAGGAAGAAGAATTAACCACAGGCTCAGCCTACCGCCCGGAACCAGAATAGGGCCTGAGGCCATCCTACACTTTTGCGGTCAGCTCCCAAAAGAGCGAGTTGAAAAATGGAGCTCAGGGGCACTGCAATTCACAACCCGGCCGAGTTATAAATGATAACTCTCGTCCACAATATATTGAGGGAAGGCAACGAAGAGGATTTGAAAGCAAGGCAGAATTGCAGGAGACAGATTTCAGGAGGTAGATTCGAGTCTCATTTAAAGCACATGAAAAGTGGCAAAACGTGGACAATGATGCCCTTGGCCAAAAAGGGCGTATGCGTTTTTTCCTGAATATATTCAGGAAAAAACGCATACGCCCTTTTTGGCCAGACAAGCAACCTGGAAAGGCAAATCAGCGCTACAAAGAAGTCTCACTTCCCATCGGTCAAAAGGGCCATGCTGAAAAAAGTGTCAAAACCAGAAATGCAGGACAGGCCATGGAGAAATGGGAGCCTTGCTACGCTGATGGGCGGGATGTAAATTGCCAACAGCCACTCTGGAGAAGAGTACGTTGTGTCCCGAAACATCGAGAAAACAGAGCTTAGAGCGCATAGGGCACTTCCACTCACGGGCGTATAAAGTGGGAAAACTAAAAATCAGCAAGACACAGGCACCGCAAAGTTTAGGGCTTCTCTGTTGACAAGAACCTCCACTTCATGACACCTTAAATATCCCAGTAAAGAGAAAAATGGATAAAGAAGTGGTGGTCCTTATGTACAATGGAATATCACTCAGCCATGAAATCAATGTCATAAGGCTAGTAGCAGCATGATGAGTGGATTTAGGTACGACGATTCTAAATGAAATAAGTCACACAGAAAAAGACACTTATCATAAGCTATCACTTATACAGGGAATGTAAACACCGCTACACTTGAACTGAATTACAAAACAGAACAGAGTCACACGTTTAGAAACCACACTATGGCTGCTTAACGGGAAAGGTGAGGTGGGGCGATGCATAAAACAAGGGTTTCAAATTAGCTCAGATACCGTTCCATAACCCCAATATGTAATAGAAAGACCTACTCCTTGCTCAGTGAACTGGACTCAACACCCCCTATTCACCGCACAAGAATATATCTGACTAGTAAGAATCTTAAAACCTATGTATTGATATCTCTCTGGATGTGAGTCAAGTGGGTGTAAAGCGGCATAAACACAGCCGTGAAAAGCAGCTAAACCCCATTATAAAAATAAATTAATTTTAAAAACCCGTGAAACAAAGACAGTGAAAGAGAGAGAAATTCTTACAAAATTCGTTCAGGGGCTGTGATGCCACCTGGATTGACCATATCTAGACCCACAGCTGGATGAGACGTAAGGGTGCACACTCTCGGGGCTGAGAGATTTGGTGACGTTCGGGGAGCAAACGCAGAGCGTTTAAAGTACTACTGCCTGTTACCCATCCCATGGGTCCCAAAACTCCAGGTTCAAGGGCATCTTCCTACATCGAAAACATGCATGAGAAACCCAGAAGGTGGTAGACCGTGTGACCGGGAAAGGTTTCTAAAACGCACTTCATTTCTCATCTCCTTGTGCTCGGGTTCGCCATTCCAGACGCTTTACTAGCAATATCCCTCCTTGGAGAATCAGCACCTTTAACCTCCTGTTCCGTACAGCTTGCAATTTGTCCTGAGGATGAACGGGAAGAGGGGGAGCCAAAGAGAGACTAGCTCTAGGTGTTGGGACAGGCACAGGTCACTCTATTTTCCCATCAGGAAGAAGAATTAACCAGAGGCTCAGCCTGCCGCCCGGAACCAGAATAGGGCCTGACGCCATCCTGCGCTTTTGCGGCCAGCTCCCAAAAAAGCGAGTTGAAAAATGGAGCTCAGGGGCACTGCAATTCACAAACCTGCAGAGTTATAAATGATAACTCTCGTCCACAAATACCTTGAGGGAAGGCAACGAAGAGGATTTGAAAGCAAGGCAGAATTGCAGGAAACAGATTTCAGGAGGTAGATTCGAATCGCATTTAAAGCACATGAAAAGCGGCAAAACGTCGACAATGATGCCCTTGGCCAAAAAGGGCGTATGCGTTTTTTCCTGAATATATTCAGGAAAAAACGCATACGCCCTTTTTGGCCAACCAAGCAACCTGGAAAGGCAAATCAGCGCTACAAAGAAGTCTCTCTTCCCATCGGTCAAAAGGGTCATGCTGAAAAAAGTGTCAAAACCAGAAATGCAGGACAGGCCATGGAGAAATGGGAGCCTTGCTACGCTGATGGGCGGGATGTAAATTGCCAACAGCCACTCTGGAGAAGTGTACGGTGTGTCCTGAAACATCGAAAAAACACAGTTTAGAGCGCATAGGGCACTTACACTCATGGGCGTATAAATTGGGAAAACTAAAAATAAGCAACACACAGGCACCCCAAAGTTTAGGGCTGCTCTGTTGACAAGAACCTCCACTTCATGACACCTTAAATATCCCAGGAAAGAGAAAAATGGATAAAGAAGTGGTGGTCCTTATGTACAATGGAATATCACTCAGCCATGAAATCAATGTCATAAGGCTAGTAGCAGCATGATGAGTGGATTTAGGTACGACAATTCTAAGTGAAATAAGTCACACAGAAAAAGACACTTATCTTAAGCTATCACTTATAGAGGGAATGTAAAAACCGCTACACTTGAACTGAATTACAAAACAGAACAGAGTCACACGTTTAGAAAACACACTATGGCTGCTTAACGGGAAAGGTGAGGTGGGGTGCTGCAGAAAACAAGGGTTTCAAATTAGCTCAGATACCATTCCATAAACCCCATATGTAATAGAAAGACCTACTCCTTGCTCAGTGAACTGGAATCAACACCCCCTATTCACGGCACAAGAATATATCTGACTAGTAAGAATCTTAAAACCTATGAATTTATATCTCTCTGTTAGTGTGTCAAGTGGGTGTAAAGCGGCATAAACACAGCCGTGAAAAGCAGCTAAACCCCATTAAAAAAATAAATTAATTTTAAAAACCCGTGAAACAAAGACAGTGAAAGAGAGAGAAATTCTTACAAAATTCGTTCAGGGGCTGTGATGCCACCTGGATTGACCATATCTAGACCCACAGCTGGATGAGACATAAGGGTGGACACTCTCGGGGCTGAGAGATTTGGTGAGGTAGGGGGAGCAAACGCAGAGCCTTTAAATTAATACTGCCTGTTACCCATCCGATGGTTCCCAAATCTCCAGGTTCAAGGGCATCTTCCTACATCGAAAACATGCATGAGAAACCCAGAAGGTGGTACACCGTGTGACCGGGAAAGGTTTCTAAAACGCACCTCATTTCTCATCTCCTCGTGCTCGGGTTCGCCATTCCAGCCGCTTTACTAGCAATCTCCCTCCTTGGAGAATCAGCACCTTTAACCTCCTGTTCCGTACAGCTTGCAATTTGTCCTGAGGATGAACGGGAAGAGGGGGAGCCAATGAGAGACTAACTCTAGGTGCTGGGACAGGCACAGGTCACTCTATTTTCCCAACAGGAAGAAGAATTAACCACAGGCTCAGCCTACCGCCCGGAACCAGAATAGGGCCTGAGGCCATCCTACACTTTTGCGGTCAGCTCCCAAAAGAGCGAGTTGAAAAATGGAGCTCAGGGGCACTGCAATTCACAACCCGGCCGAGTTATAAATGATAACTCTCGTCCACAATATATTGAGGGAAGGCAACGAAGAGGATTTGAAAGCAAGGCAGAATTGCAGGAGACAGATTTCAGGAGGTAGATTCGAGTCTCATTTAAAGCACATGAAAAGTGGCAAAACGTGGACAATGATGCCCTTGGCCAAAAAGGGCGTATGCGTTTTTTCCTGAATATATTCAGGAAAAAACGCATACGCCCTTTTTGGCCAACCAAGCAACCTGGAAAGGCAAATCAGCGCTACAAAGAAGTCTCACTTCCCATCGGTCAAAAGGGCCATGCTGAAAAAAGTGTCAAAACCAGAAATGCAGGACAGGCCATGGAGAAATGGGAGCCTTGCTACGCTGATGGGCGGGATGTAAATTGCCAACAGCCACTCTGGAGAAGAGTACGTTGTGTCCCGAAACATCGAGAAAACAGAGCTTAGAGCACATAGGGCACTTCCACTCACGGGCGTATAAAGTGGGAAAACTAAAAATCAGCAAGACACAGGCACCGCAAAGTTTAGGGCTTCTCTGTTGACAAGAACCTCCACTTCATGACACCTTAAATATCCCAGTAAAGAGAAAAATGGATAAAGAAGTGGTGGTCCTTATGTACAATGGAATATCACTCAGCCATGAAATCAATGTCATAAGGCTAGTAGCAGCATGATGAGTGGATTTAGGTACGACGATTCTAAATGAAATAAGTCACACAGAAAAAGACACTTATCATAAGCTATCACTTATACAGGGAATGTAAACACCGCTACACTTGAACTGAATTACAAAACAGAACAGAGTCACACGTTTAGAAACCACACTATGGCTGCTTAACGGGAAAGGTGAGGTGGGGCGATGCATAAAACAAGGGTTTCAAATTAGCTCAGATACCGTTCCATAACCCCAATATGTAATAGAAAGACCTACTCCTTGCTCAGTGAACTGGACTCAACACCCCCTATTCACCGCACAAGAATATATCTGACTAGTAAGAATCTTAAAACCTATGTATTGATATCTCTCTGGATGTGAGTCAAGTGGGTGTAAAGCGGCATAAACACAGCCGTGAAAAGCAGCTAAACCCCATTATAAAAATAAATTAATTTTAAAAACCCGTGAAACAAAGACAGTGAAAGAGAGAGAAATTCTTACAAAATTCGTTCAGGGGCTGTGATGCCACCTGGATTGACCATATCTAGACCCACAGCTGGATGAGACGTAAGGGTGCACACTCTCGGGGCTGAGAGATTTGGTGACGTTCGGGGAGCAAACGCAGAGCGTTTAAAGTACTACTGCCTGTTACCCATCCCATGGGTCCCAAAACTCCAGGTTCAAGGGCATCTTCCTACATCGAAAACATGCATGAGAAACCCAGAAGGTGGTAGACCGTGTGACCGGGAAAGGTTTCTAAAACGCACTTCATTTCTCATCTCCTTGTGCTCGGGTTCGCCATTCCAGACGCTTTACTAGCAATATCCCTCCTTGGAGAATCAGCACCTTTAACCTCCTGTTCCGTACAGCTTGCAATTTGTCCTGAGGATGAACGGGAAGAGGGGGAGCCAAAGAGAGACTAGCTCTAGGTGTTGGGACAGGCACAGGTCACTCTATTTTCCCATCAGGAAGAAGAATTAACCAGAGGCTCAGCCTGCCGCCCGGAACCAGAATAGGGCCTGACGCCATCCTGCGCTTTTGCGGCCAGCTCCCAAAAAAGCGAGTTGAAAAATGGAGCTCAGGGGCACTGCAATTCACAAACCTGCAGAGTTATAAATGATAACTCTCGTCCACAAATACCTTGAGGGAAGGCAACGAAGAGGATTTGAAAGCAAGGCAGAATTGCAGGAAACAGATTTCAGGAGGTAGATTCGAATCGCATTTAAAGCACATGAAAAGCGGCAAAACGTCGACAATGATGCCCTTGGCCAAAAAGGGCGTATGCGTTTTTTCCTGAATATATTCAGGAAAAAACGCATACGCCCTTTTTGGCCAACCAAGCAACCTGGAAAGGCAAATCAGCGCTACAAAGAAGTCTCTCTTCCCATCGGTCAAAAGGGTCATGCTGAAAAAAGTGTCAAAACCAGAAATGCAGGACAGGCCATGGAGAAATGGGAGCCTTGCTACGCTGATGGGCGGGATGTAAATTGCCAACAGCCACTCTGGAGAAGTGTACGGTGTGTCCTGAAACATCGAAAAAACACAGTTTAGAGCGCATAGGGCACTTACACTCATGGGCGTATAAATTGGGAAAACTAAAAATAAGCAACACACAGGCACCCCAAAGTTTAGGGCTGCTCTGTTGACAAGAACCTCCACTTCATGACACCTTAAATATCCCAGGAAAGAGAAAAATGGATAAAGAAGTGGTGGTCCTTATGTACAATGGAATATCACTCAGCCATGAAATCAATGTCATAAGGCTAGTAGCAGCATGATGAGTGGATTTAGGTACGACAATTCTAAGTGAAATAAGTCACACAGAAAAAGACACTTATCTTAAGCTATCACTTATAGAGGGAATGTAAAAACCGCTACACTTGAACTGAATTACAAAACAGAACAGAGTCACACGTTTAGAAAACACACTATGGCTGCTTAACGGGAAAGGTGAGGTGGGGTGCTGCAGAAAACAAGGGTTTCAAATTAGCTCAGATACCATTCCATAAACCCCATATGTAATAGAAAGACCTACTCCTTGCTCAGTGAACTGGAATCAACACCCCCTATTCACGGCACAAGAATATATCTGACTAGTAAGAATCTTAAAACCTATGAATTTATATCTCTCTGGAAGTGAGTCAAGTGGGTGTAAAGCGGCATAAACACAGCCGTGAAAAGCAGCTAAACCCCATTAAAAAAATAAATTCATTTTAAAAACCCGTGAAACAAAGACAGTGAAAGAGAGAGAAATTCTTACAAAATTCGTTCAGGGGCTGTGATGCCACCTGGATTGACCATATCTAGACCCACAGCTAGATGAGACGTAAGGGTGGATACTCTCGGGGCTGAGAGATTTGGTGAGGTAGGGGGAGCAAACGCAGAGCCTTTAAATTAATACTGCCTGTTACCCATCCGATGGTTCCCAAATCTCCAGGTTCAAGGGCATCTTCCTACATCGAAAACATGCATGAGAAACCCAGAAGGTGGTACACCGTGTGACCGGGAAAGGTTTCTAAAACACACCTCATTTCTCATCTCCTCGTGCTCGGGTTCGCCATTCCAGCCGCTTTACTAGCAATCTCCCTCCTTGGAGAATCAGCACCTTTAACCTCCTGTTCCGTACAGCTTGCAATTTGTCCTGTTGATGAACGGGAAGAGGGGGAGCCAATGAGAGACTAACTCTAGGTGCTGGGACAGGCACAGGTCACTCTATTTTCCCAACAGGAAGAAGAATTAACCACAGGCTCAGCCTACCGGCCGGAACCAGAATAGGGCCTGAGGCCATCCTACACTTTTGCGGTCAGCTCCCAAAAGAGCGAGTTGAAAAATGGAGCTCAGGGGCACTGCAATTCACAACCCGGCCGAGTTATAAATGATAACTCTCGTCCACAATATATTGAGGGAAGGCAACGAAGAGGATTTGAAAGCAAGGCAGAATTGCAGGAGACAGATTTCAGGAGGTAGATTCGAGTCTCATTTAAAGCACATGAAAAGTGGCAAAACGTGGACAATGATGCCCTTGGCCAAAAAGGGCGTATGCGTTTTTTCCTGAATATATTCAGGAAAAAACGCATACGCCCTTTTTGGCCAACCAAGCAACCTGGAAAGGCAAATCAGCGCTACAAAGAAGTCTCACTTCCCATCGGTCAAAAGGGCCATGCTGAAAAAAGTGTCAAAACCAGAAATGCAGGACAGGCCATGGAGAAATGGGAGCCTTGCTACGCTGATGGGCGGGATGTAAATTGCCAACAGCCACTCTGGAGAAGTGTACGTTGTGTCCCGAAACATCGAGAAAACACAGCTTAGAGCACACAGGGCACTTCCACTCACGGGCGTATAAATTGGGAAAACTAAAAATCAGCAAGACACAGGCACCCCAAAGTTTAGGGCTGCTCTGTTGACAAGAACCTCCACTTCATGACACCTTAAATATCCCAGGAAAGAGAAAAATGGATAAAGAAGTGGTGGTCCTTATGTACAATGGAATATCACTCAGCCATGAAATCAATGTCATAAGGCTAGTAGCAGCATGATGAGTAGATTTAGGTACGACGATTCTAAGTGAAATAATTCACACAAAATAGGACACTTCTCATAAGGTGTCACTTATAGAGGGAATGTAAAAACCGTTACACTTGAACTGAATTACAAAACAGAACAGAGTCACACATGCAGTAATCACACTATGGCTGCTTAACGGGAAAGGTGAGGTGGGGTGATACATAAAACAAGAGTTTCAAATTAGCTCAGATACCGTTCCATAAACCCTATATGTAATAGACAAGACCTACTCCTTGCTCAGAGAACTGGACTCAACACGCCCGATTCACCGCACAAGAATATATCTGACTAGTAATAATCTTAAAACCTATGTATTGATATCTCTCTGTTAGTGTGTCAAGTGGGTGTAAAACGGCATAAACACAGCCGTGAAAAGCAGCTAAACCCCATTATAAAAATAAATTACTTTTAAAAACCCGTGAAACAAAGACAGTGAAAGAGAGAGAAATTCTTACACTATTCGTTCAGGGGCTGTGATGCAACCTGGATTGACCATATCTAGACCCACAGCTGGATGAGACATAAGGGTGGACACTCTTGGGGCTGAGAGGCTTGGTGAGGTTGGGTGAGCAAATGCAGACCCTTTAAAGTAATACTGCGTGCTACCCATCGCATGGGTCCCAAATCTCCAGGTTCAAGGGCATCTTCCTACATCGAAAACATGCATGAGAAACCCAGAAGATGGTACACCGTGTGATGGGGAAAGGTTTCTAAAACGCACCTCATTTCTCATCTCCTTGTGCTCGGGTTCGCCATTCCAGCCACTTTACTAGCAATCTCCCTACTTGGAGCATCAGCACCTTTAACCTCCTGTTCCGTACAGGTTGCAATTTGTCCTGAGGATGAACGGGAAGACGGGGAACCAATGAGAGACTAGCTCTTGGTGTTGGGACAGGCACAGGTCACTCTATTTTCCCATCAGGAAGAAGAATTAACCACAGGCTCAGCCTGCCCCCCGGAACCAGAACAGGGCCTGAAGCCATCCTGCGCTTTTGCGGCCAGCTCCCAAAAAAGCGACTTGTAAAATGGAGCTTCAGGGCACTGCAATTCACAAACCTGCAGAGTTATAAATGATAACTCTCGTCCACAAATATATTGAGGGAAGGCAAAGAAGAGGATTTGAAATCAAGGCAGAATTGCAGGAAACAGATTTCAGGAGGTAGATTCGAATCGCCTTTAAAGCACATGAAAAGCGGCAAAACGTTGACAATGATGCCCTTGGCCAAAAAGGGCGTATGCGTTTTTTCCTGAATATATTCAGGAAAAAACGCATACGCCCTTTTTGGCCAACCAAGCAACCTGGAAAGGCAAATCAGCGCTACAAAGAACTCTCGCTTCACATCGGTCAAAAGGGCCATGCTGAAAAAAGTGTGAAAACCAGAAATGCAGGACAGGCCTTGGAGAAATGGGAGCCTTGCTACACTGATGGGCGGGATGTAAATTGCCAACAGCCACTCTGGAGAAGTGTACGGTGTGTCCTGAAACATCTAAAAAACACAGCTTAGAGAGCATATGGCACTTCCACGCATGGGGGGATAAAGTGGGAAAATTAAAAATCAGCAAGACACAGGAACCCCAAAGTTTAGGGCTGCTCTGTTGACAAGGACCTCCACTTCATTCCACCTTAAATATCCCAGGAAAGCGAAAAATGGATAAAAAAGTTGTGGTCCTTATGTACAATGGAATATCACTCAGCCATGAAATCAATGTCTTAAGGCTAGTAGCAGCATGATGAGTGGATTTAGGTACGACGATTCTAAGTGAAATAAGTCACACAGAAAAGGACACTTCTCATAAGGTGTCACTTATAGAGGGAATGTAAAAACCGTTACACTTGAACTGAATTACAAAACAGAACAGAGTCACACATGCAGAAAACACACTATGGCTGCTTAACGGGAAAGGTGAGGTGGGGTGATACATAAAACAAGAGTCTCAAATTAGCTCAGATACCGTTCCATAAACCCAATATGTAATCGACAAGACCTACTCCTTGCTCAGAGAACTGGACTCAACACGCCCGATTCACCGCACAAGAATATATCTGACTAGTAATAATCTTAAAACCT
The DNA here is from genome assembly GCF_965194825.1 of Balaenoptera physalus. Lineage (NCBI taxonomy): Eukaryota > Metazoa > Chordata > Mammalia > Artiodactyla > Balaenopteridae > Balaenoptera > Balaenoptera physalus. The sequence continues at coordinate 48,462 of NW_028125768.1, forward strand.
ATGTATTGATATCTCTCTGTTAGTGTGTCAAGTGGGTGTAAAGCGGCATAAACACAGCCGTGAAAAGCAGCTAAACCCCATTATAAAAAAAAAATTACTTTTAAAAACCCATGAAACAAAGACAGGGAAAGAGAGAGAAATTCTTACACAATTCGTTCCGGGGCTGTGATGCAACCTGGATTGTCCATATCTAGACCCACAGCTGGATGAGACATAAGGGTGGACACTCTTGGGGCTGAGAGGTTTGGTGAGGTTGGGTGAGCAAACGCAGACCCTTTAAAGTAATACTGCGTGCTACCCATCGCATGGGTCCCAAATCTCCAGGTTCAAGGGCATCTTCCTACATCGAAAACATGCATGAGAAACCCAGAAGATGGTACACCGTGTGATGGGGAAAGGTTTCTAAAATGCACCTCATTTCTCATCTCCTTGTGCTCGGGTTCGCCATTCCAGCCACTTTACTAGCAATCTCCCTACTTGGAGCATCAGCACCTTTAACCTCCTGTTCCGTACAGGTTGCAATTTGTCCTGAGGATGAACGGGAAGACGGGGAACCAATGAGAGACTAGCTCTTGGTGTTGGGACAGGCACAGGTCACTCTATTTTCCCATCAGGAAGAAGAATTAACCACAGGCTCAGCCTGCCCCCCGGAACCAGAACAGGGCCTGAAGCCATCCTGCGCTTTTGCGGCCAGCTCCCAAAAAAGCGACTTGTAAAATGGAGCTTCAGGGCACTGCAATTCACAAACCTGCAGAGTTATAAATGATAACTCTCGTCCACAAATATATTGAGGGAAGGCAAAGAAGAGGATTTGAAATCAAGGCAGAATTGCAGGAAACAGATTTCAGGAGGTAGATTCGAATCGCCTTTAAAGCACATGAAAAGCGGCAAAACGTTGACAATGATGCCCTTGGCCAAAAAGGGCGTATGCGTTTTTTCCTGAATATATTCAGGAAAAAACGCATACGCCCTTTTTGGCCAACCAAGCAACCTGGAAAGGCAAATCAGCGCTACAAAGAAGTCTCGCTTCCCATCGGTCAAAAGGGCCATGCTGAAAAAAGTGTCAAAACCAGAAATGCAGGACAGGCCATGGAGAAATGGGAGCCTTGCTACACTGATGGGCGGGATGTAAATCGCCAACAGCCACTCTGGAGAAGTGTACGGTGTGTCCTGAAACATCTAAAAAACACAGCTTAGAGAGCACAGGGCACTTCCACGCATGGGGGGATAAAGTGGGAAAATTGAAAATCAGCAAGACACAAGCACCCCAAAGTTTAGGGCTGCTCTGTTGACAAGGACCTCCACTTCATTCCACCTTAAATATCCCAGGAAAGCGAAAAATGGATAAAAAAGTTGTGGTCCTGACAGTTACAGAAAGATAGAGAAGATGAAAAGGCAGAGGGCTATGTGCCAGATGAAGGAACAAGAAAAAACCCCAGAAAAACAACTAAATGAAGTGGAGGTAGGCAACCTTCCAGAGAAAGAATTCAGAATAATGATAGTGAAGATGATCCAGGACCTCGGAATAAGAATGGAGGCAAAGATTGAGAAAATGCAAGAAATGATTAACAAAGACCTAGAAGAATTAAAGAACAAACAAACAGAGATGACCAATACAATAACTGAAATGAAAACTACACTAGAAGGAACCAATAGCAGAATAACTGAGGCAGAAGAACGGATAAGTGACCTGGAAGACAGAATGGTGGAATTCACTGCTGCGGAACAGACTAAAGAAAAAAGAATGAAAAGAAATGAAGACAGCCTAAGAGACCTCTGGGACAACATTAAACGCAACAACATTCGCATTATAGGGGTCCCAGAAGGAGAAGAGAGAGAGAAAGGACCAGAGAAAATATTTGAAGAGATTATAGTCGAAAACTTCCCTAACATGGGAAAGGAAATAGCCACCCAAGTCCAGGAAGTGCAGAGAGTCCCATACAGAATAAACCCAAGGAGAAACACGCCGAGACACATAGTAATCAAAGTGGCAAAAATTAAAGACAAAGAAAAATTATTGAAAGCAGCAAGGGAAAAACGACAAATAACATACAAGGGAACTCCCATAAGGTTAACAGCTGATTTCTCAGCAGAAACTCTGCAAGCCAGAAGGGAGTGGCATGATATACTTAAAGTGATGAAAGGGAAGAACCTACAACCAAGATTACTCTACCCGGCAAGGATCTCATTTAGATTTGATGGAGAAATCAAAAGCTTTACAGACAAGCAAAAGCTAAGAGAATTCAGCACCACCAAACCAGCTCTACAACAAATCCTAAAGGAACTTCTCTAAGTGGGAAACACAAGAGAAGAAAAGGACCTACAAAAACAAACCCAAAACAATTAAGAAAATGGTCATAGGAACATACATATCGATAATTACCTTAAACGTGAATGGATTAAACGCCCCAACCAAAAGACATAGACTGGCTGAATGGATACAAAAACAAGACCCATATATATGCTGTCTACAAGAGACCCACTTCAGACCTAGGGACACATACAGACTGAAAGTTAGGGGATGGAAAAAGATATTCCATGCAAATGGAAATCAAAAGAAAGCTGGAGTAGCTATACTCATATCAGATAAAATAGACTTTAAAATAAAGAGTGTTACAAGAGACAAGGTAGGACACTACATAATGATCCAGGGATCAATCCAAGAAGAAGATATAACAATTATAAATATATATGCACCCAACATAGGAGCACCTCAATACATAAGGCAACTGCTAACAGCTATAAAAGAGGAAATTGACAGTAACACAATAATAGTGGGGGACTTTAACACTTCACTTACACCAATGGACAGATCATCCAAAATGAAAATAAATAAGGAAACAGAAGCTTTAAATGACACAATAGACCAGATAGATTTAATTGATATATATAGGACATTCCATCCAAAAACAGCAGATTACACGTTCTTCTCAAGTGCACACGGAACATTCTCCAGGATAGATCACATCTTGGGTCACAAATCAAGCCTCAGTAAATTTAAGAAAATTGAAATCATACCAAGCATCTTTTCTGACCACAACGCTATGAGATTAGAAATGAATTACAGGGAAAAAAACGTAAAAAAGACAAACACATGGAGGCTAAACAATACGTTACTAAATAACCAAGAGATCACTGAAGAAATCAAAGAGGAAATAAAAAAATACCTAGAGACAAATGACAATGAAAACACGACGACCCAAAACCTATGGGATGCAGCAAAAGCGGTTCTAAGAGGGAAGTTTATAGCTATACAAGCCTACCTAAAGAAACAAGAAAAATCTCAAGTAAACAATCTAACCTTACACCTAAAGAAACTAGAGAAAGAAGAACAAACAAAACCCAAAGTTAGCAGAAGGAAAGAAATCATAAAGATCAGAGCAGAAATAAATGAAATAGAAACAAAGAAAACAATAGCAAAGATCAATAAAACTAAAAGTTGGTTCTTTGAGAAGATAAACAAAATTGATAAGCCATTAGCCAGACTCATCAAGAAAAAGAGGGAGAGGACTCAAATCAATAAAATCAGAAATGAAAAAGGAGAAGTTACAACAGACACTGCAGAAATACAAAACATCCTAAGAGACTACTATAAGCAACTTTATGCCAATAAAATGGACAACCTGGAAGAAATGGACAAATTCTTAGAAAGGTATAACCTTCCAAGACTGAATCACGAAGAAACAGAAAATATGAACAGACCAATCACAAGTAATGAAATTGAAACTGTGATTAAAAATCTTCCAACAAACAAAAGTCCAGGACCAGATGGCTTCACAGGTGAATTCTATCAAACATTTAGAGAAGAGCTAACACCCATCCTTCTCAAACTCTTCCAAAAAATTGCAGAGGAAGGAACACTCCCAAACTCATTCTATGAGGCCACCGTCACCCTGATACCAAAACCAGACAAAGACACTACAAAAAAAGAAAATTACAGACCAATATCACTGATGAATATAGATGCAAAAATCCTCAACAAAATACTAGCAAACAGAATCCAACAACACATCAAAAGGATCATACACCACGATCAAGTGGGATTTATCCCAGGGATGCAAGGATTCTTCAATATACGCAAATCAATCAATGTGATACACCATATTAACAAATTGAAGAATAAAAACCATATGATCATCTCAATAGATGCAGAAAAAGCTTTTGACAAAATTCAGCACCCATTTCTGATAAAAACTCTCCAGAAAGTGGGCATAGAGGGAACCTACCTCAACATAATAAAGGCCATATATGACAAACCCACAGCAAACATCATTCTCAATGGTGAAAAACTGAAAGCATTTCCTCTAAGATCAGGAACGAGACAAGGATGTCCACTCTCACCACTATTATTCAACATAGTTCTGGAAGTCCTAGCCACGACAATCAGAGAAGAAAAAGAAATAAAAGGAATACAAATTGGAAAAGAGGAAGTAAAACTGTCACTGTTTGCAGATGACATGATACTATACATAGAGAATCCTAAAACTGCCACCAGAAAACTGCTAGAGCTAATTAATGAATATGGTAAAGTTGCAGGATACAAAATTAATGCACAGAAATTTTTTGCATTCCTATACACTAATGATGAAAAATCTGAAAGAGAAATTATGGAAACACTCCCATTTACCATTGCAACAAAAATAATAAAATACCTAGGAATAAACCTACCTAGGGAGACAAAACACCTGTATGCAGAAAACTATAAGACACTGATGAAAGAAATTAAAGATGATACCAACAGATGGAGAGATATACCATGTTCTTGGATTGGAAGAATCAACATTGTGAAAATGAGTATACTACCCAAAGCAATCTACAGATTCAATGCAATCCCTATCAAATTACCAATGGCATTTTTTATGGAGCTAGAACAAATCATCTTAAAATTTGTATGGAGACACAAAAGACCCCGAATAGCCAAAGCAGTCTTGAGGCAAAAAAATGGAGCTGGAGGAATCAGAATCCCTGACTTCAGACTATACTACAAAGCTACAGTAATCAAGACAATATGGTACTGGCACAAAAACAGAAACATAGATCAATGGAACAAGATAGAAAGCCCAGAGATTAACCCACGCACCTATGGTCAACTAATCTATGACAAAGGAGGCAAAGATATACAATGGAGAAAAGACAGTCTCTTCAATAAGTGGTGCTGGGAAAACTGGACAGCTACATGTAAAAGAATGAAATTAGAATACTCCCTAACACCATACACAAAAATAAACTCAAAATGGATTAGAGACCTAAATATAAGACTGGACACTCTAAAACTCTTAGAGGAAAACATAGGAAGAACACTGTTTGACATAAATCACAGCAAGATCTTTTTTGATCCACCTCCTAGAGTAAGGGAAATAAAAACAAAAATAAACAAGTGGGACCTAATGAAACTTCAAAGCTTTTGCACAGCAAAGGAGACCATAAACAAGACGAAAAGACAACCCTCAGAATGGGAGAAAATATTTGCAAATGAATCAACGGACAAAGGATTAATCTCGAAAATATATAAACAGCTCATTCAGCTCAATATCAAAGAAACAAACACCCCAATCCAAAAATGGGCAGAAGACCTAAATAGACATTTCTCCATAGAAGACATACAGACGGCCATGAAGCACATGAAAAGATGCTCAACATCACTAATTATTAGAGAAATGCAAATCAAAACTACAATGAGGTATCACCTCACTCCTGTTAGAATGGGCATCATCAGAAAATCTACAAACAACAAATGCTGGAGAGGGTGTGGAGAAAAGGGAACCCTCTTCCACTGTTGGTGGGAATATAAATTGATACAGCCACTATGGAGAACAATATGGAGGGTCCTTAAAAAACTAAAAATAGAATTACCATATGACCCAGCAATCCCACTACTGGGCATATACCCAGAGAAAACTGTAATTCAAAAAGACACATGCACCCGAATGTTCATTGCAGCACTATTTACCATAGCCAGGTCATGGAAGCAACCTAAATGCCCCTCAACAGACGAATGGATAAAGAAGTTGTGGTACATATATACAATGGAATATTACTCAGCCATAAAAAGGAACGAAATTGAGTCATTTGTTGAGACGTGGATGGATCTAGAGACTGTCATACAGAGTGAAGTAAGTCAGAAAGAGAAAAACAAATATCATATATTAATGCATGTATGTGGAACCTAGAAAAATGGTACAGATGAGCCAATTTGCAGGGCAGAAGTTGAGACACAGATGTAGAGAATGGACATATGGACACCAAGGGGGGAAAACTGTGGTGAGGTGGGGATGGTGGTGTGCTGAATTGGGCGATTGGGATTGACATGTATACACTGATGTGTACAAAATTGATGCCTAATAAGAACCTGCAGTATAAAAAAAAAAAAAAAAGTTGTGGTCCTTATGTACAATGGAATATCACTCAGCCATGAAATCAATGTCATAAGGCTAGTAGCAGCATGATGAGTGGATTTAGGTAAGACAATTCTAAGTGAAATAAGTCACACAGAAAAGGACACTTCTCATAAGGTGTCACTTATAGAGGGAATGTAAAAACCGTTACACTTGAACTGAATTACAAAACAGAACAGAGTCACACATGCAGAAAACACACTATGGCTGCTTAACGGGAAAGGTGAGGTGGGGTGATACATAAAACAAGAGTTTCAAATTAGCTCAGATACCGTTCCATAAACCCAATATGTAATAGACAAGACCTACTCCTTGCTCAGAGAACTGGACTCAACACGCCCGATTCACCGCACAAGAATATATCTGACTAGTAATAATCTTAAAACCTATGTATTGATAATTCTCTGTTAGTGTGTCAAGTGGGTGTAAAGCGGCATAAACACGGCCGTGAAAAGCAGCTAAACCCCATTATAAAAATAAATTACTTTTAAAAACCCATGAAACAAAGACAGTGAAAGAGAGAGAAATTCTTACACAATTCGTTCAGGGGCTGTGATGCAACCTGGATTGACCATATCTAGACCCACAGCTGGATGAGACATAAGGGTGGACACTCTTGGGGCTGAGAGGTTTGGTGAGGTTGGGTGAGCAAACGTAGACCCTTTAAAGTAATACTGCGTGCTACCCATCGCATGGGTCCCAAATCTCCAGGTTCAAGGGCATCTTCCTACATCGAAAACATGCATGAGAAACCCAGAAGGTGGTACACCGTGTGACCGGGAAAGGTTTCTAAAACGCACCTCATTTCTCATCTCCTCGTGCTCGGGTTCGCCATTCCAGCCGCTTTACTAGCAATCTCCCTCCTTGGAGAATCAGCACCTTTAACCTCCTGTTCCGTACAGCTTGCAATTTGTCCTGAGGATGAACGGGAAGAGGGGGAGCCAATGAGAGACTAACTCTAGGTGCTGGGACAGGCACAGGTCACTCTATTTTCCCAACAGGAAGAAGAATTAACCACAGGCTCAGCCTACCGCCCGGAACCAGAATAGGGCCTGAGGCCATCCTAAACTTTTGCGGTCAGCTCCCAAAAGAGCGAGTTGAAAAATGGAGCTCAGGGGCACTGCAATTCACAACCCGGCCGAGTTATAAATGATAACTCTCGTCCACAATATATTGAGGGAAGGCAACGAAGAGGATTTGAAAGCAAGGCAGAATTGCAGGAGACAGATTTCAGGAGGTAGATTCGAGTCTCATTTAAAGCACATGAAAAGTGGCAAAACGTGGACAATGATGCCCTTGGCCAAAAAGGGCGTATGCGTTTTTTCCTGAATATATTCAGGAAAAAACGCATACGCCCTTTTTGGCCAACCAAGCAACCTGGAAAGGCAAATCAGCGCTACAAAGAAGTCTCACTTCCCATCGGTCAAAAGGGCCATGCTGAAAAAAGTGTCAAAACCAGAAATGCAGGACAGGCCATGGAGAAATGGGAGCCTTGCTACGCTGATGGGCGGGATGTAAATTGCCAACAGCCACTCTGGAGAAGAGTACGTTGTGTCCCGAAACATCGAGAAAACAGAGCTTAGAGCGCATAGGGCACTTCCACTCACGGGCGTATAAAGTGGGAAAACTAAAAATCAGCAAGACACAGGCACCGCAAAGTTTAGGGCTTCTCTGTTGACAAAAACCTCCACTTCATGACACCTTAAATATCCCAGTAAAGAGAAAAATGGATAAAGAAGTGGTGGTCCTTATGTACAATGGAATATCACTCAGCCATGAAATCAATGTCATAAGGCTAGTAGCAGCATGATGAGTGGATTTAGGTACGACGATTCTAAATGAAATAAGTCACACAGAAAAAGACACTTATCATAAGCTATCACTTATACAGGGAATGTAAACACCGCTACACTTGAACTGAATTACAAAACAGAACAGAGTCACACGTTTAGAAACCACACTATGGCTGCTTAACGGGAAAGGTGAGGTGGGGCGATGCATAAAACAAGGGTTTCAAATTAGCTCAGATACCGTTCCATAACCCCAATATGTAATAGAAAGACCTACTCCTTGCTCAGTGAACTGGACTCAACACCCCCTATTCACCGCACAAGAATATATCTGACTAGTAAGAATCTTAAAACCTATGTATTGATATCTCTCTGGATGTGAGTCAAGTGGGTGTAAAGCGGCATAAACACAGCCGTGAAAAGCAGCTAAACCCCATTATAAAAATAAATTAATTTTAAAAACCCGTGAAACAAAGACAGTGAAAGAGAGAGAAATTCTTACAAAATTCGTTCAGGGGCTGTGATGCCACCTGGATTGACCATATCTAGACCCACAGCTGGATGAGACGTAAGGGTGCACACTCTCGGGGCTGAGAGATTTGGTGACGTTCGGGGAGCAAACGCAGAGCGTTTAAAGTACTACTGCCTGTTACCCATCCCATGGGTCCCAAAACTCCAGGTTCAAGGGCATCTTCCTACATCGAAAACATGCATGAGAAACCCAGAAGGTGGTAGACCGTGTGACCGGGAAAGGTTTCTAAAACGCACTTCATTTCTCATCTCCTTGTGCTCGGGTTCGCCATTCCAGACGCTTTACTAGCAATATCCCTCCTTGGAGAATCAGCACCTTTAACCTCCTGTTCCGTACAGCTTGCAATTTGTCCTGAGGATGAACGGGAAGAGGGGGAGCCAAAGAGAGACTAGCTCTAGGTGTTGGGACAGGCACAGGTCACTCTATTTTCCCATCAGGAAGAAGAATTAACCACAGGCTCAGCCTGCCGCCCGGAACCAGAATAGGGCCTGACGCCATCCTGCGCTTTTGCGGCCAGCTCCCAAAAAAGCGAGTTGAAAAATGGAGCTCAGGGGCACTGCAATTCACAAACCTGCAGAGTTATAAATGATAACTCTCGTCCACAAATACCTTGAGGGAAGGCAACGAAGAGGATTTGAAAGCAAGGCAGAATTGCAGGAAACAGATTTCAGGAGGTAGATTCGAATCGCATTTAAAGCACATGAAAAGCGGCAAAACGTCGACAATGATGCCCTTGGCCAAAAAGGGCGTATGCGTTTTTTCCTGAATATATTCAGGAAAAAACGCATACGCCCTTTTTGGCCAACCAAGCAACCTGGAAAGGCAAATCAGCGCTACAAAGAAGTCTCTCTTCCCATCGGTCAAAAGGGTCATGCTGAAAAAAGTGTCAAAACCAGAAATGCAGGACAGGCCATGGAGAAATGGGAGCCTTGCTACGCTGATTGGCGGGATGTAAATTGCCAACAGCCACTCTGGAGAAGTGTACGGTGTGTCCTGAAACATCGAAAAAACACAGTTTAGAGCGCATAGGGCACTTACACTCATGGGCGTATAAATTGGGAAAACTAAAAATAAGCAACACACAGGCACCCCAAAGTTTAGGGCTGCTCTGTTGACAAGAACCTCCACTTCATGACACCTTAAATATCCCAGGAAAGAGAAAAATGGATAAAGAAGTGGTGGTCCTTATGTACAATGGAATATCACTCAGCCATGGAATCAATGTCATAAGGCTAGTAGCAGCATGATGAGTGGATTTAGGTACGACGATTCTAAATGAAATAAGTCACACAGAAAAAGACACTTATCATAAGCTATCACTTATACAGGGAATGTAAACACCGCTACACTTGAACTGAATTACAAAACAGAACAGAGTCACACGTTTAGAAACCACACTATGGCTGCTTAACGGGAAAGGTGAGGTGGGGCGATGCATAAAACAAGGGTTTCAAATTAGCTCAGATACCGTTCCATAACCCCAATATGTAATAGAAAGACCTACTCCTTGCTCAGTGAACTGGACTCAACACCCCCTATTCACCGCACAAGAATATATCTGACTAGTAAGAATCTTAAAACCTATGTATTGATATCTCTCTGGATGTGAGTCAAGTGGGTGTAAAGCGGCATAAACACAGCCGTGAAAAGCAGCTAAACCCCATTATAAAAATAAATTAATTTTAAAAACCCGTGAAACAAAGACAGTGAAAGAGAGAGAAATTCTTACAAAATTCGTTCAGGGGCTGTGATGCCACCTGGATTGACCATATCTAGACCCACAGCTGGATGAGACGTAAGGGTGCACACTCTCGGGGCTGAGAGATTTGGTGACGTTCGGGGAGCAAACGCAGAGCGTTTAAAGTACTACTGCCTGTTACCCATCCCATGGGTCCCAAAACTCCAGGTTCAAGGGCATCTTCCTACATCGAAAACATGCATGAGAAACCCAGAAGGTGGTAGACCGTGTGACCGGGAAAGGTTTCTAAAACGCACTTCATTTCTCATCTCCTTGTGCTCGGGTTCGCCATTCCAGCCGCTTTACTAGCAATATCCCTCCTTGGAGAATCAGCACCTTTAACCTCCTGTTCCGTACAGCTTGCAATTTGTCCTGAGGATGAACGGGAAGAGGGGGAGCCAAAGAGAGACTAGCTCTAGGTGTTGGGACAGGCACAGGTCACTCTATTTTCCCATCAGGAAGAAGAATTAACCACAGGCTCAGCCTGCCGCCCGGAACCAGAATAGGGCCTGACGCCATCCTGCGCTTTTGCGGCCAGCTCCCAAAAAAGCGAGTTGAAAAATGGAGCTCAGGGGCACTGCAATTCACAAACCTGCAGAGTTATAAATGATAACTCTCGTCCACAAATACCTTGAGGGAAGGCAACGAAGAGGATTTGAAAGCAAGGCAGAATTGCAGGAAACAGATTTCAGGAGGTAGATTCGAATCGCATTTAAAGCACATGAAAAGCGGCAAAACGTCGACAATGATGCCCTTGGCCAAAAAGGGCGTATGCGTTTTTTCCTGAATATATTCAGGAAAAAACGCATACGCCCTTTTTGGCCAACCAAGCAACCTGGAAAGGCAAATCAGCGCTACAAAGAAGTCTCTCTTCCCATCGGTCAAAAGGGTCATGCTGAAAAAAGTGTCAAAACCAGAAATGCAGGACAGGCCATGGAGAAATGGGAGCCTTGCTACGCTGATGGGCGGGATGTAAATTGCCAACAGCCACTCTGGAGAAGTGTACGGTGTGTCCTGAAACATCGAAAAAACACAGTTTAGAGCGCATAGGGCACTTACACTCATGGGCGTATAAATTGGGAAAACTAAAAATAAGCAACACACAGGCACCCCAAAGTTTAGGGCTGCTCTGTTGACAAGAACCTCCACTTCATGACACCTTAAATATCCCAGGAAAGAGAAAAATGGATAAAGAAGTGGTGGTCCTTATGTACAATGGAATATCACTCAGCCATGAAATCAATGTCATAAGGCTAGTAGCAGCATGATGAGTGGATTTAGGTACGACAATTCTAAGTGAAATAAGTCACACAGAAAAAGACACTTATCTTAAGCTATCACTTATAGAGGGAATGTAAAAACCGCTACACTTGAACTGAATTACAAAACAGAACAGAGTCACACGTTTAGAAAACACACTATGGCTGCTTAACGGGAAAGGTGAGGTGGGGTGCTGCAGAAAACAAGGGTTTCAAATTAGCTCAGATACCATTCCATAAACCCAATATGTAATAGAAAGACCTACTCCTTGCTCAGTGAACTGGAATCAACACCCCCTATTCACGGCACAAGAATATATCTGACTAGTAAGAATCTTAAAACCTATGAATTTATATCTCTCTGGAAGTGAGTCAAGTGGGTGTAAAGCGGCATAAACACAGCCGTGAAAAGCAGCTAAACCCCATTAAAAAAATAAATTCATTTTAAAAACCCGTGAAACAAAGACAGTGAAAGAGAGAGAAATTCTTACAAAATTCGTTCAGGGGCTGTGATGCCACCTGGATTGACCATATCTAGACCCACAGCTAGATGAGACGTAAGGGTGGATACTCTCGGGGCTGAGAGATTTGGTGAGGTAGGGGGAGCAAACGCAGAGCCTTTAAATTAATACTGCCTGTTACCCATCCGATGGTTCCCAAATCTCCAGGTTCAAGGGCATCTTCCTACATCGAAAACATGCATGAGAAACCCAGAAGGTGGTACACCGTGTGACCGGGAAAGGTTTCTAAAACACACCTCATTTCTCATCTCCTCGTGCTCGGGTTCGCCATTCCAGCCGCTTTACTAGCAATCTCCCTCCTTGGAGAATCAGCACCTTTAACCTCCTGTTCCGTACAGCTTGCAATTTGTCCTGTTGATGAACGGGAAGAGGGGGAGCCAATGAGAGACTAACTCTAGGTGCTGGGACAGGCACAGGTCACTCTATTTTCCCAACAGGAAGAAGAATTAACCACAGGCTCAGCCTACCGCCCGGAACCAGAATAGGGCCTGAGGCCATCCTACACTTTTGCGGTCAGCTCCCAAAAAAGCTAGTTGAAAAATGGAGCTCAGGGGCACTGCAATTCACTAACCGGCAGGGTTATAAATGATAACTCTCATCCACAAATATATTGAGGGAAGGCAACGAAGAGGATTTGAAAGCAAGGCAGAATTGCAGGAGACAGATTTCAGGAGGTAGATTCGAGTCTCATTTAAAGCACATGAAAAGCGGCAAAACATCGACAATGATGCCCTTGGCCAAAAAGGGCGTATGCGTTTTTTCCTGAATATATTCAGGAAAAAATGCATACGCCCTTTTTGGGCAACCAAGCAACCTGGAAAGGCAAATCAGCGCTACAAAGAAGTCTCACTTCCCATCGGTCAAAAGGGCCATGCTGAAAAAAGTGTCAAAACCAGAAATGCAGGACAGGCCATGGAGAAATGGGAGCCTTGCTACGCTGATGGGCGGGATGTAAATTGCCAACAGCCACTCTGGAGAAGTGTACGTTGTGTCCCGAAACATCGAGAAAACACAGCTTAGAGCACACAGGGCACTTCCACTCACGGGCGTATAAATTGGGAAAACTAAAAATCAGCAAGACACAGGCACCCCAAAGTTTAGGGCTGCTCTGTTGACAAGAACCTCCACTTCATGACACCTTAAATATCCCAGGAAAGAGAAAAATGGATAAAGAAGTGGTGGTCCTTATGTACAATGGAATATCACTCAGCCATGAAATCAATGTCATAAGGCTAGTAGCAGCATGATGAGTAGATTTAGGTACGACGATTCTAAGTGAAATAATTCACACAAAATAGGACACTTCTCATAAGGTGTCACTTATAGAGGGAATGTAAAAACCGTTACACTTGAACTGAATTACAAAACAGAACAGAGTCACACATGCAGTAATCACACTATGGCTGCTTAACGGGAAAGGTGAGGTGGGGTGATACATAAAACAAGAGTTTCAAATTAGCTCAGATACCGTTCCATAAACCCTATATGTAATAGACAAGACCTACTCCTTGCTCAGAGAACTGGACTCAACACGCCCGATTCACCGCACAAGAATATATCTGACTAGTAATAATCTTAAAACCTATGTATTGATATCTCTCTGTTAGTGTGTCAAGTGGGTGTAAAACGGCATAAACACAGCCGTGAAAAGCAGCTAAACCCCATTATAAAAATAAATTACTTTTAAAAACCCGTGAAACAAAGACAGTGAAAGAGAGAGAAATTCTTACACTATTCGTTCAGGGGCTGTGATGCAACCTGGATTGACCATATCTAGACCCACAGCTGGATGAGACATAAGGGTGGACACTCTTGGGGCTGAGAGGCTTGGTGAGGTTGGGTGAGCAAATGCAGACCCTTTAAAGTAATACTGCGTGCTACCCATCGCATGGGTCCCAAATCTCCAGGTTCAAGGGCATCTTCCTACATCGAAAACATGCATGAGAAACCCAGAAGATGGTACACCGTGTGATGGGGAAAGGTTTCTAAAACGCACCTCATTTCTCATCTCCTTGTGCTCGGGTTCGCCATTCCAGCCACTTTACTAGCAATCTCCCTACTTGGAGCATCAGCACCTTTAACCTCCTGTTCCGTACAGGTTGCAATTTGTCCTGAGGATGAACGGGAAGACGGGGAACCAATGAGAGACTAGCTCTTGGTGTTGGGACAGGCACAGGTCACTCTATTTTCCCATCAGGAAGAAGAATTAACCACAGGCTCAGCCTGCCCCCCGGAACCAGAACAGGGCCTGAAGCCATCCTGCGCTTTTGCGGCCAGCTCCCAAAAAAGCGACTTGTAAAATGGAGCTTCAGGGCACTGCAATTCACAAACCTGCCGAGTTATAAATGATAACTCTCGTCCACAAATATATTGAGGGAAGGCAAAGAAGAGGATTTGAAATCAAGGCAGAATTGCAGGAAACAGATTTCAGGAGGTAGATTCGAATCGCCTTTAAAGCACATGAAAAGCGGCAAAACGTTGACAATGATGCCCTTGGCCAAAAAGGGCGTATGCGTTTTTTCCTGAATATATTCAGGAAAAAACGCATACGCCCTTTTTGGCCAACCAAGCAACCTGGAAAGGCAAATCAGCGCTACAAAGAACTCTCGCTTCACATCGGTCAAAAGGGCCATGCTGAAAAAAGTGTGAAAACCAGAAATGCAGGACAGGCCTTGGAGAAATGGGAGCCTTGCTACACTGATGGGCGGGATGTAAATTGCCAACAGCCACTCTGGAGAAGTGTACGGTGTGTCCTGAAACATCTAAAAAACACAGCTTAGAGAGCATATGGCACTTCCACGCATGGGGGGATAAAGTGGGAAAATTAAAAATCAGCAAGACACAGGAACCCCAAAGTTTAGGGCTGCTCTGTTGACAAGGACCTCCACTTCATTCCACCTTAAATATCCCAGGAAAGCGAAAAATGGATAAAAAAGTTGTGGTCCTTATGTACAATGGAATATCACTCAGCCATGAAATCAATGTCTTAAGGCTAGTAGCAGCATGATGAGTGGATTTAGGTACGACGATTCTAAGTGAAATAAGTCACACAGAAAAGGACACTTCTCATAAGGTGTCACTTATAGAGGGAATGTAAAAACCGTTACACTTGAACTGAATTACAAAACAGAACAGAGTCACACATGCAGAAAACACACTATGGCTGCTTAACGGGAAAGGTGAGGTGGGGTGATACATAAAACAAGAGTCTCAAATTAGCTCAGATACCGTTCCATAAACCCAATATGTAATCGACAAGACCTACTCCTTGCTCAGAGAACTGGACTCAACACGCCCGATTCACCGCACAAGAATATATCTGACTAGTAATAATCTTAAAACCTATGTATTGATATCTCTCTGTTAGTGTGTCAAGTGGGTGTAAAGCGGCATAAACACAGCCGTGAAAAGCAGCTAAACCCCATTATAAAAAAAAAATTACTTTTAAAAACCCATGAAACAAAGACAGGGAAAGAGAGAGAAATTCTTACACAATTCGTTCCGGGGCTGTGATGCAACCTGGATTGTCCATATCTAGACCCACAGCTGGATGAGACATAAGGGTGGACACTCTTGGGGCTGAGAGGTTTGGTGAGGTTGGGTGAGCAAACGCAGACCCTTTAAAGTAATACTGCGTGCTACCCATCGCATGGGTCCCAAATCTCCAGGTTCAAGGGCATCTTCCTACATCGAAAACATGCATGAGAAACCCAGAAGATGGTACACCGTGTGATGGGGAAAGGTTTCTAAAATGCACCTCATTTCTCATCTCCTTGTGCTCGGGTTCGCCATTCCAGCCACTTTACTAGCAATCTCCCTACTTGGAGCATCAGCACCTTTAACCTCCTGTTCCGTACAGGTTGCAATTTGTCCTGAGGATGAACGGGAAGACGGGGAACCAATGAGAGACTAGCTCTTGGTGTTGGGACAGGCACAGGTCACTCTATTTTCCCATCAGGAAGAAGAATTAACCACAGGCTCAGCCTGCCCCCCGGAACCAGAACAGGGCCTGAAGCCATCCTGCGCTTTTGCGGCCAGCTCCCAAAAAAGCGACTTGTAAAATGGAGCTTCAGGGCACTGCAATTCACAAACCTGCAGAGTTATAAATGATAACTCTCGTCCACAAATATATTGAGGGAAGGCAAAGAAGAGGATTTGAAATCAAGGCAGAATTGCAGGAAACAGATTTCAGGAGGTAGATTCGAATCGCCTTTAAAGCACATGAAAAGCGGCAAAACGTTGACAATGATGCCCTTGGCCAAAAAGGGCGTATGCGTTTTTTCCTGAATATATTCAGGAAAAAACGCATACGCCCTTTTTGGCCAACCAAGCAACGTGGAAAGGCAAATCAGCGCTACAAAGAAGTCTCGCTTCCCATCGGTCAAAAGGGCCATGCTGAAAAAAGTGTCAAAACCAGAAATGCAGGACAGGCCATGGAGAAATGGGAGCCTTGCTACACTGATGGGCGGGATGTAAACTGCCAACAGCCACTCTGGAGAAGTGTACGGTGTGTCCTGAAACATCGAAAAAACACAGCTTAGAGAGCATAGGGCACTTCCATGCCTGGGGGGATAAAGTAGGAAAATTGAAAATCAGCAAGACACAAGCACCCCAAAGTTTAGGGCTGCTCTGTTGACAAGGACCTACACTTCATTCCACCTTAAATATCCCGGGAAAGCGAAAAATGGATAAAAAAGTTGTGGTCCCTATGTACAATGGAATATCACTCAGCCATGAAATCAATGTCATAAGGCTAGTAGCAGCATGATGACTGGATTTAGGTAAGACGATTCTAAGTGAAATAAGTCACACAGAAAAGGACACTTCTCATAAGGTGTCACTTATAGAGGGAATGTAAAAACCGTTACACTTGAACTGAATTACAAAACAGAACAGAGTCACACATGCAGAAAACACACTATGGCTGCTTAACGGGAAAGGTGAGGTGGGGTGATACATAAAACAAGAGTTTCAAATTAGCTCAGATACCGTTCCATAAACCCAATATGTAATAGACAAGACCTACTCCTTGCTCAGAGAACTGGACTCAACACGCCCGATTCACCGCACAAGAATATATCTGACTAGTAATAATCTTAAAACCTATGTATTGATATCTCTCTGTTAGTGTGTCAAGTGGGTGTAAAGCGGCCTAAACACAGCCGTGAAAAGCAGCTAAACCCCATTATAAAAATAAATTACTTTTAAAAACCCATGAAACAAAGACAGGGAAAGAGAGAGAAATTCTTACACAATTCGTTCCGGGGCTGTGATGCAACCTGGATTGACCATATCTAGACCCACAGCTGGATGAGACATAAGGGTGGACACTCTTGGGGCTGAGAGGTTTGGTGAGGTTGGGTGAGCAAACGCAGACCCTTTAAAGTAATACTGCGTGCTACCCATCGCATGGGTCCCAAATCTCCAGGTTCAAGGGCATCTTCCTACATCGAAAACATGCATGAGAAACCCAGAAGATGGTACACCGTGTGATGGGGAAAGGTTTCTAAAACGCACCTCATTTCTCATCTCCTTGTGCTCGGGTTCGCCATTCCAGCCACTTTACTAGCAATCTCCCTACTTGGAGCATCAGCACCTTTAACCTCCTGTTCCGTACAGGTTGCAATTTGTCCTGAGGATGAACGGGAAGACGGGGAACCAATGAGAGACAAGCTCTTGGTGTTGGGACAGGCACAGGTCACTCTATTTTCCCATCAGGAAGAAGAATTAGCCACAGGCTCAGCCTGCCCCCCGGAACCAGAACAGGGCCTGAAGCCATCCTGCGCTTTTGCGGCCAGCTCCCAAAAAAGCGACTTCTAAAATGGAGCTTTAGGGCACTGCAATTCACAAACCTGCAGAGTTATAAATGATAACTCTCGTCCACAAATATATGGAGGGAAGGCAAAGAAGAGGATTTGAAATAAAGGCAGAATTGCAGGAAACAGATTTCAGGAGGTAGATTCGAATCGCCTTTAAAGCACATGAAAAGCGGCAAAACGTTGACAATGATGCCCTTGGCCAAAAAGGGCGTATGCGTTTTTTCCTGAATATATTCAGGAAAAAACGCATACGCCCTTTTTGGCCAACCAAGCAACCTGGAAAGGCAAATCAGCGCTACAAAGAAATCTCGCTTCCCATCGGTCAAAAGGGCCATGCTGAAAAAAGTGTCAAAACCAGAAATGCAGGACAGGCCATGGAGAAATGGGAGCCTTGCTACACTGATGGGCGGGATGTAAATTGCCAACAGCCACTCTGGAGAAGTGTACGGTGTGTCCTGAAACATCTAAAAAACACAGCTTAGAGAGCATAGGGCACTTCCACGCCTGGAGGGATAAAGTGGGAAAATTGAAAATCAGCAAGACACAAGCAGCCCAAAGTTTAGGGCTGCTCTGTTGACAAGGACCTCCACTTCATTCCACCTTAAATATCCCAGGAAAGCGAAAAATGGATAAAAAAGTTGTGGTCCTTATGTACAATGGGATATCACTCAGCCATGAAATCAATGTCATAAGGCTAGTAGCAGCATGATGAGTGGATTTAGGTAAGACGATTCTAAGTGAAATAAGTCACACAGAAAAGGACACTTCTCATAAGGTGTCACTTATAGAGGGAATGTAAAAACCGTTACACTTGAACTGAATTACAAAACAGAACAGAGTCACACATGCAGAAAACACACTATGGCTGCTTAACGGGAAAGGTGAGGTGGGGTGATACATAAAACAAGAGTTTCAAATTAGCTCAGATACCGTTCCATAAACCCAATATGTAATAGACAAGACCTACTCCTTGCTCAGAGAACTGGACTCAACACGCCCGATTCACCGCACAAGAATATATCTGACTAGTAATAATCTTAAAACCTATGTATTGATATCTCTCTGTTAGTGTGTCAAGTGGGTGTAAAGCGGCATAAACACAGCCGTGAAAAGCAGCTAAACCCCATTATAAAAATAAATTACTTTTAAAAACCCATGAAACAAAGACAGGGAAAGAGAGAGAAATTCTTACACAATTCTTTCAGGGGCTGTGATGCAACCTGGATTGACCATATCTAGACCCACAGCTGGATGAGACATAAGGGTGGACACTCTTGGGGCTGAGAGGTTTGGTGAGGTTGGGTGAGCAAACGCAGACCCTTTAAAGTAATACTGCGTGCTACCCATCGCATGGGTCCCAAATCTCCAGGTTCAAGGGCATCTTCCTACATCGAAAACATGCATGAGAAACCCAGAAGATGGTACACCGTGTGATGGGGAAAGGTTTCTAAAACGCACCTCATTTCTCATCTCCTTGTGCTCGGGTTCGCCATTCCAGCCACTTTACTAGCAATCTCCCTACTTGGAGCATCAGCACCTTTAACCTCCTGTTCCGAACAGGTTGAAATTTGTCCTGAGGATGAACGGGAAGACGGGGAACCAATGAGAGACTAGCTCTTGGTGTTGGGACAGGCACAGGTCACTCTATTTTCCCATCAGGAAGAAGAATTAACCACAGGCTCAGCCTGCCCCCCGGAACCAGAACAGGGCCTGAAGCCATCCTGCGCTTTTGCGGCCAGCTCCCGAAAAAGCGAATTGTAAAATGGTGCTTCAGGGCACTGCAATTCACAAACGTGCAGAGTTATAAATGATAACTCTCGTCCACAAATATATTGAGGGAAGGCAAAGACGAGGAATTGAAATCAAGGCAGAATTGCAGGAAACAGATTTCAGGAGGTAGATTCGAATCGCCTTTACAGCACATGAAAAGCGGCAAAACGTTGACAATGAGGCCCTTGGCCAAAAAGGGCGTATGCATTTTTTCCTGAATATATTCAGGAAAAAACGCATACGCCCTTTTTGGCCAACCAAGCAACCTGGAAAGGCAAATCAGCGCTACAAAGAAGTCTCGCTTCCCATCGGTCAAAAGGGCCATGCTGAAAAAAGTGTCAAAACCAGAAATGCAGGACAGGCCATGGAGAAATGGGAGCCTTGCTACACTGATGGGCGGGATGTAAATTGCCAACAGCCACTCTGGAGAAGTGTACGGTGTGTCCTGAAACATCTAAAAAACACAGCTTAGAGAGCATAGGGCACTTCCACGCACGGGGGTATAAATTGGGAAAATTAAAAATCAGCAAGACACAAGCACCCCAAAGTTTAGGGCTGCTCTGTTGACAAGGACCTCCACTTCATTCCACCTTAAATATCCCAGGAAAGCGAAAAATGGATAAAAAAGTTGTGGTCCTGACAGTTACAGAAAGATAGAGAAGATGAAAAGGCAGAGGGCTATGTACCAGATGAAGGAACAAGAAAAAACCCCAGAAAAACAACTAAATGAAGTGGAGGTAGGCAACCTTCCAGAGAAAGAATTCAGAATAATGATAGTGAAGATGATCCAGGACCTCGGAATAAGAATGGAGGCAAAGATTGAGAAAATGCAAGAAATGATTAACAAAGACCTAGAAGAATTAAAGAACAAACAAACAGAGATGACCAATACAATAACTGAAATGAAAACTACACTAGAAGGAACCAATAGCAGAATAACTGAGGCAGAAGAACGGATAAGTGACCTGGAAGACAGAATGGTGGAATTCACTGCTGCGGAACAGACTAAAGAAAAAAGAATGAAAAGAAATGAAGACAGCCTAAGAGACCTCTGGGACAACATTAAACGCAACAACATTCGCATTATAGGGGTCCCAGAAGGAGAAGAGAGAGAGAAAGGACCAGAGAAAATATTTGAAGAGATTATAGTCGAAAACTTCCCTAACATGGGAAAGGAAATAGCCACCCAAGTCCAGGAAGTGCAGAGAGTCCCATACAGAATAAACCCAAGGAGAAACACGCCGAGACACATAGTAATCAAAGTGGCAAAAATTAAAGACAAAGAAAAATTATTGAAAGCAGCAAGGGAAAAACGACAAATAACATACAAGGGAACTCCCATAAGGTTAACAGCTGATTTCTCAGCAGAAACTCTGCAAGCCAGAAGGGAGTGGCATGATATACTTAAAGTGATGAAAGGGAAGAACCTACAACCAAGATTACTCTACCCGGCAAGGATCTCATTTAGATTTGATGGAGAAATCAAAAGCTTTACAGACAAGCAAAAGCTAAGAGAATTCAGCACCACCAAACCAGCTCTACAACAAATCCTAAAGGAACTTCTCTAAGTGGGAAACACAAGAGAAGAAAAGGACCTACAAAAACAAACCCAAAACAATTAAGAAAATGGTCATAGGAACATACATATCGATAATTACCTTAAACGTGAATGGATTAAACGCCCCAACCAAAAGACATAGACTGGCTGAATGGATACAAAAACAAGACCCATATATATGCTGTCTACAAGAGACCCACTTCAGACCTAGGGACACATACAGACTGAAAGTTAGGGGATGGAAAAAGATATTCCATGCAAATGGAAATCAAAAGAAAGCTGGAGTAGCTATACTCATATCAGATAAAATAGACTTTAAAATAAAGAGTGTTACAAGAGACAAGGTAGGACACTACATAATGATCCAGGGATCAATCCAAGAAGAAGATATAACAATTATAAATATATATGCACCCAACATAGGAGCACCTCAATACATAAGGCAACTGCTAACAGCTATAAAAGAGGAAATTGACAGTAACACAATAATAGTGGGGGACTTTAACACTTCACTTACACCAATGGACAGATCATCCAAAATGAAAATAAATAAGGAAACAGAAGCTTTAAATGACACAATAGACCAGATAGATTTAAATGATATATATAGGACATTCCATCCAAAAACAGCAGATTACACGTTCTTCTCAAGTGCACACGGAACATTCTCCAGGATAGATCACATCTTGGGTCACAAATCAAGCCTCAGTAAATTTAAGAAAATTGAAATCATACCAAGCATCTTTCCTGACCACAACGCTATGAGATTAGAAATGAATTACAGGGAAAAAAACGTAAAAAAGACAAACACATGGAGGCTAAACAATACGTTACTAAATAACCAAGAGATCACTGAAGAAATCAAAGAGGAAATAAAAAAATACCTAGAGACAAATGACAATGAAAACACGACGACCCAAAACCTATGGGATGCAGCAAAAGCGATTCTAAGAGGGAAGTTTATAGCTATACAAGCCTACCTAAAGAAACAAGAAAAATCTCAAGTAAACAATCTAACCTTACACCTAAAGAAACTAGAGAAAGAAGAACAAACAAAACCCAAAGTTAGCAGAAGGAAAGAAATCATAAAGATCAGAGCAGAAATAAATGAAATAGAAACAAAGAAAACAATAGCAAAGATCAATAAAACTAAAAGTTGGTTCTTTGAGAAGATAAACAAAATTGATAAGCCATTAGCCAGACTCATCAAGAAAAAGAGGGAGAGGACTCAAATCAATAAAATCAGAAATGAAAAAGGAGAAGTTACAACAGACACTGCAGAAATACAAAACATCCTAAGAGACTACTATAAGCAACTTTATGCCAATAAAATGGACAACCTGGAAGAAATGGACAAATTCTTAGAAAGGTATAACCTTCCAAGACTGAATCACGAAGAAACAGAAAATATGAACAGACCAATCACAAGTAATGAAATTGAAACTGTGATTAAAAATCTTCCAACAAACAAAAGTCCAGGACCAGATGGCTTCACAGGTGAATTCTATCAAACATTTAGAGAAGAGCTAACACCCATCCTTCTCAAACTCTTCCAAAAAATTGCAGAGGAAGGAACACTCCCAAACTCATTCTATGAGGCCACCATCACCCTGATACCAAAACCAGACAAAGACACTACAAAAAAAGAAAATTACAGACCAATATCACTGATGAATATAGATGCAAAAATCCTCAACAAAATACTAGCAAACAGAATCCAACAACACATCAAAAGGATCATACACCACGATCAAGTGGGATTTATCCCAGGGATGCAAGGATTCTTCAATATACGCAAATCAATCAATGTGATACACCATATTAACAAATTGAAGAATAAAAACCAGATGATCATCTCAATAGA
Source organism: Balaenoptera physalus (assembly GCF_965194825.1). Classification (NCBI taxonomy): domain Eukaryota; kingdom Metazoa; phylum Chordata; class Mammalia; order Artiodactyla; family Balaenopteridae; genus Balaenoptera; species Balaenoptera physalus. The sequence continues at coordinate 71,708 of NW_028125768.1, forward strand.
TGCAGAAAAAGCTTTTGACAAAATTCAGCACCCATTTCTGATAAAAACTCTCCAGAAAGTGGGCATAGAGGGAACCTACCTCAACATAATAAAGGCCATATATGACAAACCCACAGCAAACATCATTCTCAATGGTGAAAAACTGAAAGCATTTCCTCTAAGATCAGGAACGAGACAAGGATGTCCACTCTCACCACTATTATTCAACATAGTTCTGGAAGTCCTAGCCACGGCAATCAGAGAAGAAAAAGAAATAAAAGGAATACAAATTGGAAAAGAGGAAGTAAAACTGTCACTGTTTGCAGATGACATGATACTATACATAGAGAATCCTAAAACTGCCACCAGAAAACTGCTAGAGCTAATTAATGAATATGGTAAAGTTGCAGGATACAAAATTAATGCACAGAAATTTCTTGCATTCCTATACACTAATGATGAAAAATCTGAAAGAGAAATTATGGAAACACTCCCATTTACCATTGCAACAAAAATAATAAAATACCTAGGAATAAACCTACCTAGGGAGACAAAACACCTGTATGCAGAAAACTATAAGACACTGATGAAAGAAATTAAAGATGATACCAACAGATGGAGAGATATACCATGTTCTTGGATTGGAAGAATCAACATTGTGAAAATGAGTATACTACCCAAAGCAATCTACAGATTCAATGCAATCCCTATCAAATTACCAATGGCATTTTTTATGGAGCTAGAACAAATCATCTTAAAATTTGTATGGAGACACAAAAGACCCCGAATAGCCAAAGCAGTCTTGAGGCAAAAAAATGGAGCTGGAGGAATCAGAATCCCTGACTTCAGACTATACTACAAAGCTACAGTAATCAAGACAATATGGTACTGGCACAAAAACAGAAACATAGATCAATGGAACAAGATAGAAAGCCCAGAGATTAACCCACGCACCTATGGTCAACTAATCTATGACAAAGGAGGCAAAGATATACAATGGAGAAAAGACAGTCTCTTCAATAAGTGGTGCTGGGAAAACTGGACAGCTACATGTAAAAGAATGAAATTAGAATACTCCCTAACACCATACACAAAAATAAACTCAAAATGGATTAGAGACCTAAATATAAGACTGGACACTCTAAAACTCTTAGAGGAAAACATAGGAAGAACACTGTTTGACATAAATCACAGCAAGATCTTTTTTGAACCACCTCCTAGAGTAAGGGAAATAAAAACAAAAATAAACAAGTGGGACCTAATGAAACTTCAAAGCTTTTGCACAGCAAAGGAGACCATAAACAAGACGAAAAGACAACCCTCAGAATGGGAGAAAATATTTGCAAATGAATCAACGGACAAAGGATTAATCTCGAAAATATATAAACAGCTCATTCAGCTCAATATCAAAGAAACAAACACCCCAATCCAAAAATGGGCAGAAGACCTAAATAGACATTTCTCCATAGAAGACATACAGACGGCCATGAAGCACATGAAAAGATGCTCAACATCACTAATTATTAGAGAAATGCAAATCAAAACTACAATGAGGTATCACCTCACTCCTGTTAGAATGGGCATCATCAGAAAATCTACAAACAACAAATGCTGGAGAGGGTGTGGAGAAAAGGGAACCCTCTTGCACTGTTGGTGGGAATATAAATTGATACAGCCACTATGGAGAACAATATGGAGGTTCCTTAAAAAACTAAAAATAGAATTACCATATGACCCAGCAATCCCACTACTGGGCATATACCCAGAGAAAACTGTAATTCAAAAAGACACATGCACCCGAATGTTCATTGCAGCACTATTTACCATAGCCAGGTCATGGAAGCAACCTAAATGCCCCTCAACAGACGAATGGATAAAGAAGTTGTGGTACATATATACAATGGAATATTACTCAGCCATAAAAAGGAACGAAATTGAGTCATTTGTTGAGACGTGGATGGATCTAGAGACTGTCATACAGAGTGAAGTAAGTCAGAAAGAGAAAAACAAATATCATATATTAATGCATGTATGTGGAACCTAGAAAAATGGTACAGATGAGCCAATTTGCAGGGCAGAAGTTGAGACACAGATGTAGAGAATGGACATATGGACACCAAGGGGGGAAAACTGTGGTGAGGTGGGGATGGTGGTGTGCTGAATTGGGCGATTGGGATTGACATGTATACACTGATGTGTACAAAATTGATGCCTAATAAGAACCTGCAGTATAAAAAAAAAAAAAAAGTTGTGGTCCTTATGTACAATGGAATATCACTCAGCCATGAAATCAATGTCATAAGGCTAGTAGCAGCATGATGAGTGGATTTAGGTAAGACAATTCTAAGTGAAATAAGTCACACAGAAAAGGACACTTCTCATAAGGTGTCACTTATAGAGGGAATGTAAAAACCGTTACACTTGAACTGAATTACAAAACAGAACAGAGTCACACATGCAGAAAACACACTATGGCTGCTTAACGGGAAAGGTGAGGTGGGGTGATACATAAAACAAGAGTTTCAAATTAGCTCAGATACCGTTCCATAAACCCAATATGTAATAGACAAGACCACTCCTTGCTCAGAGAACTGGACTCAACACGCCCGATTCACCGCACAAGAATATATCTGACTAGTAATAATCTTAAAACCTATGTATTGATAATTCTCTGTTAGTGTGTCAAGTGGGTGTAAAGCGGCATAAACACGGCCGTGAAAAGCAGCTAAACCCCATTATAAAAATAAATTACTTTTAAAAACCCATGAAACAAAGACAGTGAAAGAGAGAGAAATTCTTACACAATTCGTTCAGGGGCTGTGATGCAACCTGGATTGACCATATCTAGACCCACAGCTGGATGAGACATAAGGGTGGACACTCTTGGGGCTGAGAGGTTTGGTGAGGTTGGGTGAGCAAACGCAGACCCTTTAAAGTAATACTGCGTGCTACCCATCGCATGGGTCCCAAATCTCCAGGTTCAAGGGCATCTTCCTACATCGAAAACATGCATGAGAAACCCAGAAGATGGTACACCGTGTGATGGGGAAAGGTTTCTAAAACGCACCTCATTTCTCATCTCCTTGTGCTCGGGTTCGCCATTCCAGCCACTTTACTAGCAATCTCCCTACTTGGAGCATCAGCACCTTTAACCTCCTGTTCCGTACAGGTTGCAATTTGTCCTTAGGATGAACGGGAAGACGGGGAACCAATGAGAGACAAGCTCTTGGTGTTGGGACAGGCACAGGTCACTCTATTTTCCCATCAGGAAGAAGAATTAGCCACAGGCTCAGCCTGCCCCCCGGAACCAGAACAGGGCCTGAAGCCATCCTGCGCTTTTGCGGCCAGCTCCCAAAAAAGCGACTTCTAAAATGGAGCTTTAGGGCACTGCAATTCACAAACCTGCAGAGTTATAAATGATAACTCTCGTCCACAAATATATGGAGGGAAGGCAAAGAAGAGGATTTGAAATCAAGGCAGAATTGCAGGAAACAGATTTCAGGAGGTAGATTCGAATCGCCTTTAAAGCACATGAAAAGCGGCAAAAGGTTGACAATGATGCCCTTGGCCAAAAAGGGCGTATGCGTTTTTTCCTGAATATATTCAGGAAAAAACGCATACGCCCTTTTTGGCCAACCAAGCAACCTGGAAAGGCAAATCAGCGCTACAAAGAAGTCTCGCTTCCCATCGGTCAAAAGGGCCATGCTGAAAAAAGTGTCAAAACCAGAAATGCAGGACAGGCCATGGAGAAATGGGAGCCTTGCTACACTGATGGGCGGGATGTAAATTGCCAACAGCCACTCTGGAGAAGTGTACGGTGTGTCCTGAAACATCGAAAAAACACAGCTTAGAGAGCATAGGGCACTTCCATGCCTGGGGGGATAAAGTAGGAAAATTGAAAATCAGCAAGACACAAGCACCCCAAAGTTTAGGGCTGCTCTGTTGACAAGGACCTACACTTCATTCCACCTTAAATATCCCGGGAAAGCAAAAAATGGATAAAAAAGTTGTGGTCCCTATGTACAATGGAATATCACTCAGCCATGAAATCAATGTCATAAGGCTAGTAGCAGCATGATGACTGGATTTAGGTAAGACGATTCTAAGTGAAATAAGTCACACAGAAAAGGACACTTCTCATAAGGTGTCACTTATAGAGGGAATGTAAAAACCGTTACACTTGAACTGAATTACAAAACAGAACAGAGTCACACATGCAGAAAACACACTATGGCTGCTTAACGGGAAAGGTGAGGTGGGGTGATCCATAAAACAAGAGTTTCAAATTAGCTCAGATACCGTTCCATAAACCCAATATGTAATAGACAAGACCTACTCCTTGCTCAGAGAACTGGACTCAACACGCCCGATTCACCGCACAAGAATATATCTGACTAGTAATAATCTTAAAACCTATGTATTGATATCTCTCTGTTAGTGTGTCAAGTGGGTGTAAAGCGGCCTAAACACGGCCGTGAAAAGCAGCTAAACCCCATTATAAAAATAAATTACTTTTAAAAACCCATGAAACAAAGACAGGGAAAGAGAGAGAAATTCTTACACAATTCGTTCCGGGGCTGTGATGCAACCTGGATTGACCATATCTAGACCCACAGCTGGATGAGACATAAGGGTGGACACTCTTGGGGCTGAGAGGTTTGGTGAGGTTGGGTGAGCAAACGCAGACCCTTTAAAGTAATACTGCGTGCTACCCATCACATGGGTCCCAAATCTCCAGGTTCAAGGGCATCTTCCTACATCGAAAACATGCATGAGAAACCCAGAAGATGGTACACCGTGTGATGGGGAAAGGTTTCTAAAACGCACCTCATTTCTCATCTCCTTGTGCTCGGGTTCGCCATTCCAGCCACTTTACTAGCAATCTCCCTACTTGGAGCATCAGCACCTTTAACCTCCTGTTCCGTACAGGTTGCAATTTGTCCTGAGGATGAACGGGAAGACGGGGAACCAATGAGAGACTAGCTCTTGGTGTTGGGACAGGCACAGGTCACTCTATTTTCCCATCAGGAAGAAGAATTAACCACAGGCTCAGCCTGCCCCCCGGAACCAGAACAGGGCCTGAAGCCATCCTGCGCTTTTGCGGCCAGCTCCCAAAAAAGCGACTTGTAAAATGGAGCTTCAGGGCACTGCAATTCACAAACCTGCAGAGTTATAAATGATAACTCTCGTCCACAAATATATTGAGGGAAGGCAAAGAAGAGGATTTGAAATCAAGGCAGAATTGCAGGAAACAGATTTCAGGAGGTAGATTCGAATCGCCTTTAAAGCACATGAAAAGCGGCAAAACGTTGACAATGATGCCCTTGGCCAAAAAGGGCGTATGCGTTTTTTCCTGAATATATTCAGGAAAAAACGCATACGCCCTTTTTGGCCAACCAAGCAACCTGGAAAGGCAAATCAGCGCTACAAAGAAGTCTCGCTTCCCATCGGTCAAAAGGGCCATGCTGAAAAAAGTGTGAAAACCAGAAATGCAGGACAGGCCATGGAGAAATGGGAGCCTTGCTACACTGATGGGCGGGATGTAAATCGCCAACAGCCACTCTGGAGAAGTGTACGGTGTGTCCTGAAACATCTAAAAAACACAGCTTAGAGAGCACAGGGCACTTCCACGCATGGGGGGATAAAGTGGGAAAATTGAAAATCAGCAAGACACAAGCACCCCAAAGTTTAGGGCTGCTCTGTTGACAAGGACCTCCACTTCATTCCACCTTAAATATCCCAGGAAAGCGAAAAATGGATAAAAAAGTTGTGGTCCTGACAGTTACAGAAAGATAGAGAAGATGAAAAGGCAGAGGGCTATGTGCCAGATGAAGGAACAAGAAAAAACCCCAGAAAAACAACTAAATGAAGTGGAGGTAGGCAACCTTCCAGAGAAAGAATTCAGAATAATGATAGTGAAGATGATCCAGGACCTCGGAATAAGAATGGAGGCAAAGATTGAGAAAATGCAAGAAATGATTAACAAAGACCTAGAAGAATTAAAGAACAAACAAACAGAGATGACCAATACAATAACTGAAATGAAAACTACACTAGAAGGAACCAATAGCAGAATAACTGAGGCAGAAGAACGGATAAGTGACCTGGAAGACAGAATGGTGGAATTCACTGCTGCGGAACAGACTAAAGAAAAAAGAATGAAAAGAAATGAAGACAGCCTAAGAGACCTCTGGGACAACATTAAACGCAACAACATTCGCATTATAGGGGTCCCAGAAGGAGAAGAGAGAGAGAAAGGACCAGAGAAAATATTTGAAGAGATTATAGTCGAAAACTTCCCTAACATGGGAAAGGAAATAGCCACCCAAGTCCAGGAAGTGCAGAGAGTCCCATACAGAATAAACCCAAGGAGAAACACGCCGAGACACATAGTAATCAAAGTGGCAAAAATTAAAGACAAAGAAAAATTATTGAAAGCAGCAAGGGAAAAACGACAAATAACATACAAGGGAACTCCCATAAGGTTAACAGCTGATTTCTCAGCAGAAACTCTGCAAGCCAGAAGGGAGTGGCATGATATACTTAAAGTGATGAAAGGGAAGAACCTACAACCAAGATTACTCTACCCGGCAAGGATCTCATTTAGATTTGATGGAGAAATCAAAAGCTTTACAGACAAGCAAAAGCTAAGAGAATTCAGCACCACCAAACCAGCTCTACAACAAATCCTAAAGGAACTTCTCTAAGTGGGAAACACAAGAGAAGAAAAGGACCTACAAAAACAAACCCAAAACAATTAAGAAAATGGTCATAGGAACATACATATCGATAATTACCTTAAACGTGAATGGATTAAACGCCCCAACCAAAAGACATAGACTGGCTGAATGGATACAAAAACAAGACCCATATATATGCTGTCTACAAGAGACCCACTTCAGACCTAGGGACACATACAGACTGAAAGTTAGGGGATGGAAAAAGATATTCCATGCAAATGGAAATCAAAAGAAAGCTGGAGTAGCTATACTCATATCAGATAAAATAGACTTTAAAATAAAGAGTGTTACAAGAGACAAGGTAGGACACTACATAATGATCCAGGGATCAATCCAAGAAGAAGATATAACAATTATAAATATATATGCACCCAACATAGGAGCACCTCAATACATAAGGCAACTGCTAACAGCTATAAAAGAGGAAATTGACAGTAACACAATAATAGTGGGGGACTTTAACACTTCACTTACACCAATGGACAGATCATCCAAAATGAAAATAAATAAGGAAACAGAAGCTTTAAATGACACAATAGACCAGATAGATTTAATTGATATATATAGGACATTCCATCCAAAAACAGCAGATTACACGTTCTTCTCAAGTGCACACGGAACATTCTCCAGGATAGATCACATCTTGGGTCACAAATCAAGCCTCAGTAAATTTAAGAAAATTGAAATCATACCAAGCATCTTTTCTGACCACAACGCTATGAGATTAGAAATGAATTACAGGGAAAAAAACGTAAAAAAGACAAACACATGGAGGCTAAACAATACGTTACTAAATAACCAAGAGATCACTGAAGAAATCAAAGAGGAAATAAAAAAATACCTAGAGACAAATGACAATGAAAACACGACGACCCAAAACCTATGGGATGCAGCAAAAGCGGTTCTAAGAGGGAAGTTTATAGCTATACAAGCCTACCTAAAGAAACAAGAAAAATCTCAAGTAAACAATCTAACCTTACACCTAAAGAAACTAGAGAAAGAAGAACAAACAAAATCCAAAGTTAGCAGAAGGAAAGAAATCATAAAGATCAGAGCAGAAATAAATGAAATAGAAACAAAGAAAACAATAGCAAAGATCAATAAAACTAAAAGTTGGTTCTTTGAGAAGATAAACAAAATTGATAAGCCATTAGCCAGACTCATCAAGAAAAAGAGGGAGAGGACTCAAATCAATAAAATCAGAAATGAAAAAGGAGAAGTTACAACAGACACTGCAGAAATACAAAACATCCTAAGAGACTACTATAAGCAACTTTATGCCAATAAAATGGACAACCTGGAAGAAATGGACAAATTCTTAGAAAGGTATAACCTTCCAAGACTGAATCACGAAGAAACAGAAAATATGAACAGACCAATCACAAGTAATGAAATTGAAACTGTGATTAAAAATCTTCCAACAAACAAAAGTCCAGGACCAGATGGCTTCACAGGTGAATTCTATCAAACATTTAGAGAAGAGCTAACACCCATCCTTCTCAAACTCTTCCAAAAAATTGCAGAGGAAGGAACACTCCCAAACTCATTCTATGAGGCCACCATCACCCTGATACCAAAACCAGACAAAGACACTACAAAAAAAGAAAATTACAGACCAATATCACTGATGAATATAGATGCAAAAATCCTCAACAAAATACTAGCAAACAGAATCCAACAACACATCAAAAGGATCATACACCACGATCAAGTGGGATTTATCCCAGGGATGCAAGGATTCTTCAATATACGCAAATCAATCAATGTGATACACCATATTAACAAATTGAAGAATAAAAACCATATGATCATCTCAATAGATGCAGAAAAAGCTTTTGACAAAATTCAGCACCCATTTCTGATAAAAACTCTCCAGAAAGTGGGCATAGAGGGAACCTACCTCAACATAATAAAGGCCATATATGACAAACCCACAGCAAACATCATTCTCAATGGTGAAAAACTGAAAGCATTTCCTCTAAGATCAGGAACGAGACAAGGATGTCCACTCTCACCACTATTATTCAACATAGTTCTGGAAGTCCTAGCCACGACAATCAGAGAAGAAAAAGAAATAAAAGGAATACAAATTGGAAAAGAGGAAGTAAAACTGTCACTGTTTGCAGATGACATGATACTATACATAGAGAATCCTAAAACTGCCACCAGAAAACTGCTAGAGCTAATTAATGAATATGGTAAAGTTGCAGGATACAAAATTAATGCACAGAAATTTTTTGCATTCCTATACACTAATGATGAAAAATCTGAAAGAGAAATTATGGAAACACTCCCATTTACCATTGCAACAAAAATAATAAAATACCTAGGAATAAACCTACCTAGGGAGACAAAACACCTGTATGCAGAAAACTATAAGACACTGATGAAAGAAATTAAAGATGATACCAACAGATGGAGAGATATACCATGTTCTTGGATTGGAAGAATCAACATTGTGAAAATGAGTATACTACCCAAAGCAATCTACAGATTCAATGCAATCCCTATCAAATTACCAATGGCATTTTTTATGGAGCTAGAACAAATCATCTTAAAATTTGTATGGAGACACAAAAGACCCCGAATAGCCAAAGCAGTCTTGAGGCAAAAAAATGGAGCTGGAGGAATCAGAATCCCTGACTTCAGACTATACTACAAAGCTACAGTAATCAAGACAATATGGTACTGGCACAAAAACAGAAACATAGATCAATGGAACAAGATAGAAAGCCCAGAGATTAACCCACGCACCTATGGTCAACTAATCTATGACAAAGGAGGCAAAGATATACAATGGAGAAAAGACAGTCTCTTCAATAAGTGGTGCTGGGAAAACTGGACAGCTACATGTAAAAGAATGAAATTAGAATACTCCCTAACACCATACACAAAAATAAACTCAAAATGGATTAGAGACCTAAATATAAGACTGGACACTCTAAAACTCTTAGAGGAAAACATAGGAAGAACACTGTTTGACATAAATCACAGCAAGATCTTTTTTGATCCACCTCCTAGAGTAAGGGAAATAAAAACAAAAATAAACAAGTGGGACCTAATGAAACTTCAAAGCTTTTGCACAGCAAAGGAGACCATAAACAAGACGAAAAGACAACCCTCAGAATGGGAGAAAATATTTGCAAATGAATCAACGGACAAAGGATTAATCTCGAAAATATATAAACAGCTCATTCAGCTCAATATCAAAGAAACAAACACCCCAATCCAAAAATGGGCAGAAGACCTAAATAGACATTTCTCCATAGAAGACATACAGACGGCCATGAAGCACATGAAAAGATGCTCAACATCACTAATTATTAGAGAAATGCAAATCAAAACTACAATGAGGTATCACCTCACTCCTGTTAGAATGGGCATCATCAGAAAATCTACAAACAACAAATGCTGGAGAGGGTGTGGAGAAAAGGGAACCCTCTTGCACTGTTGGTGGGAATATAAATTGATACAGCCACTATGGAGAACAATATGGAGGTTCCTTAAAAAACTAAAAATAGAATTACCATATGACCCAGCAATCCCACTACTGGGCATATACCCAGAGAAAACTGTAATTCAAAAAGACACATGCACCCGAATGTTCATTGCAGCACTATTTACCATAGCCAGGTCATGGAAGCAACCTAAATGCCCCTCAACAGACGAATGGATAAAGAAGTTGTGGTACATATATACAATGGAATATTACTCAGCCATAAAAAGGAACGAAATTGAGTCATTTGTTGAGACGTGGATGGATCTAGAGACTGTCATACAGAGTGAAGTAAGTCAGAAAGAGAAAAACAAATATCATATATTAATGCATGTATGTGGAACCTAGAAAAATGGTACAGATGAGCCAATTTGCAGGGCAGAAGTTGAGACACAGATGTAGAGAATGGACATATGGACACCAAGGGGGGAAAACTGTGGTGAGGTGGGGATGGTGGTGTGCTGAATTGGGCGATTGGGATTGACATGTATACACTGATGTGTACAAAATTGATGCCTAATAAGAACCTGCAGTATAAAAAAAAAAAAAAAGTTGTGGTCCTTATGTACAATGGAATATCACTCAGCCATGAAATCAATGTCATAAGGCTAGTAGCAGCATGATGAGTGGATTTAGGTAAGACAATTCTAAGTGAAATAAGTCACACAGAAAAGGACACTTCTCATAAGGTGTCACTTATAGAGGGAATGTAAAAACCGTTACACTTGAACTGAATTACAAAACAGAACAGAGTCACACATGCAGAAAACACACTATGGCTGCTTAACGGGAAAGGTGAGGTGGGGTGATACATAAAACAAGAGTTTCAAATTAGCTCAGATACCGTTCCATAAACCCAATATGTAATAGACAAGACCTACTCCTTGCTCAGAGAACTGGACTCAACACGCCCGATTCACCGCACAAGAATATATCTGACTAGTAATAATCTTAAAACCTATGTATTGATAATTCTCTGTTAGTGTGTCAAGTGGGTGTAAAGCGGCATAAACACGGCCGTGAAAAGCAGCTAAACCCCATTATAAAAATAAATTACTTTTAAAAACCCATGAAACAAAGACAGTGAAAGAGAGAGAAATTCTTACACAATTCGTTCAGGGGCTGTGATGCAACCTGGATTGACCATATCTAGACCCACAGCTGGATGAGACATAAGGGTGGACACTCTTGGGGCTGAGAGGTTTGGTGAGGTTGGGTGAGCAAACGCAGACCCTTTAAAGTAATACTGCGTGCTACCCATCGCATGGGTCCCAAATCTCCAGGTTCAAGGGCATCTTCCTACATCGAAAACATGCATGAGAAACCCAGAAGGTGGTACACCGTGTGACCGGGAAAGGTTTCTAAAACGCACCTCATTTCTCATCTCCTCGTGCTCGGGTTCGCCATTCCAGCCGCTTTACTAGCAATCTCCCTCCTTGGAGAATCAGCACCTTTAACCTCCTGTTCCGTACAGCTTGCAATTTGTCCTGAGGATGAACGGGAAGAGGGGGAGCCAATGAGAGACTAACTCTAGGTGCTGGGACAGGCACAGGTCACTCTATTTTCCCAACAGGAAGAAGAATTAACCACAGGCTCAGCCTACCGCCCGGAACCAGAATAGGGCCTGAGGCCATCCTACACTTTTGCGGTCAGCTCCCAAAAGAGCGAGTTGAAAAATGGAGCTCAGGGGCACTGCAATTCACAACCCGGCCGAGTTATAAATGATAACTCTCGTCCACAATATATTGAGGGAAGGCAACGAAGAGGATTTGAAAGCAAGGCAGAATTGCAGGAGACAGATTTCAGGAGGTAGATTCGAGTCTCATTTAAAGCACATGAAAAGTGGCAAAACGTGGACAATGATGCCCTTGGCCAAAAAGGGCGTATGCGTTTTTTCCTGAATATATTCAGGAAAAAACGCATACGCCCTTTTTGGCCAACCAAGCAACCTGGAAAGGCAAATCAGCGCTACAAAGAAGTCTCACTTCCCATCGGTCAAAAGGGCCATGCTGAAAAAAGTGTCAAAACCAGAAATGCAGGACAGGCCATGGAGAAATGGGAGCCTTGCTACGCTGATGGGCGGGATGTAAATTGCCAACAGCCACTCTGGAGAAGAGTACGTTGTGTCCCGAAACATCGAGAAAACAGAGCTTAGAGCGCATAGGGCACTTCCACTCACGGGCGTATAAAGTGGGAAAACTAAAAATCAGCAAGACACAGGCACCGCAAAGTTTAGGGCTTCTCTGTTGACAAGAACCTCCACTTCATGACACCTTAAATATCCCAGTAAAGAGAAAAATGGATAAAGAAGTGGTGGTCCTTATGTACAATGGAATATCACTCAGCCATGAAATCAATGTCATAAGGCTAGTAGCAGCATGATGAGTGGATTTAGGTACGACGATTCTAAATGAAATAAGTCACACAGAAAAAGACACTTATCATAAGCTATCACTTATACAGGGAATGTAAACACCGCTACACTTGAACTGAATTACAAAACAGAACAGAGTCACACGTTTAGAAACCACACTATGGCTGCTTAACGGGAAAGGTGAGGTGGGGCGATGCATAAAACAAGGGTTTCAAATTAGCTCAGATACCGTTCCATAACCCCAATATGTAATAGAAAGACCTACTCCTTGCTCAGTGAACTGGACTCAACACCCCCTATTCACCGCACAAGAATATATCTGACTAGTAAGAATCTTAAAACCTATGTATTGATATCTCTCTGGATGTGAGTCAAGTGGGTGTAAAGCGGCATAAACACAGCCGTGAAAAGCAGCTAAACCCCATTATAAAAATAAATTAATTTTAAAAACCCGTGAAACAAAGACAGTGAAAGAGAGAGAAATTCTTACAAAATTCGTTCAGGGGCTGTGATGCCACCTGGATTGACCATATCTAGACCCACAGCTGGATGAGACGTAAGGGTGCACACTCTCGGGGCTGAGAGATTTGGTGACGTTCGGGGAGCAAACGCAGAGCGTTTAAAGTACTACTGCCTGTTACCCATCCCATGGGTCCCAAAACTCCAGGTTCAAGGGCATCTTCCTACATCGAAAACATGCATGAGAAACCCAGAAGGTGGTAGACCGTGTGACCGGGAAAGGTTTCTAAAACGCACTTCATTTCTCATCTCCTTGTGCTCGGGTTCGCCATTCCAGACGCTTTACTAGCAATATCCCTCCTTGGAGAATCAGCACCTTTAACCTCCTGTTCCGTACAGCTTGCAATTTGTCCTGAGGATGAACGGGAAGAGGGGGAGCCAAAGAGAGACTAGCTCTAGGTGTTGGGACAGGCACAGGTCACTCTATTTTCCCATCAGGAAGAAGAATTAACCACAGGCTCAGCCTGCCGCCCGGAACCAGAATAGGGCCTGACGCCATCCTGCGCTTTTGCGGCCAGCTCCCAAAAAAGCGAGTTGAAAAATGGAGCTCAGGGGCACTGCAATTCACAAACCTGCAGAGTTATAAATGATAACTCTCGTCCACAAATACCTTGAGGGAAGGCAACGAAGAGGATTTGAAAGCAAGGCAGAATTGCAGGAAACAGATTTCAGGAGGTAGATTCGAATCGCATTTAAAGCACATGAAAAGCGGCAAAACGTCGACAATGATGCCCTTGGCCAAAAAGGGCGTATGCGTTTTTTCCTGAATATATTCAGGAAAAAACGCATACGCCCTTTTTGGCCAACCAAGCAACCTGGAAAGGCAAATCAGCGCTACAAAGAAGTCTCTCTTCCCATCGGTCAAAAGGGTCATGCTGAAAAAAGTGTCAAAACCAGAAATGCAGGACAGGCCATGGAGAAATGGGAGCCTTGCTACGCTGATTGGCGGGATGTAAATTGCCAACAGCCACTCTGGAGAAGTGTACGGTGTGTCCTGAAACATCGAAAAAACACAGTTTAGAGCGCATAGGGCACTTACACTCATGGGCGTATAAATTGGGAAAACTAAAAATAAGCAACACACAGGCACCCCAAAGTTTAGGGCTGCTCTGTTGACAAGAACCTCCACTTCATGACACCTTAAATATCCCAGGAAAGAGAAAAATGGATAAAGAAGTGGTGGTCCTTATGTACAATGGAATATCACTCAGCCATGGAATCAATGTCATAAGGCTAGTAGCAGCATGATGAGTGGATTTAGGTACGACGATTCTAAATGAAATAAGTCACACAGAAAAAGACACTTATCATAAGCTATCACTTATACAGGGAATGTAAACACCGCTACACTTGAACTGAATTACAAAACAGAACAGAGTCACACGTTTAGAAACCACACTATGGCTGCTTAACGGGAAAGGTGAGGTGGGGCGATGCATAAAACAAGGGTTTCAAATTAGCTCAGATACCGTTCCATAACCCCAATATGTAATAGAAAGACCTACTCCTTGCTCAGTGAACTGGACTCAACACCCCCTATTCACCGCACAAGAATATATCTGACTAGTAAGAATCTTAAAACCTATGTATTGATATCTCTCTGGATGTGAGTCAAGTGGGTGTAAAGCGGCATAAACACAGCCGTGAAAAGCAGCTAAACCCCATTATAAAAATAAATTAATTTTAAAAACCCGTGAAACAAAGACAGTGAAAGAGAGAGAAATTCTTACAAAATTCGTTCAGGGGCTGTGATGCCACCTGGATTGACCATATCTAGACCCACAGCTGGATGAGACGTAAGGGTGCACACTCTCGGGGCTGAGAGATTTGGTGACGTTCGGGGAGCAAACGCAGAGCGTTTAAAGTACTACTGCCTGTTACCCATCCCATGGGTCCCAAAACTCCAGGTTCAAGGGCATCTTCCTACATCGAAAACATGCATGAGAAACCCAGAAGGTGGTAGACCGTGTGACCGGGAAAGGTTTCTAAAACGCACTTCATTTCTCATCTCCTTGTGCTCGGGTTCGCCATTCCAGCCGCTTTACTAGCAATATCCCTCCTTGGAGAATCAGCACCTTTAACCTCCTGTTCCGTACAGCTTGCAATTTGTCCTGAGGATGAACGGGAAGAGGGGGAGCCAAAGAGAGACTAGCTCTAGGTGTTGGGACAGGCACAGGTCACTCTATTTTCCCATCAGGAAGAAGAATTAACCACAGGCTCAGCCTGCCGCCCGGAACCAGAATAGGGCCTGACGCCATCCTGCGCTTTTGCGGCCAGCTCCCAAAAAAGCGAGTTGAAAAATGGAGCTCAGGGGCACTGCAATTCACAAACCTGCAGAGTTATAAATGATAACTCTCGTCCACAAATACCTTGAGGGAAGGCAACGAAGAGGATTTGAAAGCAAGGCAGAATTGCAGGAAACAGATTTCAGGAGGTAGATTCGAATCGCATTTAAAGCACATGAAAAGCGGCAAAACGTCGACAATGATGCCCTTGGCCAAAAAGGGCGTATGCGTTTTTTCCTGAATATATTCAGGAAAAAACGCATACGCCCTTTTTGGCCAACCAAGCAACCTGGAAAGGCAAATCAGCGCTACAAAGAAGTCTCTCTTCCCATCGGTCAAAAGGGTCATGCTGAAAAAAGTGTCAAAACCAGAAATGCAGGACAGGCCATGGAGAAATGGGAGCCTTGCTACGCTGATGGGCGGGATGTAAATTGCCAACAGCCACTCTGGAGAAGTGTACGGTGTGTCCTGAAACATCGAAAAAACACAGTTTAGAGCGCATAGGGCACTTACACTCATGGGCGTATAAATTGGGAAAACTAAAAATAAGCAACACACAGGCACCCCAAAGTTTAGGGCTGCTCTGTTGACAAGAACCTCCACTTCATGACACCTTAAATATCCCAGGAAAGAGAAAAATGGATAAAGAAGTGGTGGTCCTTATGTACAATGGAATATCACTCAGCCATGAAATCAATGTCATAAGGCTAGTAGCAGCATGATGAGTGGATTTAGGTACGACAATTCTAAGTGAAATAAGTCACACAGAAAAAGACACTTATCTTAAGCTATCACTTATAGAGGGAATGTAAAAACCGCTACACTTGAACTGAATTACAAAACAGAACAGAGTCACACGTTTAGAAAACACACTATGGCTGCTTAACGGGAAAGGTGAGGTGGGGTGCTGCAGAAAACAAGGGTTTCAAATTAGCTCAGATACCATTCCATAAACCCAATATGTAATAGAAAGACCTACTCCTTGCTCAGTGAACTGGAATCAACACCCCCTATTCACGGCACAAGAATATATCTGACTAGTAAGAATCTTAAAACCTATGAATTTATATCTCTCTGGAAGTGAGTCAAGTGGGTGTAAAGCGGCATAAACACAGCCGTGAAAAGCAGCTAAACCCCATTAAAAAAATAAATTCATTTTAAAAACCCGTGAAACAAAGACAGTGAAAGAGAGAGAAATTCTTACAAAATTCGTTCAGGGGCTGTGATGCCACCTGGATTGACCATATCTAGACCCACAGCTAGATGAGACGTAAGGGTGGATACTCTCGGGGCTGAGAGATTTGGTGAGGTAGGGGGAGCAAACGCAGAGCCTTTAAATTAATACTGCCTGTTACCCATCCGATGGTTCCCAAATCTCCAGGTTCAAGGGCATCTTCCTACATCGAAAACATGCATGAGAAACCCAGAAGGTGGTACACCGTGTGACCGGGAAAGGTTTCTAAAACACACCTCATTTCTCATCTCCTCGTGCTCGGGTTCGCCATTCCAGCCGCTTTACTAGCAATCTCCCTCCTTGGAGAATCAGCACCTTTAACCTCCTGTTCCGTACAGCTTGCAATTTGTCCTGTTGATGAACGGGAAGAGGGGGAGCCAATGAGAGACTAACTCTAGGTGCTGGGACAGGCACAGGTCACTCTATTTTCCCAACAGGAAGAAGAATTAACCACAGGCTCAGCCTACCGCCCGGAACCAGAATAGGGCCTGAGGCCATCCTACACTTTTGCGGTCAGCTCCCAAAAAAGCTAGTTGAAAAATGGAGCTCAGGGGCACTGCAATTCACTAACCGGCAGGGTTATAAATGATAACTCTCATCCACAAATATATTGAGGGAAGGCAACGAAGAGGATTTGAAAGCAAGGCAGAATTGCAGGAGACAGATTTCAGGAGGTAGATTCGAGTCTCATTTAAAGCACATGAAAAGCGGCAAAACATCGACAATGATGCCCTTGGCCAAAAAGGGCGTATGCGTTTTTTCCTGAATATATTCAGGAAAAAATGCATACGCCCTTTTTGGGCAACCAAGCAACCTGGAAAGGCAAATCAGCGCTACAAAGAAGTCTCACTTCCCATCGGTCAAAAGGGCCATGCTGAAAAAAGTGTCAAAACCAGAAATGCAGGACAGGCCATGGAGAAATGGGAGCCTTGCTACGCTGATGGGCGGGATGTAAATTGCCAACAGCCACTCTGGAGAAGTGTACGTTGTGTCCCGAAACATCGAGAAAACACAGCTTAGAGCACACAGGGCACTTCCACTCACGGGCGTATAAATTGGGAAAACTAAAAATCAGCAAGACACAGGCACCCCAAAGTTTAGGGCTGCTCTGTTGACAAGAACCTCCACTTCATGACACCTTAAATATCCCAGGAAAGAGAAAAATGGATAAAGAAGTGGTGGTCCTTATGTACAATGGAATATCACTCAGCCATGAAATCAATGTCATAAGGCTAGTAGCAGCATGATGAGTAGATTTAGGTACGACGATTCTAAGTGAAATAATTCACACAAAATAGGACACTTCTCATAAGGTGTCACTTATAGAGGGAATGTAAAAACCGTTACACTTGAACTGAATTACAAAACAGAACAGAGTCACACATGCAGTAATCACACTATGGCTGCTTAACGGGAAAGGTGAGGTGGGGTGATACATAAAACAAGAGTTTCAAATTAGCTCAGATACCGTTCCATAAACCCTATATGTAATAGACAAGACCTACTCCTTGCTCAGAGAACTGGACTCAACACGCCCGATTCACCGCACAAGAATATATCTGACTAGTAATAATCTTAAAACCTATGTATTGATATCTCTCTGTTAGTGTGTCAAGTGGGTGTAAAACGGCATAAACACAGCCGTGAAAAGCAGCTAAACCCCATTATAAAAATAAATTACTTTTAAAAACCCGTGAAACAAAGACAGTGAAAGAGAGAGAAATTCTTACACTATTCGTTCAGGGGCTGTGATGCAACCTGGATTGACCATATCTAGACCCACAGCTGGATGAGACATAAGGGTGGACACTCTTGGGGCTGAGAGGCTTGGTGAGGTTGGGTGAGCAAATGCAGACCCTTTAAAGTAATACTGCGTGCTACCCATCGCATGGGTCCCAAATCTCCAGGTTCAAGGGCATCTTCCTACATCGAAAACATGCATGAGAAACCCAGAAGATGGTACACCGTGTGATGGGGAAAGGTTTCTAAAACGCACCTCATTTCTCATCTCCTTGTGCTCGGGTTCGCCATTCCAGCCACTTTACTAGCAATCTCCCTACTTGGAGCATCAGCACCTTTAACCTCCTGTTCCGTACAGGTTGCAATTTGTCCTGAGGATGAACGGGAAGACGGGGAACCAATGAGAGACTAGCTCTTGGTGTTGGGACAGGCACAGGTCACTCTATTTTCCCATCAGGAAGAAGAATTAACCACAGGCTCAGCCTGCCCCCCGGAACCAGAACAGGGCCTGAAGCCATCCTGCGCTTTTGCGGCCAGCTCCCAAAAAAGCGACTTGTAAAATGGAGCTTCAGGGCACTGCAATTCACAAACCTGCAGAGTTATAAATGATAACTCTCATCCACAAATATATTGAGGGAAGGCAAAGAAGAGGATTTGAAATCAAGGCAGAATTGCAGGAAACAGATTTCAGGAGGTAGATTCGAATCGCCTTTAAAGCACATGAAAAGCGGCAAAACGTTGACAATGATGCCCTTGGCCAAAAAGGGCGTATGCGTTTTTTCCTGAATATATTCAGGAAAAAACGCATACGCCCTTTTTGGCCAACCAAGCAACCTGGAAAGGCAAATCAGCGCTACAAAGAACTCTCGCTTCACATCGGTCAAAAGGGCCATGCTGAAAAAAGTGTGAAAACCAGAAATGCAGGACAGGCCTTGGAGAAATGGGAGCCTTGCTACACTGATGGGCGGGATGTAAATTGCCAACAGCCACTCTGGAGAAGTGTACGGTGTGTCCTGAAACATCTAAAAAACACAGCTTAGAGAGCATATGGCACTTCCACGCATGGGGGGATAAAGTGGGAAAATTAAAAATCAGCAAGACACAGGAACCCCAAAGTTTAGGGCTGCTCTGTTGACAAGGACCTCCACTTCATTCCACCTTAAATATCCCAGGAAAGCGAAAAATGGATAAAAAAGTTGTGGTCCTTATGTACAATGGAATATCACTCAGCCATGAAATCAATGTCTTAAGGCTAGTAGCAGCATGATGAGTGGATTTAGGTACGACGATTCTAAGTGAAATAAGTCACACAGAAAAGGACACTTCTCATAAGGTGTCACTTATAGAGGGAATGTAAAAACCGTTACACTTGAACTGAATTACAAAACAGAACAGAGTCACACATGCAGAAAACACACTATGGCTGCTTAACGGGAAAGGTGAGGTGGGGTGATACATAAAACAAGAGTCTCAAATTAGCTCAGATACCGTTCCATAAACCCAATATGTAATCGACAAGACCTACTCCTTGCTCAGAGAACTGGACTCAACACGCCCGATTCACCGCACAAGAATATATCTGACTAGTAATAATCTTAAAACCTATGTATTGATATCTCTCTGTTAGTGTGTCAAGTGGGTGTAAAGCGGCATAAACACAGCCGTGAAAAGCAGCTAAACCCCATTATAAAAAAAAATTACTTTTAAAAACCCATGAAACAAAGACAGGGAAAGAGAGAGAAATTCTTACACAATTCGTTCCGGGGCTGTGATGCAACCTGGATTGTCCATATCTAGACCCACAGCTGGATGAGACATAAGGGTGGACACTCTTGGGGCTGAGAGGTTTGGTGAGGTTGTGTGAGCAAACGCAGACCCTTTAAAGTAATACTGCGTGCTACCCATCGCATGGGTCCCAAATCTCCAGGTTCAAGGGCATCTTCCTACATCGAAAACATGCATGAGAAACCCAGAAGATGGTACACCGTGTGATGGGGAAAGGTTTCTAAAATGCACCTCATTTCTCATCTCCTTGTGCTCGGGTTCGCCATTCCAGCCACTTTACTAGCAATCTCCCTACTTGGAGCATCAGCACCTTTAACCTCCTGTTCCGTACAGGTTGCAATTTGTCCTGAGGATGAACGGGAAGACGGGGAACCAATGAGAGACTAGCTCTTGGTGTTGGGACAGGCACAGGTCACTCTATTTTCCCATCAGGAAGAAGAATTAACCACAGGCTCAGCCTGCCCCCCGGAACCAGAACAGGGCCTGAAGCCATCCTGCGCTTTTGCGGCCAGCTCCCAAAAAAGCGACTTGTAAAATGGAGCTTCAGGGCACTGCAATTCACAAACCTGCAGAGTTATAAATGATAACTCTCGTCCACAAATATATTGAGGGAAGGCAAAGAAGAGGATTTGAAATCAAGGCAGAATTGCAGGAAACAGATTTCAGGAGGTAGATTCGAATCGCCTTTAAAGCACATGAAAAGCGGCAAAACGTTGACAATGATGCCCTTGGCCAAAAAGGGCGTATGCGTTTTTTCCTGAATATATTCAGGAAAAAACGCATACGCCCTTTTTGGCCAACCAAGCAACCTGGAAAGGCAAATCAGCGCTACAAAGAAGTCTCGCTTCCCATCGGTCAAAAGGGCCATGCTGAAAAAAGTGTCAAAACCAGAAATGCAGGACAGGCCATGGAGAAATGGGAGCCTTGCTACACTGATGGGCGGGATGTAAATTGCCAACAGCCACTCTGGAGAAGTGTACGGTGTGTCCTGAAACATCGAAAAAACACAGCTTAGAGAGCATAGGGCACTTCCATGCCTGGGGGGATAAAGTAGGAAAATTGAAAATCAGCAAGACACAAGCACCCCAAAGTTTAGGGCTGCTCTGTTGACAAGGACCTACACTTCATTCCACCTTAAATATCCCGGGAAAGCGAAAAATGGATAAAAAAGTTGTGGTCCCTATGTACAATGGAATATCACTCAGCCATGAAATCAATGTCATAAGGCTAGTAGCAGCATGATGACTGGATTTAGGTAAGACGATTCTAAGTGAAATAAGTCACACAGAAAAGGACACTTCTCATAAGGTGTCACTTATAGAGGGAATGTAAAAACCGTTACACTTGAACTGAATTACAAAACAGAACAGAGTCACACATGCAGAAAACACACTATGGCTGCTTAACGGGAAAGGTGAGGTGGGGTGATACATAAAACAAGAGTTTCAAATTAGCTCAGATACCGTTCCATAAACCCAATATGTAATAGACAAGACCTACTCCTTGCTCAGAGAACTGGACTCAACACGCCCGATTCACCGCACAAGAATATATCTGACGAGTAATAATCTTAAAACCTATGTATTGATATCTCTCTGTTAGTGTGTCAAGTGGGTGTAAAGCGGCATAAACACAGCCGTGAAAAGCAGCTAAACCCCATTATAAAAATAAATTACTTTTAAAAACCCATGAAACAAAGACAGGGAAAGAGAGAGAAATTCTTACACAATTCGTTCCGGGGCTGTGATGCAACCTGGATTGACCATATCTAGACCCACAGCTGGATGAGACATAAGGGTGGACACTCTTGGGGCTGAGAGGTTTGGTGAGGTTGGGTGAGCAAACGCAGACCCTGTAAAGTAATACTGCGTGCTACCCATCGCATGGGTCCCAAATCTCCAGGTTCAAGGGCATCTTCCTACATCGAAAACATGCATGAGAAACCCAGAAGATGGTACACCGTGTGATGGGGAAAGGTTTCTAAAATGCACCTCATTTCTCATCTCCTTGTGCTCGGGTTCGCCATTCCAGCCACTTTACTAGCAATCTCCCTACTTGGAGCATCAGCACCTTTAACCTCCTGTTCCGTACAGGTTGCAATTTGTCCTGAGGATGAACGGGAAGACGGGGAACCAATGAGAGACAAGCTCTTGGTGTTGGGACAGGCACAGGTCACTCTATTTTCCCATCAGGAAGAAGAATTAGCCACAGGCTCAGCCTGCCCCCCGGAACCAGAACAGGGCCTGAAGCCATCCTGCGCTTTTGCGGCCAGCTCCCAAAAAAGCGACTTCTAAAATGGAGCTTTAGGGCACTGCAATTCACAAACCTGCAGAGTTATAAATGATAACTCTCGTCCACAAATATATGGAGGGAAGGCAAAGAAGAGGATTTGAAATAAAGGCAGAATTGCAGGAAACAGATTTCAGGAGGTAGATTCGAATCGCCTTTAAAGCACATGAAAAGCGGCAAAACGTTGACAATGATGCCCTTGGCCAAAAAGGGCGTATGCGTTTTTTCCTGAATATATTCAGGAAAAAACGCATACGCCCTTTTTGGCCAACCAAGCAACCTGGAAAGGCAAATCAGCGCTACAAAGAAGTCTCGCTTCCCATCGGTCAAAAGGGCCATGCTGAAAAAAGTGTCAAAACCAGAAATGCAGGACAGGCCATGGAGAAATGGGAGCCTTGCTACACTGATGGGCGGGATGTAAATTGCCAACAGCCACTCTGGAGAAGTGTACGGTGTGTCCTGAAACATCGAAAAAACACAGCTTAGAGAGCATAGGGCACTTCCATGCCTGGGGGGATAAAGTAGGAAAATTGAAAATCGGCAAGACACAAGCACCCCAAAGTTTAGGGCTGCTCTGTTGAAAAGGACCTACACTTCATTCCACCTTAAATATCCCGGGAAAGCGAAAAATGGATAAAAAAGTTGTGGTCCCTATGTACAATGGAATATCACTCAGCCATGAAATCAATGTCATAAGGCTAGTAGCAGCATGATGACTGGATTTAGGTAAGACGATTCTAAGTGAAATAAGTCACACAGAAAAGGACACTTCTCATAAGGTGTCACTTATAGAGGGAATGTAAAAACCGTTACACTTGAACTGAATTACAAAACAGAACAGAGTCACACATGCAGAAAACACACTATGGCTGCTTAACGGGAAAGGTGAGGTGGGGTGATACATAAAACAAGAGTTTCAAATTAGCTCAGATACCGTTCCATAAACCCAATATGTAATAGACAAGACCTACTCCTTGCTCAGAGAACTGGACTCAACACGCCCGATTCACCGCACAAGAATATATCTGACTAGTAATAATCTTAAAACCTATGTATTGATATCTCTCTGTTAGTGTGTCAAGTGGGTGTAAAGCGGGCTAAACACAGCCGTGAAAAGCAGCTAAACCCCATTATAAAAATAAATTACTTTTAAAAACCCATGAAACAAAGACAGGGAAAGAGAGAGAAATTCTTACACAATTCGTTCCGGGGCTGTGATGCAACCTGGATTGACCATATCTAGACCCACAGCTGGATGAGACATAAGGGTGGACACTCTTGGGGCTGAGAGGTTTGGTGAGGTTGGGTGAGCAAACGCAGACCCTTTAAAGTAATACTGCGTGCTACCCATCGCATGGGTCCCAAATCTCCAGGTTCAAGGGCATCTTCCTACATCGAAAACATGCATGAGAAACCCAGAAGATGGTACACCGTGTGATGGGGAAAGGTTTCTAAAACGCACCTCATTTCTCATCTCCTTGTGCTCGGGTTCGCCATTCCAGCCACTTTACTAGCAATCTCCCTACTTGGAGCATCAGCACCTTTAACCTCCTGTTCCGTACAGGTTGCAATTTGTCCTGAGGATGAACGGGAAGACGGGGAACCAATGAGAGACAAGCTCTTGGTGTTGGGACAGGCACAGGTCACTCTATTTTCCCATCAGGAAGAAGAATTAGCCACAGGCTCAGCCTGCCCCCCGGAACCAGAACAGGGCCTGAAGCCATCCTGCGCTTTTGCGGCCAGCTCCCAAAAAAGCGACTTCTAAAATGGAGCTTTAGGGCACTGCAATTCACAAACCTGCAGAGTTATAAATGATAACTCTCGTCCACAAATATATGGAGGGAAGGCAAAGAAGAGGATTTGAAATAAAGGCAGAATTGCAGGAAACAGATTTCAGGAGGTAGATTCGAATCGCCTTTAAAGCACATGAAAAGCGGCAAAACGTTGACAATGATGCCCTTGGCCAAAAAGGGCGTATGCGTTTTTTCCTGAATATATTCAGGAAAAAACGCATACGCCCTTTTTGGCCAACCAAGCAACCTGGAAAGGCAAATCAGCGCTACAAAGAAGTCTCGCTTCCCATCGGTCAAAAGGGCCATGCTGAAAAAAGTGTCAAAACCAGAAATGCAGGACAGGCCATGGAGAAATGGGAGCCTTGCTACACTGATGGGCGGGATGTAAATTGCCAACAGCCACTCTGGAGAAGTGTACGGTGTGTCCTGAAACATCTAAAAAACACAGCTTAGAGAGCATAGGGCACTTCCACGCCTGGAGGGATAAAGTGGGAAAATTGAAAATCAGCAAGACACAAGCAGCCCAAAGTTTAGGGCTGCTCTGTTGACAAGGACCTCCACTTCATTCCACCTTAAATATCCCAGGAAAGCGAAAAATGGATAAAAAAGTTGTGGTCCTTATGTACAATGGGATATCACTCAGCCATGAAATCAATGTCATAAGGCTAGTAGCAGCATGATGAGTGGATTTAGGTAAGACGATTCTAAGTGAAATAAGTCACACAGAAAAGGACACTTCTCATAAGGTGTCACTTATAGAGGGAATGTAAAAACCGTTACACTTGAACTGAATTACAAAACAGAACAGAGTCACACATGCAGAAAACACACTATGGCTGCTTAACGGGAAAGGTGAGGTGGGGTGATACATAAAACAAGAGTTTCAAATTAGCTCAGATACCGTTCCATAAACCCAATATGGAATAGACAAGACCTACTCCTTGCTCAGAGAACTGGACTCAACACGCCCGATTCACCGCACAAGAATATATCTGACTAGTAATAATCTTAAAACCTATGTATTGATATCTCTCTGTTAGTGTGTCAAGTGGGTGTAAAGCGGCATAAACACAGCCGTGAAAAGCAGCTAAACCCCATTATAAAAATAAATTACTTTTAAAAACCCATGAAACAAAGACAGGGAAAGAGAGAGAAATTCTTACACAATTCTTTCAGGGGCTGTGATGCAACCTGGATTGACCATATCTAGACCCACAGCTGGATGAGACATAAGGGTGGACACTCTTGGGGCTGAGAGGTTTGGTGAGGTTGGGTGAGCAAACGCAGACCCTTTAAAGTAATACTGCGTGCTACCCATCGCATGGGTCCCAAATCTCCAGGTTCAAGGGCATCTTCCTACATCGAAAACATGCATGAGAAACCCAGAAGATGGTACACCGTGTGATGGGGAAAGGTTTCTAAAACGCACCTCATTTCTCATCTCCTTGTGCTCGGGTTCGCCATTCCAGCCACTTTACTAGCAATCTCCCTACTTGGAGCATCAGCACCTTTAACCTCCTGTTCCGTACAGGTTGCAATTTGTCCTGAGGATGAACGGGAAGACGGGGAACCAATGAGAGACTAGCTCTTGGTGTTGGGACAGGCACAGGTCACTCTATTTTCCCATCAGGAAGAAGAATTAACCACAGGCTCAGCCTGCCCCCCGGAACCAGAACAGGGCCTGAAGCCATCCTGCGCTTTTGCGGCCAGCTCCCGAAAAAGCGACTTGTAAAATGGAGCTTCAGGGCACTGCAATTCACAAACCTGCAGAGTTATAAATGATAACTCTCGTCCACAAATATATTGAGGGAAGGCAAAGGAGAGGATTTGAAATCAAGGCAGAATTGCAGGAAACAGATTGCAGGAGGTAGATTCGAATCGCCTTTACAGCACATGAAAAGCGGCAAAACGTTGACAATGAGGCCCTTGGCCAAAAAGGGCGTATGCATTTTTTCCTGAATATATTCAGGAAAAAACGCATACGCCCTTTTTGGCCAACCAAGCAACCTGGAAAGGCAAATCAGCGCTACAAAGAAGTCTCGCTTCCCATCGGTCAAAAGGGCCATGCTGAAAAAAGTGTCAAAACCAGAAATGCAGGACAGGCCATGGAGAAATGGGAGCCTTGCTACACTGATGGGCGGGATGTAAATTGCCAACAGCCACTCTGGAGAAGTGTACGGTGTGTCCTGAAACATCTAAAAAACACAGCTTAGAGAGCATAGGGCACTTCCACGCACGGGGGTATAAATTGGGAAAATTAAAAATCAGCAAGACACAAGCACCCCAAAGTTTAGGGCTGCTCTGTTGACAAGGACCTCCACTTCATTCCACCTTAAATATCCCAGGAAAGCGAAAAATGGATAAAAAAGTTGTGGTCCTGACAGTTACAGAAAGATAGAGAAGATGAAAAGGCAGAGGGCTATGTACCAGATGAAGGAACAAGAAAAAACCCCAGAAAAACAACTAAATGAAGTGGAGGTAGGCAACCTTCCAGAGAAAGAATTCAGAATAATGATAGTGAAGATGATCCAGGACCTCGGAATAAGAATGGAGGCAAAGATTGAGAAAATGCAAGAAATGATTAACAAAGACCTAGAAGAATTAAAGAACAAACAAACAGAGATGACCAATACAATAACTGAAATGAAAACTACACTAGAAGGAACCAATAGCAGAATAACTGAGGCAGAAGAACGGATAAGTGACCTGGAAGACAGAATGGTGGAATTCACTGCTGCGGAACAGACTAAAGAAAAAAGAATGAAAAGAAATGAAGACAGCCTAAGAGACCTCTGGGACAACATTAAACGCAACAACATTCGCATTATAGGGGTCCCAGAAGGAGAAGAGAGAGAGAAAGGACCAGAGAAAATATTTGAAGAGATTATAGTCGAAAACTTCCCTAACATGGGAAAGGAAATAGCCACCCAAGTCCAGGAAGTGCAGAGAGTCCCATACAGAATAAACCCAAGGAGAAACACGCCGAGACACATAGTAATCAAAGTGGCAAAAATTAAAGACAAAGAAAAATTATTGAAAGCAGCAAGGGAAAAACGACAAATAACATACAAGGGAACTCCCATAAGGTTAACAGCTGATTTCTCAGCAGAAACTCTGCAAGCCAGAAGGGAGTGGCATGATATACTTAAAGTGATGAAAGGGAAGAACCTACAACCAAGATTACTCTACCCGGCAAGGATCTCATTTAGATTTGATGGAGAAATCAAAAGCTTTACAGACAAGCAAAAGCTAAGAGAATTCAGCACCACCAAACCAGCTCTACAACAAATCCTAAAGGAACTTCTCTAAGTGGGAAACACAAGAGAAGAAAAGGACCTACAAAAACAAACCCAAAACAATTAAGAAAATGGTCATAGGAACATACATATCGATAATTACCTTAAACGTGAATGGATTAAACGCCCCAACCAAAAGACATAGACTGGCTGAATGGATACAAAAACAAGACCCATATATATGCTGTCTACAAGAGACCCACTTCAGACCTAGGGACACATACAGACTGAAAGTTAGGGGATGGAAAAAGATATTCCATGCAAATGGAAATCAAAAGAAAGCTGGAGTAGCTATACTCATATCAGATAAAATAGACTTTAAAATAAAGAGTGTTACAAGAGACAAGGTAGGACACTACATAATGATCCAGGGATCAATCCAAGAAGAAGATATAACAATTATAAATATATATGCACCCAACATAGGAGCACCTCAATACATAAGGCAACTGCTAACAGCTATAAAAGAGGAAATTGACAGTAACACAATAATAGTGGGGGACTTTAACACTTCACTTACACCAATGGACAGATCATCCAAAATGAAAATAAATAAGGAAACAGAAGCTTTAAATGACACAATAGACCAGATAGATTTAAATGATATATATAGGACATTCCATCCAAAAACAGCAGATTACACGTTCTTCTCAAGTGCACACGGAACATTCTCCAGGATAGATCACATCTTGGGTCACAAATCAAGCCTCAGTAAATTTAAGAAAATTGAAATCATACCAAGCATCTTTCCTGACCACAACGCTATGAGATTAGAAATGAATTACAGGGAAAAAAACGTAAAAAAGACAAACACATGGAGGCTAAACAATACGTTACTAAATAACCAAGAGATCACTGAAGAAATCAAAGAGGAAATAAAAAAATACCTAGAGACAAATGACAATGAAAACACGACGACCCAAAACCTATGGGATGCAGCAAAAGCGATTCTAAGAGGGAAGTTTATAGCTATACAAGCCTACCTAAAGAAACAAGAAAAATCTCAAGTAAACAATCTAACCTTACACCTAAAGAAACTAGAGAAAGAAGAACAAACAAAACCCAAAGTTAGCAGAAGGAAAGAAATCATAAAGATCAGAGCAGAAATAAATGAAATAGAAACAAAGAAAACAATAGCAAAGATCAATAAAACTAAAAGTTGGTTCTTTGAGAAGATAAACAAAATTGATAAGCCATTAGCCAGACTCATCAAGAAAAAGAGGGAGAGGACTCAAATCAATAAAATCAGAAATGAAAAAGGAGAAGTTACAACAGACACTGCAGAAATACAAAACATCCTAAGAGACTACTATAAGCAACTTTATGCCAATAAAATGGACAACCTGGAAGAAATGGACAAATTCTTAGAAAGGTATAACCTTCCAAGACTGAATCACGAAGAAACAGAAAATATGAACAGACCAATCACAAGTAATGAAATTGAAACTGTGATTAAAAATCTTCCAACAAACAAAAGTCCAGGACCAGATGGCTTCACAGGTGAATTCTATCAAACATTTAGAGAAGAGCTAACACCCATCCTTCTCAAACTCTTCCAAAAAATTGCAGAGGAAGGAACACTCCCAAACTCATTCTATGAGGCCACCATCACCCTGATACCAAAACCAGACAAAGACACTACAAAAAAAGAAAATTACAGACCAATATCACTGATGAATATAGATGCAAAAATCCTCAACAAAATACTAGCAAACAGAATCCAACAACACATCAAAAGGATCATACACCACGATCAAGTGGGATTTATCCCAGGGATGCAAGGATTCTTCAATATACGCAAATCAATCAATGTGATACACCATATTAACAAATTGAAGAATAAAAACCATATGATCATCTCAATAGATGCAGAAAAAGCTTTTGACAAAATTCAGCACCCATTTCTGATAAAAACTCTCCAGAAAGTGGGCATAGAGGGAACCTACCTCAACATAATAAAGGCCATATATGACAAACCCACAGCAAACATCATTCTCAATGGTGAAAAACTGAAAGCATTTCCTCTAAGATCAGGAACGAGACAAGGATGTCCACTCTCACCACTATTATTCAACATAGTTCTGGAAGTCCTAGCCACGGCAATCAGAGAAGAAAAAGAAATAAAAGGAATACAAATTGGAAAAGAGGAAGTAAAACTGTCACTGTTTGCAGATGACATGATACTATACATAGAGAATCCTAAAACTGCCACCAGAAAACTGCTAGAGCTAATTAATGAATATGGTAAAGTTGCAGGATACAAAATTAATGCACAGAAATTTCTTGCATTCCTATACACTAATGATGAAAAATCTGAAAGAGAAATTATGGAAACACTCCCATTTACCATTGCAACAAAAATAATAAAATACCTAGGAATAAACCTACCTAGGGAGACAAAACACCTGTATGCAGAAAACTATAAGACACTGATGAAAGAAATTAAAGATGATACCAACAGATGGAGAGATATACCATGTTCTTGGATTGGAAGAATCAACATTGTGAAAATGAGTATACTACCCAAAGCAATCTACAGATTCAATGCAATCCCTATCAAATTACCAATGGCATTTTTTATGGAGCTAGAACAAATCATCTTAAAATTTGTATGGAGACACAAAAGACCCCGAATAGCCAAAGCAGTCTTGAGGCAAAAAAATGGAGCTGGAGGAATCAGAATCCCTGACTTCAGACTATACTACAAAGCTACAGTAATCAAGACAATATGGTACTGGCACAAAAACAGAAACATAGATCAATGGAACAAGATAGAAAGCCCAGAGATTAACCCACGCACCTATGGTCAACTAATCTATGACAAAGGAGGCAAAGATATACAATGGAGAAAAGACAGTCTCTTCAATAAGTGGTGCTGGGAAAACTGGACAGCTACATGTAAAAGAATGAAATTAGAATACTCCCTAACACCATACACAAAAATAAACTCAAAATGGATTAGAGACCTAAATATAAGACTGGACACTCTAAAACTCTTAGAGGAAAACATAGGAAGAACACTGTTTGACATAAATCACAGCAAGATCTTTTTTGATCCACCTCCTAGAGTAAGGGAAATAAAAACAAAAATAAACAAGTGGGACCTAATGAAACTTCAAAGCTTTTGCACAGCAAAGGAGACCATAAACAAGACGAAAAGACAACCCTCAGAATGGGAGAAAATATTTGCAAATGAATCAACGGACAAAGGATTAATCTCGAAAATATATAAACAGCTCATTCAGCTCAATATCAAAGAAACAAACACCCCAATCCAAAAATGGGCAGAAGACCTAAATAGACATTTCTCCATAGAAGACATACAGACGGCCATGAAGCACATGAAAAGATGCTCAACATCACTAATTATTAGAGAAATGCAAATCAAAACTACAATGAGGTATCACCTCACTCCTGTTAGAATGGGCATCATCAGAAAATCTACAAACAACAAATGCTGGAGAGGGTGTGGAGAAAAGGGAACCCTCTTCCACTGTTGGTGGGAATATAAATTGATACAGCCACTATGGAGAACAATATGGAGGGTCCTTAAAAAACTAAAAATAGAATTACCATATGACCCAGCAATCCCACTACTGGGCATATACCCAGAGAAAACTGTAATTCAAAAAGACACATGCACCCGAATGTTCATTGCAGCACTATTTACCATAGCCAGGTCATGGAAGCAACCTAAATGCCCCTCAACAGACGAATGGATAAAGAAGTTGTGGTACATATATACAATGGAATATTACTCAGCCATAAAAAGGAACGAAATTGAGTCATTTGTTGAGACGTGGATGGATCTAGAGACTGTCATACAGAGTGAAGTAAGTCAGAAAGAGAAAAACAAATATCATATATTAATGCATGTATGTGGAACCTAGAAAAATGGTACAGATGAGCCAATTTGCAGGGCAGAAGTTGAGACACAGATGTAGAGAATGGACATATGGACACCAAGGGGGGAAAACTGTGGTGAGGTGGGGATGGTGGTGTGCTGAATTGGGCGATTGGGATTGACATGTATACACTGATGTGTACAAAATTGATGCCTAATAAGAACCTGCAGTATAAAAAAAAAAAAAAAGTTGTGGTCCTTATGTACAATGGAATATCACTCAGCCATGAAATCAATGTCATAAGGCTAGTAGCAGCATGATGAGTGGATTTAGGTAAGACAATTCTAAGTGAAATAAGTCACACAGAAAAGGACACTTCTCATAAGGTGTCACTTATAGAGGGAATGTAAAAACCGTTACACTTGAACTGAATTACAAAACAGAACAGAGTCACACATGCAGAAAACACACTATGGCTGCTTAACGGGAAAGGTGAGGTGGGGTGATCCATAAAACAAGAGTTTCAAATTAGCTCAGATACCGTTCCATAAACCCAATATGTAATAGACAAGACCACTCCTTGCTCAGACAACTGGACTCAACACGCCCGATTCACCGCACAAGAATATATCTGACTAGTAATAATCTTAAAACCTATGTATTGATAATTCTCTGTTAGTGTGTCAAGTGGGTGTAAAGCGGCATAAACACGGCCGTGAAAAGCAGCTAAACCCCATTATAAAAATAAATTACTTTTAAAAACCCATGAAACAAAGACAGTGAAAGAGAGAGAAATTCTTACACAATTCGTTCAGGGGCTGTGATGCAACCTGGATTGACCATATCTAGACCCACAGCTGGATGAGACATAAGGGTGGACACTCTTGGGGCTGAGAGGTTTGGTGAGGTTGGGTGAGCAAACGCAGACCCTTTAAAGTAATACTGCGTGCTACCCATCGCATGGGTCCCAAATCTCCAGGTTCAAGGGCATCTTCCTACATCGAAAACATGCATGAGAAACCCAGAAGATGGTACACCGTGTGATGGGGAAAGGTTTCTAAAACGCACCTCATTTCTCATCTCCTTGTGCTCGGGTTCGCCATTCCAGCCACTTTACTAGCAATCTCCCTACTTGGAGCATCAGCACCTTTAACCTCCTGTTCCGTACAGGTTGCAATTTGTCCTTAGGATGAACGGGAAGACGGGGAACCAATGAGAGACAAGCTCTTGGTGTTGGGACAGGCACAGGTCACTCTATTTTCCCATCAGGAAGAAGAATTAGCCACAGGCTCAGCCTGCCCCCCGGAACCAGAACAGGGCCTGAAGCCATCCTGCGCTTTTGCGGCCAGCTCCCAAAAAAGCGACTTCTAAAATGGAGCTTTAGGGCACTGCAATTCACAAACCTGCAGAGTTATAAATGATAACTCTCGTCCACAAATATATGGAGGGAAGGCAAAGAAGAGGATTTGAAATCAAGGCAGAATTGCAGGAAACAGATTTCAGGAGGTAGATTCGAATCGCCTTTAAAGCACATGAAAAGCGGCAAAAGGTTGACAATGATGCCCTTGGCCAAAAAGGGCGTATGCGTTTTTTCCTGAATATATTCAGGAAAAAACGCATACGCCCTTTTTGGCCAACCAAGCAACCTGGAAAGGCAAATCAGCGCTACAAAGAAGTCTCGCTTCCCATCGGTCAAAAGGGCCATGCTGAAAAAAGTGTCAAAACCAGAAATGCAGGACAGGCCATGGAGAAATGGGAGCCTTGCTACACTGATGGGCGGGATGTAAATTGCCAACAGCCACTCTGGAGAAGTGTACGGTGTGTCCTGAAACATCGAAAAAACACAGCTTAGAGAGCATAGGGCACTTCCATGCCTGGGGGGATAAAGTAGGAAAATTGAAAATCAGCAAGACACAAGCACCCCAAAGTTTAGGGCTGCTCTGTTGACAAGGACCTACACTTCATTCCACCTTAAATATCCCGGGAAAGCGAAAAATGGATAAAAAAGTTGTGGTCCCTATGTACAATGGAATATCACTCAGCCATGAAATCAATGTCATAAGGCTAGTAGCAGCATGATGACTGGATTTAGGTAAGACGATTCTAAGTGAAATAAGTCACACAGAAAAGGACACTTCTCATAAGGTGTCACTTATAGAGGGAATGTAAAAACCGTTACACTTGAACTGAATTACAAAACAGAACAGAGTCACACATGCAGAAAACACACTATGGCTGCTTAACGGGAAAGGTGAGGTGGGGTGATCCATAAAACAAGAGTTTCAAATTAGCTCAGATACCGTTCCATAAACCCAATATGTAATAGACAAGACCTACTCCTTGCTCAGAGAACTGGACTCAACACGCCCGATTCACCGCACAAGAATATATCTGACTAGTAATAATCTTAAAACCTATGTATTGATATCTCTCTGTTAGTGTGTCAAGTGGGTGTAAAGCGGCCTAAACACGGCCGTGAAAAGCAGCTAAACCCCATTATAAAAATAAATTACTTTTAAAAACCCATGAAACAAAGACAGGGAAAGAGAGAGAAATTCTTACACAATTCGTTCCGGGGCTGTGATGCAACCTGGATTGACCATATCTAGACCCACAGCTGGATGAGACATAAGGGTGGACACTCTTGGGGCTGAGAGGTTTGGTGAGGTTGGGTGAGCAAACGCAGACCCTTTAAAGTAATACTGCGTGCTACCCATCGCATGGGTCCCAAATCTCCAGGTTCAAGGGCATCTTCCTACATCGAAAACATGCATGAGAAACCCAGAAGATGGTACACCGTGTGATGGGGAAAGGTTTCTAAAACGCACCTCATTTCTCATCTCCTTGTGCTCGGGTTCGCCATTCCAGCCACTTTACTAGCAATCTCCCTACTTGGAGCATCAGCACCTTTAACCTCCTGTTCCGTACAGGTTGCAATTTGTCCTGAGGATGAACGGGAAGACGGGGAACCAATGAGAGACTAGCTCTTGGTGTTGGGACAGGCACAGGTCACTCTATTTTCCCATCAGGAAGAAGAATTAACCACAGGCTCAGCCTGCCCCCCGGAACCAGAACAGGGCCTGAAGCCATCCTGCGCTTTTGCGGCCAGCTCCCAAAAAAGCGACTTGTAAAATGGAGCTTCAGGGCACTGCAATTCACAAACCTGCAGAGTTATAAATGATAACTCTCGTCCACAAATATATTGAGGGAAGGCAAAGAAGAGGATTTGAAATCAAGGCAGAATTGCAGGAAACAGATTTCAGGAGGTAGATTCGAATCGCCTTTAAAGCACATGAAAAGCGGCAAAACGTTGACAATGATGCCCTTGGCCAAAAAGGGCGTATGCGTTTTTTCCTGAATATATTCAGGAAAAAACGCATACGCCCTTTTTGGCCAACCAAGCAACCTGGAAAGGCAAATCAGCGCTACAAAGAAGTCTCGCTTCCCATCGGTCAAAAGGGCCATGCTGAAAAAAGTGTGAAAACCAGAAATGCAGGACAGGCCATGGAGAAATGGGAGCCTTGCTACACTGATGGGCGGGATGTAAATCGCCAACAGCCACTCTGGAGAAGTGTACGGTGTGTCCTGAAACATCTAAAAAACACAGCTTAGAGAGCACAGGGCACTTCCACGCATGGGGGGATAAAGTGGGAAAATTGAAAATCAGCAAGACACAAGCACCCCAAAGTTTAGGGCTGCTCTGTTGACAAGGACCTCCACTTCATTCCACCTTAAATATCCCAGGAAAGCGAAAAATGGATAAAAAAGTTGTGGTCCTGACAGTTACAGAAAGATAGAGAAGATGAAAAGGCAGAGGGCTATGTGCCAGATGAAGGAACAAGAAAAAACCCCAGAAAAACAACTAAATGAAGTGGAGGTAGGCAACCTTCCAGAGAAAGAATTCAGAATAATGATAGTGAAGATGATCCAGGACCTCGGAATAAGAATGGAGGCAAAGATTGAGAAAATGCAAGAAATGATTAACAAAGACCTAGAAGAATTAAAGAACAAACAAACAGAGATGACCAATACAATAACTGAAATGAAAACTACACTAGAAGGAACCAATAGCAGAATAACTGAGGCAGAAGAACGGATAAGTGACCTGGAAGACAGAATGGTGGAATTCACTGCTGCGGAACAGACTAAAGAAAAAAGAATGAAAAGAAATGAAGACAGCCTAAGAGACCTCTGGGACAACATTAAACGCAACAACATTCGCATTATAGGGGTCCCAGAAGGAGAAGAGAGAGAGAAAGGACCAGAGAAAATATTTGAAGAGATTATAGTCGAAAACTTCCCTAACATGGGAAAGGAAATAGCCACCCAAGTCCAGGAAGTGCAGAGAGTCCCATACAGAATAAACCCAAGGAGAAACACGCCGAGACACATAGTAATCAAAGTGGCAAAAATTAAAGACAAAGAAAAATTATTGAAAGCAGCAAGGGAAAAACGACAAATAACATACAAGGGAACTCCCATAAGGTTAACAGCTGATTTCTCAGCAGAAACTCTGCAAGCCAGAAGGGAGTGGCATGATATACTTAAAGTGATGAAAGGGAAGAACCTACAACCAAGATTACTCTACCCGGCAAGGATCTCATTTAGATTTGATGGAGAAATCAAAAGCTTTACAGACAAGCAAAAGCTAAGAGAATTCAGCACCACCAAACCAGCTCTACAACAAATCCTAAAGGAACTTCTCTAAGTGGGAAACACAAGAGAAGAAAAGGACCTACAAAAACAAACCCAAAACAATTAAGAAAATGGTCATAGGAACATACATATCGATAATTACCTTAAACGTGAATGGATTAAACGCCCCAACCAAAAGACATAGACTGGCTGAATGGATACAAAAACAAGACCCATATATATGCTGTCTACAAGAGACCCACTTCAGACCTAGGGACACATACAGACTGAAAGTTAGGGGATGGAAAAAGATATTCCATGCAAATGGAAATCAAAAGAAAGCTGGAGTAGCTATACTCATATCAGATAAAATAGACTTTAAAATAAAGAGTGTTACAAGAGACAAGGTAGGACACTACATAATGATCCAGGGATCAATCCAAGAAGAAGATATAACAATTATAAATATATATGCACCCAACATAGGAGCACCTCAATACATAAGGCAACTGCTAACAGCTATAAAAGAGGAAATTGACAGTAACACAATAATAGTGGGGGACTTTAACACTTCACTTACACCAATGGACAGATCATCCAAAATGAAAATAAATAAGGAAACAGAAGCTTTAAATGACACAATAGACCAGATAGATTTAATTGATATATATAGGACATTCCATCCAAAAACAGCAGATTACACGTTCTTCTCAAGTGCACACGGAACATTCTCCAGGATAGATCACATCTTGGGTCACAAATCAAGCCTCAGTAAATTTAAGAAAATTGAAATCATACCAAGCATCTTTTCTGACCACAACGCTATGAGATTAGAAATGAATTACAGGGAAAAAAACGTAAAAAAGACAAACACATGGAGGCTAAACAATACGTTACTAAATAACCAAGAGATCACTGAAGAAATCAAAGAGGAAATAAAAAAATACCTAGAGACAAATGACAATGAAAACACGACGACCCAAAACCTATGGGATGCAGCAAAAGCGGTTCTAAGAGGGAAGTTTATAGCTATACAAGCCTACCTAAAGAAACAAGAAAAATCTCAAGTAAACAATCTAACCTTACACCTAAAGAAACTAGAGAAAGAAGAACAAACAAAACCCAAAGTTAGCAGAAGGAAAGAAATCATAAAGATCAGAGCAGAAATAAATGAAATAGAAACAAAGAAAACAATAGCAAAGATCAATAAAACTAAAAGTTGGTTCTTTGAGAAGATAAACAAAATTGATAAGCCATTAGCCAGACTCATCAAGAAAAAGAGGGAGAGGACTCAAATCAATAAAATCAGAAATGAAAAAGGAGAAGTTACAACAGACACTGCAGAAATACAAAACATCCTAAGAGACTACTATAAGCAACTTTATGCCAATAAAATGGACAACCTGGAAGAAATGGACAAATTCTTAGAAAGGTATAACCTTCCAAGACTGAATCACGAAGAAACAGAAAATATGAACAGACCAATCACAAGTAATGAAATTGAAACTGTGATTAAAAATCTTCCAACAAACAAAAGTCCAGGACCAGATGGCTTCACAGGTGAATTCTATCAAACATTTAGAGAAGAGCTAACACCCATCCTTCTCAAACTCTTCCAAAAAATTGCAGAGGAAGGAACACTCCCAAACTCATTCTATGAGGCCACCATCACCCTGATACCAAAACCAGACAAAGACACTACAAAAAAAGAAAATTACAGACCAATATCACTGATGAATATAGATGCAAAAATCCTCAACAAAATACTAGCAAACAGAATCCAACAACACATCAAAAGGATCATACACCACGATCAAGTGGGATTTATCCCAGGGATGCAAGGATTCTTCAATATACGCAAATCAATCAATGTGATACACCATATTAACAAATTGAAGAATAAAAACCATATGATCATCTCAATAGATGCAGAAAAAGCTTTTGACAAAATTCAGCACCCATTTCTGATAAAAACTCTCCAGAAAGTGGGCATAGAGGGAACCTACCTCAACATAATAAAGGCCATATATGACAAACCCACAGCAAACATCATTCTCAATGGTGAAAAACTGAAAGCATTTCCTCTAAGATCAGGAACGAGACAAGGATGTCCACTCTCACCACTATTATTCAACATAGTTCTGGAAGTCCTAGCCACGGCAATCAGAGAAGAAAAAGAAATAAAAGGAATACAAATTGGAAAAGAGGAAGTAAAACTGTCACTGTTTGCAGATGACATGATACTATACATAGAGAATCCTAAAACTGCCACCAGAAAACTGCTAGAGCTAATTAATGAATATGGTAAAGTTGCAGGATACAAAATTAATGCACAGAAATTTCTTGCATTCCTATACACTAATGATGAAAAATCTGAAAGAGAAATTATGGAAACACTCCCATTTACCATTGCAACAAAAATAATAAAATACCTAGGAATAAACCTACCTAGGGAGACAAAACACCTGTATGCAGAAAACTATAAGACACTGATGAAAGAAATTAAAGATGATACCAACAGATGGAGAGATATACCATGTTCTTGGATTGGAAGAATCAACATTGTGAAAATGAGTATACTACCCAAAGCAATCTACAGATTCAATGCAATCCCTATCAAATTACCAATGGCATTTTTTATGGAGCTAGAACAAATCATCTTAAAATTTGTATGGAGACACAAAAGACCCCGAATAGCCAAAGCAGTCTTGAGGCAAAAAAATGGAGCTGGAGGAATCAGAATCCCTGACTTCAGACTATACTACAAAGCTACAGTAATCAAGACAATATGGTACTGGCACAAAAACAGAAACATAGATCAATGGAACAAGATAGAAAGCCCAGAGATTAACCCACGCACCTATGGTCAACTAATCTATGACAAAGGAGGCAAAGATATACAATGGAGAAAAGACAGTCTCTTCAATAAGTGGTGCTGGGAAAACTGGACAGCTACATGTAAAAGAATGAAATTAGAATACTCCCTAACACCATACACAAAAATAAACTCAAAATGGATTAGAGACCTAAATATAAGACTGGACACTCTAAAACTCTTAGAGGAAAACATAGGAAGAACACTGTTTGACATAAATCACAGCAAGATCTTTTTTGATCCACCTCCTAGAGTAAGGGAAATAAAAACAAAAATAAACAAGTGGGACCTAATGAAACTTCAAAGCTTTTGCACAGCAAAGGAGACCATAAACAAGACGAAAAGACAACCCTCAGAATGGGAGAAAATATTTGCAAATGAATCAACGGACAAAGGATTAATCTCGAAAATATATAAACAGCTCATTCAGCTCAATATCAAAGAAACAAACACCCCAATCCAAAAATGGGCAGAAGACCTAAATAGACATTTCTCCATAGAAGACATACAGACGGCCATGAAGCACATGAAAAGATGCTCAACATCACTAATTATTAGAGAAATGCAAATCAAAACTACAATGAGGTATCACCTCACTCCTGTTAGAATGGGCATCATCAGAAAATCTACAAACAACAAATGCTGGAGAGGGTGTGGAGAAAAGGGAACCCTCTTGCACTGTTGGTGGGAATATAAATTGATACAGCCACTATGGAGAACAATATGGAGGGTCCTTAAAAAACTAAAAATAGAATTACCATATGACCCAGCAATCCCACTACTGGGCATATACCCAGAGAAAACTGTAATTCAAAAAGACACATGCAACCGAATGTTCATTGCAGCACTATTTACCATAGCCAGGTCATGGAAGCAACCTAAATGCCCCTCAACAGACGAATGGATAAAGAAGTTGTGGTACATATATACAATGGAATATTACTCAGCCATAAAAAGGAACGAAATTGAGTCATTTGTTGAGACGTGGATGGATCTAGAGACTGTCATACAGAGTGAAGTAAGTCAGAAAGAGAAAAACAAATATCATATATTAATGCATGTATGTGGAACCTAGAAAAATGGTACAGATGAGCCAATTTGCAGGGCAGAAGTTGAGACACAGATGTAGAGAATGGACATATGGACACCAAGGGGGGAAAACTGTGGTGAGGTGGGGATGGTGGTGTGCTGAATTGGGCGATTGGGATTGACATGTATACACTGATGTGTACAAAATTGATGCCTAATAAGAACCTGCAGTATAAAAAAAAAAAAAAGTTGTGGTCCTTATGTACAATGGAATATCACTCAGCCATGAAATCAATGTCATAAGGCTAGTAGCAGCATGATGAGTGGATTTAGGTAAGACAATTCTAAGTGAAATAAGTCACACAGAAAAGGACACTTCTCATAAGGTGTCACTTATAGAGGGAATGTAAAAACCGTTACACTTGAACTGAATTACAAAACAGCACAGAGTCACACATGCAGAAAACACACTATGGCTGCTTAACGGGAAAGGTGAGGTGGGGTGATACATAAAACAAGAGTTTCAAATTAGCTCAGATACCGTTCCATAAACCCAATATGTAATAGACAAGACCACTCCTTGCTCAGAGAACTGGACTCAACACGCCCGATTCACCGCACAAGAATATATCTGACTAGTAATAATCTTAAAACCTATGTATTGATAATTCTCTGTTAGTGTGTCAAGTGGGTGTAAAGCGGCATAAACACGGCCGTGAAAAGCAGCTAAACCCCATTATAAAAATAAATTACTTTTAAAAACCCATGAAACAAAGACAGTGAAAGAGAGAGAAATTCTTACACAATTCGTTCAGGGGCTGTGATGCAACCTGGATTGACCATATCTAGACCCACAGCTGGATGAGACATAAGGGTGGACACTCTTGGGGCTGAGAGGTTTGGTGAGGTTGGGTGAGCAAACGCAGACCCTTTAAAGTAATACTGCGTGCTACCCATCGCATGGGTCCCAAATCTCCAGGTTCAAGGGCATCTTCCTACATCGAAAACATGCATGAGAAACCCAGAAGATGGTACACCGTGTGATGGGGAAAGGTTTCTAAAACGCACCTCATTTCTCATCTCCTTGTGCTCGGGTTCGCCATTCCAGCCACTTTACTAGCAATCTCCCTACTTGGAGCATCAGCACCTTTAACCTCCTGTTCCGTACAGGTTGCAATTTGTCCTTAGGATGAACGGGAAGACGGGGAACCAATGAGAGACAAGCTCTTGGTGTTGGGACAGGCACAGGTCACTCTATTTTCCCATCAGGAAGAAGAATTAGCCACAGGCTCAGCCTGCCCCCGGAACCAGAACAGGCCTGAAGCCATCCTGCGCTTTTGCGGCCAGCTCCCAAAAAAGCGACTTCTAAAATGGAGCTTTAGGGCACTGCAATTCACAAACCTGCAGAGTTATAAATGATAACTCTCGTCCACAAATATATGGAGGGAAGGCAAAGAAGAGGATTTGAAATCAAGGCAGAATTGCAGGAAACAGATTTCAGGAGGTAGATTCGAATCGCCTTTAAAGCACATGAAAAGCGGCAAAACGTTGACAATGATGCCCTTGGCCAAAAAGGGCGTATGCGTTTTTTCCTGAATATATTCAGGAAAAAACGCATACGCCCTTTTTGGCCAACCAAGCAACCTGGAAAGGCAAATCAGCGCTACAAAGAAGTCTCGCTTCCCATCGGTCAAAAGGGCCATGCTGAAAAAGTGTCAAAACCAGAAATGCAGGACAGGCCATGGAGAAATGGGAGCCTTGCTACACTGATGGGCGGGATGTAAATTGCCAACAGCCACTCTGGAGAAGTGTACGGTGTGTCCTGAAACATCGAAAAAACACAGCTTAGAGAGCATAGGGCACTTCCATGCCTGGGGGGATAAAGTAGGAAAATTGAAAATCAGCAAGACACAAGCACCCCAAAGTTTAGGGCTGCTCTGTTGACAAGGACCTACACTTCATTCCACCTTAAATATCCCGGGAAAGCGAAAAATGGATAAAAAAGTTGTGGTCCCTATGTACAATGGAATATCACTCAGCCATGAAATCAATGTCATAAGGCTAGTAGCAGCATGATGACTGGATTTAGGTAAGACGATTCTAAGTGAAATAAGTCACACAGAAAAGGACACTTCTCATAAGGTGTCACTTATAGAGGGAATGTAAAAACCGTTACACTTGAACTGAATTACAAAACAGAACAGAGTCACACATGCAGAAAACACACTATGGCTGCTTAACGGGAAAGGTGAGGTGGGGTGATACATAAAACAAGAGTTTCAAATTAGCTCAGATACCGTTCCATAAACCCAATATGTAATAGACAAGACCTACTCCTTGCTCAGAGAACTGGACTCAACACGCCCGATTCACCGCACAACAAGAATATATCTGACTAGTAATAATCTTAAAACCTATGTATTGATATCTCTCTGTTAGTGTGTCAAGTGGGTGTAAAGCGGCCTAAACACGGCCGTGAAAAGCAGCTAAACCCCATTATAAAAATAAATTACTTTTAAAAACCCATGAAACAAAGACAGGGAAAGAGAGAGAAATTCTTACACAATTCGTTCCGGGGCTGTGATGCAACCTGGATTGACCATATCTAGACCCACAGCTGGATGAGACATAAGGGTGGACACTCTTGGGGCTGAGAGGTTTGGTGAGGTTGGGTGAGCAAACGCAGACCCTTTAAAGTAATACTGCGTGCTACCCATCGCATGGGTCCCAAATCTCCAGGTTCAAGGGCATCTTCCTACATCGAAAACATGCATGAGAAACCCAGAAGATGGTACACCGTGTGATGGGGAAAGGTTTCTAAAACGCACCTCATTTCTCATCTCCTTGTGCTCGGGTTCGCCATTCCAGCCACTTTACTAGCAATCTCCCTACTTGGAGCATCAGCACCTTTAACCTCCTGTTCCGTACAGGTTGCAATTTGTCCTGAGGATGAACGGGAAGACGGGGAACCAATGAGAGACTAGCTCTTGGTGTTGGGACAGGCACAGGTCACTCTATTTTCCCATCAGGAAGAAGAATTAACCACAGGCTCAGCCTGCCCCCCGGAACCAGAACAGGGCCTGAAGCCATCCTGCGCTTTTGCGGCCAGCTCCCAAAAAAGCGACTTGTAAAATGGAGCTTCAGGGCACTGCAATTCACAAACCTGCAGAGTTATAAATGATAACTCTCGTCCACAAATATATTGAGGGAAGGCAAAGAAGAGGATTTGAAATCAAGGCAGAATTGCAGGAAACAGATTTCAGGAGGTAGATTCGAATCGCCTTTAAAGCACATGAAAAGCGGCAAAACGTTGACAATGATGCCCTTGGCCAAAAAGGGCGTATGCGTTTTTTCCTGAATATATTCAGGAAAAAACGCATACGCCCTTTTTGGCCAACCAAGCAACCTGGAAAGGCAAATCAGCGCTACAAAGAAGTCT
Organism: Balaenoptera physalus; assembly: GCF_965194825.1. Classification (NCBI taxonomy): domain Eukaryota; kingdom Metazoa; phylum Chordata; class Mammalia; order Artiodactyla; family Balaenopteridae; genus Balaenoptera; species Balaenoptera physalus. Next base: position 115,061 of record NW_028125768.1, read on the forward strand.
CGCTTCCCATCGGTCAAAAGGGCCATGCTGAAAAAAGTGTCAAAACCAGAAATGCAGGACAGGCCATGGAGAAATGGGAGCCTTGCTACACTGATGGGCGGGATGTAAATTGCCAACAGCCACTCTGGAGAAGTGTACGGTGTGTCCTGAAACATCTAAAAAACACAGCTTAGAGAGCATAGGGCACTTCCACGCACGGGGGTATAAAGTGGGAAAATTGAAAATCAGCAAGACACAAGCACCCCAAAGTTTAGGGCTGCTCTGTTGACAAGGACCTCCACTTCATTCCACCTTAAATATCCCAGGAAAGCGAAAAATGGATAAAAAAGTTGTGGTCCTGACAGTTACAGAAAGATAGAGAAGATGAAAAGGCAGAGGGCTATGTGCCAGATGAAGGAACAAGAAAAAACCCCAGAAAAACAACTAAATGAAGTGGAGGTAGGCAACCTTCCAGAGAAAGAATTCAGAATAATGATAGTGAAGATGATCCAGGACCTCGGAATAAGAATGGAGGCAAAGATTGAGAAAATGCAAGAAATGATTAACAAAGACCTAGAAGAATTAAAGAACAAACAAACAGAGATGACCAATACAATAACTGAAATGAAAACTACACTAGAAGGAACCAATAGCAGAATAACTGAGGCAGAAGAACGGATAAGTGACCTGGAAGACAGAATGGTGGAATTCACTGCTGCGGAACAGACTAAAGAAAAAAGAATGAAAAGAAATGAAGACAGCCTAAGAGACCTCTGGGACAACATTAAACGCAACAACATTCGCATTATAGGGGTCCCAGAAGGAGAAGAGAGAGAGAAAGGACCAGAGAAAATATTTGAAGAGATTATAGTCGAAAACTTCCCTAACATGGGAAAGGAAATAGCCACCCAAGTCCAGGAAGTGCAGAGAGTCCCATACAGAATAAACCCAAGGAGAAACACGCCGAGACACATAGTAATCAAAGTGGCAAAAATTAAAGACAAAGAAAAATTATTGAAAGCAGCAAGGGAAAAACGACAAATAACATACAAGGGAACTCCCATAAGGTTAACAGCTGATTTCTCAGCAGAAACTCTGCAAGCCAGAAGGGAGTGGCATGATATACTTAAAGTGATGAAAGGGAAGAACCTACAACCAAGATTACTCTACCCGGCAAGGATCTCATTTAGATTTGATGGAGAAATCAAAAGCTTTACAGACAAGCAAAAGCTAAGAGAATTCAGCACCACCAAACCAGCTCTACAACAAATCCTAAAGGAACTTCTCTAAGTGGGAAACACAAGAGAAGAAAAGGACCTACAAAAACAAACCCAAAACAATTAAGAAAATGGTCATAGGAACATACATATCGATAATTACCTTAAACGTGAATGGATTAAACGCCCCAACCAAAAGACATAGACTGGCTGAATGGATACAAAAACAAGACCCATATATATGCTGTCTACAAGAGACCCACTTCAGACCTAGGGACACATACAGACTGAAAGTTAGGGGATGGAAAAAGATATTCCATGCAAATGGAAATCAAAAGAAAGCTGGAGTAGCTATACTCATATCAGATAAAATAGACTTTAAAATAAAGAGTGTTACAAGAGACAAGGTAGGAAACTACATAATGATCCAGGGATCAATCCAAGAAGAAGATATAACAATTATAAATATATATGCACCCAACATAGGAGCACCTCAATACATAAGGCAACTGCTAACAGCTATAAAAGAGGAAATTGACAGTAACACAATAATAGTGGGGGACTTTAACACTTCACTTACACCAATGGACAGATCATCCAAAATGAAAATAAATAAGGAAACAGAAGCTTTAAATGACACAATAGACCAGATAGATTTAAATGATATATATAGGACATTCCATCCAAAAACAGCAGATTACACGTTCTTCTCAAGTGCACACGGAACATTCTCCAGGATAGATCACATCTTGGGTCACAAATCAAGCCTCAGTAAATTTAAGAAAATTGAAATCATACCAAGCATCTTTCCTGACCACAACGCTATGAGATTAGAAATGAATTACAGGGAAAAAAACGTAAAAAAGACAAACACATGGAGGCTAAACAATACGTTACTAAATAACCAAGAGATCACTGAAGAAATCAAAGAGGAAATAAAAAAATACCTAGAGACAAATGACAATGAAAACACGACGACCCAAAACCTATGGGATGCAGCAAAAGCGATTCTAAGAGGGAAGTTTATAGCTATACAAGCCTACCTAAAGAAACAAGAAAAATCTCAAGTAAACAATCTAACCTTACACCTAAAGAAACTAGAGAAAGAAGAACAAACAAAACCCAAAGTTAGCAGAAGGAAAGAAATCATAAAGATCAGAGCAGAAATAAATGAAATAGAAACAAAGAAAACAATAGCAAAGATCAATAAAACTAAAAGTTGGTTCTTTGAGAAGATAAACAAAATTGATAAGCCATTAGCCAGACTCATCAAGAAAAAGAGGGAGAGGACTCAAATCAATAAAATCAGAAATGAAAAAGGAGAAGTTACAACAGACACTGCAGAAATACAAAACATCCTAAGAGACTACTATAAGCAACTTTATGCCAATAAAATGGACAACCTGGAAGAAATGGACAAATTCTTAGAAAGGTATAACCTTCCAAGACTGAATCACGAAGAAACAGAAAATATGAACAGACCAATCACAAGTAATGAAATTGAAACTGTGATTAAAAATCTTCCAACAAACAAAAGTCCAGGACCAGATGGCTTCACAGGTGAATTCTATCAAACATTTAGAGAAGAGCTAACACCCATCCTTCTCAAACTCTTCCAAAAAATTGCAGAGGAAGGAACACTCCCAAACTCATTCTATGAGGCCACCATCACCCTGATACCAAAACCAGACAAAGACACTACAAAAAAAGAAAATTACAGACCAATATCACTGATGAATATAGATGCAAAAATCCTCAACAAAATACTAGCAAACAGAATCCAACAACACATCAAAAGGATCATACACCACGATCAAGTGGGATTTATCCCAGGGATGCAAGGATTCTTCAATATACGCAAATCAATCAATGTGATACACCATATTAACAAATTGAAGAATAAAAACCATATGATCATCTCAATAGATGCAGAAAAAGCTTTTGACAAAATTCAGCACCCATTTCTGATAAAAACTCTCCAGAAAGTGGGCATAGAGGGAACCTACCTCAACATAATAAAGGCCATATATGACAAACCCACAGCAAACATCATTCTCAATGGTGAAAAACTGAAAGCATTTCCTCTAAGATCAGGAACGAGACAAGGATGTCCACTCTCACCACTATTATTCAACATAGTTCTGGAAGTCCTAGCCACGGCAATCAGAGAAGAAAAAGAAATAAAAGGAATACAAATTGGAAAAGAGGAAGTAAAACTGTCACTGTTTGCAGATGACATGATACTATACATAGAGAATCCTAAAACTGCCACCAGAAAACTGCTAGAGCTAATTAATGAATATGGTAAAGTTGCAGGATACAAAATTAATGCACAGAAATTTCTTGCATTCCTATACACTAATGATGAAAAATCTGAAAGAGAAATTATGGAAACACTCCCATTTACCATTGCAACAAAAATAATAAAATACCTAGGAATAAACCTACCTAGGGAGACAAAACACCTGTATGCAGAAAACTATAAGACACTGATGAAAGAAATTAAAGATGATACCAACAGATGGAGAGATATACCATGTTCTTGGATTGGAAGAATCAACATTGTGAAAATGAGTATACTACCCAAAGCAATCTACAGATTCAATGCAATCCCTATCAAATTACCAATGGCATTTTTTATGGAGCTAGAACAAATCATCTTAAAATTTGTATGGAGACACAAAAGACCCCGAATAGCCAAAGCAGTCTTGAGGCAAAAAAATGGAGCTGGAGGAATCAGAATCCCTGACTTCAGACTATACTACAAAGCTACAGTAATCAAGACAATATGGTACTGGCACAAAAACAGAAACATAGATCAATGGAACAAGATAGAAAGCCCAGAGATTAACCCACGCACCTATGGTCAACTAATCTATGACAAAGGAGGCAAAGATATACAATGGAGAAAAGACAGTCTCTTCAATAAGTGGTGCTGGGAAAACTGGACAGCTACATGTAAAAGAATGAAATTAGAATACTCCCTAACACCATACACAAAAATAAACTCAAAATGGATTAGAGACCTAAATATAAGACTGGACACTCTAAAACTCTTAGAGGAAAACATAGGAAGAACACTGTTTGACATAAATCACAGCAAGATCTTTTTTGATCCACCTCCTAGAGTAAGGGAAATAAAAACAAAAATAAACAAGTGGGACCTAATGAAACTTCAAAGCTTTTGCACAGCAAAGGAGACCATAAACAAGACGAAAAGACAACCCTCAGAATGGGAGAAAATATTTGCAAATGAATCAACGGACAAAGGATTAATCTCGAAAATATATAAACAGCTCATTCAGCTCAATATCAAAGAAACAAACACCCCAATCCAAAAATGGGCAGAAGACCTAAATAGACATTTCTCCATAGAAGACATACAGACGGCCATGAAGCACATGAAAAGATGCTCAACATCACTAATTATTAGAGAAATGCAAATCAAAACTACAATGAGGTATCACCTCACTCCTGTTAGAATGGGCATCATCAGAAAATCTACAAACAACAAATGCTGGAGAGGGTGTGGAGAAAAGGGAACCCTCTTGCACTGTTGGTGGGAATATAAATTGATACAGCCACTATGGAGAACAATATGGAGGTTCCTTAAAAAACTAAAAATAGAATTACCATATGACCCAGCAATCCCACTACTGGGCATATACCCAGAGAAAACTGTAATTCAAAAAGACACATGCACCCGAATGTTCATTGCAGCACTATTTACCATAGCCAGGTCATGGAAGCAACCTAAATGCCCCTCAACAGACGAATGGATAAAGAAGTTGTGGTATATATATACAATGGAATATTACTCAGCCATAAAAAGGAACGAAATTGAGTCATTTGTTGAGACGTGGATGGATCTAGAGACTGTCATACAGAGTGAAGTAAGTCAGAAAGAGAAAAACAAATATCATATATTAATGCATGTATGTGGAACCTAGAAAAATGGTACAGATGAGCCAATTTGCAGGGCAGAAGTTGAGACACAGATGTAGAGAATGGACATATGGACACCAAGGGGGGAAAACTGTGGTGAGGTGGGGATGGTGGTGTGCTGAATTGGGCGATTGGGATTGACATGTATACACTGATGTGTACAAAATTGATGCCTAATAAGAACCTGCAGTATAAAAAAAAAAAAAAAGTTGTGGTCCTTATGTACAATGGAATATCACTCAGCCATGAAATCAATGTCATAAGGCTAGTAGCAGCATGATGAGTGGATTTAGGTAAGACAATTCTAAGTGAAATAAGTCACACAGAAAAGGACACTTCTCATAAGGTGTCACTTATAGAGGGAATGTAAAAACCGTTACACTTGAACTGAATTACAAAACAGCACAGAGTCACACATGCAGAAAACACACTATGGCTGCTTAACGGGAAAGGTGAGGTGGGGTGATACATAAAACAAGAGTTTCAAATTAGCTCAGATACCGTTCCATAAACCCAATATGTAATAGACAAGACCACTCCTTGCTCAGAGAACTGGACTCAACACGCCCGATTCACCGCACAAGAATATATCTGACTAGTAATAATCTTAAAACCTATGTATTGATAATTCTCTGTTAGTGTGTCAAGTGGGTGTAAAGCGGCATAAACACGGCCGTGAAAAGCAGCTAAACCCCATTATAAAAATAAATTACTTTTAAAAACCCATGAAACAAAGACAGTGAAAGAGAGAGAAATTCTTACACAATTCGTTCAGGGGCTGTGATGCAACCTGGATTGACCATATCTAGACCCACAGCTGGATGAGACATAAGGGTGGACACTCTTGGGGCTGAGAGGTTTGGTGAGGTTGGGTGAGCAAACGCAGACCCTTTAAAGTAATACTGCGTGCTACCCATCGCATGGGTCCCAAATCTCCAGGTTCAAGGGCATCTTCCTACATCGAAAACATGCATGAGAAACCCAGAAGATGGTACACCGTGTGATGGGGAAAGGTTTCTAAAACGCACCTCATTTCTCATCTCCTTGTGCTCGGGTTCGCCATTCCAGCCACTTTACTAGCAATCTCCCTACTTGGAGCATCAGCACCTTTAACCTCCTGTTCCGTACAGGTTGCAATTTGTCCTTAGGATGAACGGGAAGACGGGGAACCAATGAGAGACAAGCTCTTGGTGTTGGGACAGGCACAGGTCACTCTATTTTCCCATCAGGAAGAAGAATTAGCCACAGGCTCAGCCTGCCCCCCGGAACCAGAACAGGGCCTGAAGCCATCCTGCGCTTTTGCGGCCAGCTCCCAAAAAAGCGACTTCTAAAATGGAGCTTTAGGGCACTGCAATTCACAAACCTGCAGAGTTATAAATGATAACTCTCGTCCACAAATATATGGAGGGAAGGCAAAGAAGAGGATTTGAAATCAAGGCAGAATTGCAGGAAACAGATTTCAGGAGGTAGATTCGAATCGCCTTTAAAGCACATGAAAAGCGGCAAAAGGTTGACAATGATGCCCTTGGCCAAAAAGGGCGTATGCGTTTTTTCCTGAATATATTCAGGAAAAAACGCATACGCCCTTTTTGGCCAACCAAGCAACCTGGAAAGGCAAATCAGCGCTACAAAGAAGTCTCGCTTCCCATCGGTCAAAAGGGCCATGCTGAAAAAAGTGTCAAAACCAGAAATGCAGGACAGGCCATGGAGAAATGGGAGCCTTGCTACACTGATGGGCGGGATGTAAATTGCCAACAGCCACTCTGGAGAAGTGTACGGTGTGTCCTGAAACATCGAAAAAACACAGCTTAGAGAGCATAGGGCACTTCCATGCCTGGGGGGATAAAGTAGGAAAATTGAAAATCAGCAAGACACAAGCACCCCAAAGTTTAGGGCTGCTCTGTTGACAAGGACCTACACTTCATTCCACCTTAAATATCCCGGGAAAGCGAAAAATGGATAAAAAAGTTGTGGTCCCTATGTACAATGGAATATCACTCAGCCATGAAATCAATGTCATAAGGCTAGTAGCAGCATGATGACTGGATTTAGGTAAGACGATTCTAAGTGAAATAAGTCACACAGAAAAGGACACTTCTCATAAGGTGTCACTTATAGAGGGAATGTAAAAACCGTTACACTTGAACTGAATTACAAAACAGAACAGAGTCACACATGCAGAAAACACACTATGGCTGCTTAACGGGAAAGGTGAGGTGGGGTGATCCATAAAACAAGAGTTTCAAATTAGCTCAGATACCGTTCCATAAACCCAATATGTAATAGACAAGACCTACTCCTTGCTCAGAGAACTGGACTCAACACGCCCGATTCACCGCACAAGAATATATCTGACTAGTAATAATCTTAAAACCTATGTATTGATATCTCTCTGTTAGTGTGTCAAGTGGGTGTAAAGCGGCCTAAACACGGCCGTGAAAAGCAGCTAAACCCCATTATAAAAATAAATTACTTTTAAAAACCCATGAAACAAAGACAGGGAAAGAGAGAGAAATTCTTACACAATTCGTTCCGGGGCTGTGATGCAACCTGGATTGACCATATCTAGACCCACAGCTGGATGAGACATAAGGGTGGACACTCTTGGGGCTGAGAGGTTTGGTGAGGTTGGGTGAGCAAACGCAGACCCTTTAAAGTAATACTGCGTGCTACCCATCGCATGGGTCCCAAATCTCCAGGTTCAAGGGCATCTTCCTACATCGAAAACATGCATGAGAAACCCAGAAGATGGTACACCGTGTGATGGGGAAAGGTTTCTAAAACGCACCTCATTTCTCATCTCCTTGTGCTCGGGTTCGCCATTCCAGCCACTTTACTAGCAATCTCCCTACTTGGAGCATCAGCACCTTTAACCTCCTGTTCCGTACAGGTTGCAATTTGTCCTGAGGATGAACGGGAAGACGGGGAACCAATGAGAGACTAGCTCTTGGTGTTGGGACAGGCACAGGTCACTCTATTTTCCCATCAGGAAGAAGAATTAACCACAGGCTCAGCCTGCCCCCCGGAACCAGAACAGGGCCTGAAGCCATCCTGCGCTTTTGCGGCCAGCTCCCAAAAAAGCGACTTGTAAAATGGAGCTTCAGGGCACTGCAATTCACAAACCTGCAGAGTTATAAATGATAACTCTCGTCCACACATATATTGAGGGAAGGCAAAGAAGAGGATTTGAAATCAAGGCAGAATTGCAGGAAACAGATTTCAGGAGGTAGATTCGAATCGCCTTTAAAGCACATGAAAAGCGGCAAAACGTTGACAATGATGCCCTTGGCCAAAAAGGGCGTATGCGTTTTTTCCTGAATATATTCAGGAAAAAACGCATACGCCCTTTTTGGCCAACCAAGCAACCTGGAAAGGCAAATCAGCGCTACAAAGAAGTCTCGCTTCCCATCGGTCAAAAGGGCCATGCTGAAAAAAGTGTGAAAACCAGAAATGCAGGACAGGCCATGGAGAAATGGGAGCCTTGCTACACTGATGGGCGGGATGTAAATCGCCAACAGCCACTCTGGAGAAGTGTACGGTGTGTCCTGAAACATCTAAAAAACACAGCTTAGAGAGCACAGGGCACTTCCACGCATGGGGGGATAAAGTGGGAAAATTGAAAATCAGCAAGACACAAGCACCCCAAAGTTTAGGGCTGCTCTGTTGACAAGGACCTCCACTTCATTCCACCTTAAATATCCCAGGAAAGCGAAAAATGGATAAAAAAGTTGTGGTCCTGACAGTTACAGAAAGATAGAGAAGATGAAAAGGCAGAGGGCTATGTGCCAGATGAAGGAACAAGAAAAAACCCCAGAAAAACAACTAAATGAAGTGGAGGTAGGCAACCTTCCAGAGAAAGAATTCAGAATAATGATAGTGAAGATGATCCAGGACCTCGGAATAAGAATGGAGGCAAAGATTGAGAAAATGCAAGAAATGATTAACAAAGACCTAGAAGAATTAAAGAACAAACAAACAGAGATGACCAATACAATAACTGAAATGAAAACTACACTAGAAGGAACCAATAGCAGAATAACTGAGGCAGAAGAACGGATAAGTGACCTGGAAGACAGAATGGTGGAATTCACTGCTGCGGAACAGACTAAAGAAAAAAGAATGAAAAGAAATGAAGACAGCCTAAGAGACCTCTGGGACAACATTAAACGCAACAACATTCGCATTATAGGGGTCCCAGAAGGAGAAGAGAGAGAGAAAGGACCAGAGAAAATATTTGAAGAGATTATAGTCGAAAACTTCCCTAACATGGGAAAGGAAATAGCCACCCAAGTCCAGGAAGTGCAGAGAGTCCCATACAGAATAAACCCAAGGAGAAACACGCCGAGACACATAGTAATCAAAGTGGCAAAAATTAAAGACAAAGAAAAATTATTGAAAGCAGCAAGGGAAAAACGACAAATAACATACAAGGGAACTCCCATAAGGTTAACAGCTGATTTCTCAGCAGAAACTCTGCAAGCCAGAAGGGAGTGGCATGATATACTTAAAGTGATGAAAGGGAAGAACCTACAACCAAGATTACTCTACCCGGCAAGGATCTCATTTAGATTTGATGGAGAAATCAAAAGCTTTACAGACAAGCAAAAGCTAAGAGAATTCAGCACCACCAAACCAGCTCTACAACAAATCCTAAAGGAACTTCTCTAAGTGGGAAACACAAGAGAAGAAAAGGACCTACAAAAACAAACCCAAAACAATTAAGAAAATGGTCATAGGAACATACATATCGATAATTACCTTAAACGTGAATGGATTAAACGCCCCAACCAAAAGACATAGACTGGCTGAATGGATACAAAAACAAGACCCATATATATGCTGTCTACAAGAGACCCACTTCAGACCTAGGGACACATACAGACTGAAAGTTAGGGGATGGAAAAAGATATTCCATGCAAATGGAAATCAAAAGAAAGCTGGAGTAGCTATACTCATATCAGATAAAATAGACTTTAAAATAAAGAGTGTTACAAGAGACAAGGTAGGACACTACATAATGATCCAGGGATCAATCCAAGAAGAAGATATAACAATTATAAATATATATGCACCCAACATAGGAGCACCTCAATACATAAGGCAACTGCTAACAGCTATAAAAGAGGAAATTGACAGTAACACAATAATAGTGGGGGACTTTAACACTTCACTTACACCAATGGACAGATCATCCAAAATGAAAATAAATAAGGAAACAGAAGCTTTAAATGACACAATAGACCAGATAGATTTAAATGATATATATAGGACATTCCATCCAAAAACAGCAGATTACACGTTCTTCTCAAGTGCACACGGAACATTCTCCAGGATAGATCACATCTTGGGTCACAAATCAAGCCTCAGTAAATTTAAGAAAATTGAAATCATACCAAGCATCTTTCCTGACCACAACGCTATGAGATTAGAAATGAATTACAGGGAAAAAAACGTAAAAAAGACAAACACATGGAGGCTAAACAATACGTTACTAAATAACCAAGAGATCACTGAAGAAATCAAAGAGGAAATAAAAAAATACCTAGAGACAAATGACAATGAAAACACGACGACCCAAAACCTATGGGATGCAGCAAAAGCGATTCTAAGAGGGAAGTTTATAGCTATACAAGCCTACCTAAAGAAACAAGAAAAATCTCAAGTAAACAATCTAACCTTACACCTAAAGAAACTAGAGAAAGAAGAACAAACAAAACCCAAAGTTAGCAGAAGGAAAGAAATCATAAAGATCAGAGCAGAAATAAATGAAATAGAAACAAAGAAAACAATAGCAAAGATCAATAAAACTAAAAGTTGGTTCTTTGAGAAGATAAACAAAATTGATAAGCCATTAGCCAGACTCATCAAGAAAAAGAGGGAGAGGACTCAAATCAATAAAATCAGAAATGAAAAAGGAGAAGTTACAACAGACACTGCAGAAATACAAAACATCCTAAGAGACTACTATAAGCAACTTTATGCCAATAAAATGGACAACCTGGAAGAAATGGACAAATTCTTAGAAAGGTATAACCTTCCAAGACTGAATCACGAAGAAACAGAAAATATGAACAGACCAATCACAAGTAATGAAATTGAAACTGTGATTAAAAATCTTCCAACAAACAAAAGTCCAGGACCAGATGGCTTCACAGGTGAATTCTATCAAACATTTAGAGAAGAGCTAACACCCATCCTTCTCAAACTCTTCCAAAAAATTGCAGAGGAAGGAACACTCCCAAACTCATTCTATGAGGCCACCATCACCCTGATACCAAAACCAGACAAAGACACTACAAAAAAAGAAAATTACAGACCAATATCACTGATGAATATAGATGCAAAAATCCTCAACAAAATACTAGCAAACAGAATCCAACAACACATCAAAAGGATCATACACCACGATCAAGTGGGATTTATCCCAGGGATGCAAGGATTCTTCAATATACGCAAATCAATCAATGTGATACACCATATTAACAAATTGAAGAATAAAAACCATATGATCATCTCAATAGATGCAGAAAAAGCTTTTGACAAAATTCAGCACCCATTTCTGATAAAAACTCTCCAGAAAGTGGGCATAGAGGGAACCTACCTCAACATAATAAAGGCCATATATGACAAACCCACAGCAAACATCATTCTCAATGGTGAAAAACTGAAAGCATTTCCTCTAAGATCAGGAACGAGACAAGGATGTCCACTCTCACCACTATTATTCAACATAGTTCTGGAAGTCCTAGCCACGGCAATCAGAGAAGAAAAAGAAATAAAAGGAATACAAATTGGAAAAGAGGAAGTAAAACTGTCACTGTTTGCAGATGACATGATACTATACATAGAGAATCCTAAAACTGCCACCAGAAAACTGCTAGAGCTAATTAATGAATATGGTAAAGTTGCAGGATACAAAATTAATGCACAGAAATTTCTTGCATTCCTATACACTAATGATGAAAAATCTGAAAGAGAAATTATGGAAACACTCCCATTTACCATTGCAACAAAAATAATAAAATACCTAGGAATAAACCTACCTAGGGAGACAAAACACCTGTATGCAGAAAACTATAAGACACTGATGAAAGAAATTAAAGATGATACCAACAGATGGAGAGATATACCATGTTCTTGGATTGGAAGAATCAACATTGTGAAAATGAGTATACTACCCAAAGCAATCTACAGATTCAATGCAATCCCTATCAAATTACCAATGGCATTTTTTATGGAGCTAGAACAAATCATCTTAAAATTTGTATGGAGACACAAAAGACCCCGAATAGCCAAAGCAGTCTTGAGGCAAAAAAATGGAGCTGGAGGAATCAGAATCCCTGACTTCAGACTATACTACAAAGCTACAGTAATCAAGACAATATGGTACTGGCACAAAAACAGAAACATAGATCAATGGAACAAGATAGAAAGCCCAGAGATTAACCCACGCACCTATGGTCAACTAATCTATGACAAAGGAGGCAAAGATATACAATGGAGAAAAGACAGTCTCTTCAATAAGTGGTGCTGGGAAAACTGGACAGCTACATGTAAAAGAATGAAATTAGAATACTCCCTAACACCATACACAAAAATAAACTCAAAATGGATTAGAGACCTAAATATAAGACTGGACACTCTAAAACTCTTAGAGGAAAACATAGGAAGAACACTGTTTGACATAAATCACAGCAAGATCTTTTTTGATCCACCTCCTAGAGTAAGGGAAATAAAAACAAAAATAAACAAGTGGGACCTAATGAAACTTCAAAGCTTTTGCACAGCAAAGGAGACCATAAACAAGACGAAAAGACAACCCTCAGAATGGGAGAAAATATTTGCAAATGAATCAACGGACAAAGGATTAATCTCGAAAATATATAAACAGCTCATTCAGCTCAATATCAAAGAAACAAACACCCCAATCCAAAAATGGGCAGAAGACCTAAATAGACATTTCTCCATAGAAGACATACAGACGGCCATGAAGCACATGAAAAGATGCTCAACATCACTAATTATTAGAGAAATGCAAATCAAAACTACAATGAGGTATCACCTCACTCCTGTTAGAATGGGCATCATCAGAAAATCTACAAACAACAAATGCTGGAGAGGGTGTGGAGAAAAGGGAACCCTCTTGCACTGTTGGTGGGAATATAAATTGATACAGCCACTATGGAGAACAATATGGAGGTTCCTTAAAAAACTAAAAATAGAATTACCATATGACCCAGCAATCCCACTACTGGGCATATACCCAGAGAAAACTGTAATTCAAAAAGACACATGCACCCGAATGTTCATTGCAGCACTATTTACCATAGCCAGGTCATGGAAGCAACCTAAATGCCCCTCAACAGACGAATGGATAAAGAAGTTGTGGTATATATATACAATGGAATATTACTCAGCCATAAAAAGGAACGAAATTGAGTCATTTGTTGAGACGTGGATGGATCTAGAGACTGTCATACAGAGTGAAGTAAGTCAGAAAGAGAAAAACAAATATCATATATTAATGCATGTATGTGGAACCTAGAAAAATGGTACAGATGAGCCAATTTGCAGGGCAGAAGTTGAGACACAGATGTAGAGAATGGACATATGGACACCAAGGGGGGAAAACTGTGGTGAGGTGGGGATGGTGGTGTGCTGAATTGGGCGATTGGGATTGACATGTATACACTGATGTGTACAAAATTGATGCCTAATAAGAACCTGCAGTATAAAAAAAAAAAAAAAGTTGTGGTCCTTATGTACAATGGAATATCACTCAGCCATGAAATCAATGTCATAAGGCTAGTAGCAGCATGATGAGTGGATTTAGGTAAGACAATTCTAAGTGAAATAAGTCACACAGAAAAGGACACTTCTCATAAGGTGTCACTTATAGAGGGAATGTAAAAACCGTTACACTTGAACTGAATTACAAAACAGAACAGAGTCACACATGCAGAAAACACACTATGGCTGCTTAACGGGAAAGGTGAGGTGGGGTGATACATAAAACAAGAGTTTCAAATTAGCTCAGATACCGTTCCATAAACCCAATATGTAATAGACAAGACCACTCCTTGCTCAGACAACTGGACTCAACACGCCCGATTCACCGCACAAGAATATATCTGACTAGTAATAATCTTAAAACCTATGTATTGATAATTCTCTGTTAGTGTGTCAAGTGGGTGTAAAGCGGCATAAACACGGCCGTGAAAAGCAGCTAAACCCCATTATAAAAATAAATTACTTTTAAAAACCCATGAAACAAAGACAGTGAAAGAGAGAGAAATTCTTACACAATTCGTTCAGGGGCTGTGATGCAACCTGGATTGACCATATCTAGACCCACAGCTGGATGAGACATAAGGGTGGACACTCTTGGGGCTGAGAGGTTTGGTGAGGTTGGGTGAGCAAACGCAGACCCTTTAAAGTAATACTGCGTGCTACCCATCGCATGGGTCCCAAATCTCCAGGTTCAAGGGCATCTTCCTACATCGAAAACATGCATGAGAAACCCAGAAGATGGTACACCGTGTGATGGGGAAAGGTTTCTAAAACGCACCTCATTTCTCATCTCCTTGTGCTCGGGTTCGCCATTCCAGCCACTTTACTAGCAATCTCCCTACTTGGAGCATCAGCACCTTTAACCTCCTGTTCCGTACAGGTTGCAATTTGTCCTTAGGATGAACGGGAAGACGGGGAACCAATGAGAGACAAGCTCTTGGTGTTGGGACAGGCACAGGTCACTCTATTTTCCCATCAGGAAGAAGAATTAGCCACAGGCTCAGCCTGCCCCCCGGAACCAGAACAGGGCCTGAAGCCATCCTGCGCTTTTGCGGCCAGCTCCCAAAAAAGCGACTTCTAAAATGGAGCTTTAGGGCACTGCAATTCACAAACCTGCAGAGTTATAAATGATAACTCTCGTCCACAAATATATGGAGGGAAGGCAAAGAAGAGGATTTGAAATCAAGGCAGAATTGCAGGAAACAGATTTCAGGAGGTAGATTCGAATCGCCTTTAAAGCACATGAAAAGCGGCAAAAGGTTGACAATGATGCCCTTGGCCAAAAAGGGCGTATGCGTTTTTTCCTGAATATATTCAGGAAAAAACGCATACGCCCTTTTTGGCCAACCAAGCAACCTGGAAAGGCAAATCAGCGCTACAAAGAAGTCTCGCTTCCCATCGGTCAAAAGGGCCATGCTGAAAAAAGTGTCAAAACCAGAAATGCAGGACAGGCCATGGAGAAATGGGAGCCTTGCTACACTGATGGGCGGGATGTAAATTGCCAACAGCCACTCTGGAGAAGTGTACGGTGTGTCCTGAAACATCGAAAAAACACAGCTTAGAGAGCATAGGGCACTTCCATGCCTGGGGGGATAAAGTAGGAAAATTGAAAATCAGCAAGACACAAGCACCCCAAAGTTTAGGGCTGCTCTGTTGACAAGGACCTACACTTCATTCCACCTTAAATATCCCGGGAAAGCGAAAAATGGATAAAAAAGTTGTGGTCCCTATGTACAATGGAATATCACTCAGCCATGAAATCAATGTCATAAGGCTAGTAGCAGCATGATGACTGGATTTAGGTAAGACGATTCTAAGTGAAATAAGTCACACAGAAAAGGACACTTCTCATAAGGTGTCACTTATAGAGGGAATGTAAAAACCGTTACACTTGAACTGAATTACAAAACAGAACAGAGTCACACATGCAGAAAACACACTATGGCTGCTTAACGGGAAAGGTGAGGTGGGGTGATCCATAAAACAAGAGTTTCAAATTAGCTCAGATACCGTTCCATAAACCCAATATGTAATAGACAAGACCTACTCCTTGCTCAGAGAACTGGACTCAACACGCCCGATTCACCGCACAAGAATATATCTGACTAGTAATAATCTTAAAACCTATGTATTGATATCTCTCTGTTAGTGTGTCAAGTGGGTGTAAAGCGGCCTAAACACGGCCGTGAAAAGCAGCTAAACCCCATTATAAAAATAAATTACTTTTAAAAACCCATGAAACAAAGACAGGGAAAGAGAGAGAAATTCTTACACAATTCGTTCCGGGGCTGTGATGCAACCTGGATTGACCATATCTAGACCCACAGCTGGATGAGACATAAGGGTGGACACTCTTGGGGCTGAGAGGTTTGGTGAGGTTGGGTGAGCAAACGCAGACCCTTTAAAGTAATACTGCGTGCTACCCATCGCATGGGTCCCAAATCTCCAGGTTCAAGGGCATCTTCCTACATCGAAAACATGCATGAGAAACCCAGAAGATGGTACACCGTGTGATGGGGAAAGGTTTCTAAAACGCACCTCATTTCTCATCTCCTTGTGCTCGGGTTCGCCATTCCAGCCACTTTACTAGCAATCTCCCTACTTGGAGCATCAGCACCTTTAACCTCCTGTTCCGTACAGGTTGCAATTTGTCCTGAGGATGAACGGGAAGACGGGGAACCAATGAGAGACTAGCTCTTGGTGTTGGGACAGGCACAGGTCACTCTATTTTCCCATCAGGAAGAAGAATTAACCACAGGCTCAGCCTGCCCCCCGGAACCAGAACAGGGCCTGAAGCCATCCTGCGCTTTTGCGGCCAGCTCCCAAAAAAGCGACTTGTAAAATGGAGCTTCAGGGCACTGCAATTCACAAACCTGCAGAGTTATAAATGATAACTCTCGTCCACAAATATATTGAGGGAAGGCAAAGAAGAGGATTTGAAATCAAGGCAGAATTGCAGGAAACAGATTTCAGGAGGTAGATTCGAATCGCCTTTAAAGCACATGAAAAGCGGCAAAACGTTGACAATGATGCCCTTGGCCAAAAAGGGCGTATGCGTTTTTTCCTGAATATATTCAGGAAAAAACGCATACGCCCTTTTTGGCCAACCAAGCAACCTGGAAAGGCAAATCAGCGCTACAAAGAAGTCTCGCTTCCCATCGGTCAAAAGGGCCATGCTGAAAAAAGTGTGAAAACCAGAAATGCAGGACAGGCCATGGAGAAATGGGAGCCTTGCTACACTGATGGGCGGGATGTAAATCGCCAACAGCCACTCTGGAGAAGTGTACGGTGTGTCCTGAAACATCTAAAAAACACAGCTTAGAGAGCACAGGGCACTTCCACGCATGGGGGGATAAAGTGGGAAAATTGAAAATCAGCAAGACACAAGCACCCCAAAGTTTAGGGCTGCTCTGTTGACAAGGACCTCCACTTCATTCCACCTTAAATATCCCAGGAAAGCGAAAAATGGATAAAAAAGTTGTGGTCCTGACAGTTACAGAAAGATAGAGAAGATGAAAAGGCAGAGGGCTATGTGCCAGATGAAGGAACAAGAAAAAACCCCAGAAAAACAACTAAATGAAGTGGAGGTAGGCAACCTTCCAGAGAAAGAATTCAGAATAATGATAGTGAAGATGATCCAGGACCTCGGAATAAGAATGGAGGCAAAGATTGAGAAAATGCAAGAAATGATTAACAAAGACCTAGAAGAATTAAAGAACAAACAAACAGAGATGACCAATACAATAACTGAAATGAAAACTACACTAGAAGGAACCAATAGCAGAATAACTGAGGCAGAAGAACGGATAAGTGACCTGGAAGACAGAATGGTGGAATTCACTGCTGCGGAACAGACTAAAGAAAAAAGAATGAAAAGAAATGAAGACAGCCTAAGAGACCTCTGGGACAACATTAAACGCAACAACATTCGCATTATAGGGGTCCCAGAAGGAGAAGAGAGAGAGAAAGGACCAGAGAAAATATTTGAAGAGATTATAGTCGAAAACTTCCCTAACATGGGAAAGGAAATAGCCACCCAAGTCCAGGAAGTGCAGAGAGTCCCATACAGAATAAACCCAAGGAGAAACACGCCGAGACACATAGTAATCAAAGTGGCAAAAATTAAAGACAAAGAAAAATTATTGAAAGCAGCAAGGGAAAAACGACAAATAACATACAAGGGAACTCCCATAAGGTTAACAGCTGATTTCTCAGCAGAAACTCTGCAAGCCAGAAGGGAGTGGCATGATATACTTAAAGTGATGAAAGGGAAGAACCTACAACCAAGATTACTCTACCCGGCAAGGATCTCATTTAGATTTGATGGAGAAATCAAAAGCTTTACAGACAAGCAAAAGCTAAGAGAATTCAGCACCACCAAACCAGCTCTACAACAAATCCTAAAGGAACTTCTCTAAGTGGGAAACACAAGAGAAGAAAAGGACCTACAAAAACAAACCCAAAACAATTAAGAAAATGGTCATAGGAACATACATATCGATAATTACCTTAAACGTGAATGGATTAAACGCCCCAACCAAAAGACATAGACTGGCTGAATGGATACAAAAACAAGACCCATATATATGCTGTCTACAAGAGACCCACTTCAGACCTAGGGACACATACAGACTGAAAGTTAGGGGATGGAAAAAGATATTCCATGCAAATGGAAATCAAAAGAAAGCTGGAGTAGCTATACTCATATCAGATAAAATAGACTTTAAAATAAAGAGTGTTACAAGAGACAAGGTAGGACACTACATAATGATCCAGGGATCAATCCAAGAAGAAGATATAACAATTATAAATATATATGCACCCAACATAGGAGCACCTCAATACATAAGGCAACTGCTAACAGCTATAAAAGAGGAAATTGACAGTAACACAATAATAGTGGGGGACTTTAACACTTCACTTACACCAATGGACAGATCATCCAAAATGAAAATAAATAAGGAAACAGAAGCTTTAAATGACACAATAGACCAGATAGATTTAAATGATATATATAGGACATTCCATCCAAAAACAGCAGATTACACGTTCTTCTCAAGTGCACACGGAACATTCTCCAGGATAGATCACATCTTGGGTCACAAATCAAGCCTCAGTAAATTTAAGAAAATTGAAATCATACCAAGCATCTTTCCTGACCACAACGCTATGAGATTAGAAATGAATTACAGGGAAAAAAACGTAAAAAAGACAAACACATGGAGGCTAAACAATACGTTACTAAATAACCAAGAGATCACTGAAGAAATCAAAGAGGAAATAAAAAAATACCTAGAGACAAATGACAATGAAAACACGACGACCCAAAACCTATGGGATGCAGCAAAAGCGATTCTAAGAGGGAAGTTTATAGCTATACAAGCCTACCTAAAGAAACAAGAAAAATCTCAAGTAAACAATCTAACCTTACACCTAAAGAAACTAGAGAAAGAAGAACAAACAAAACCCAAAGTTAGCAGAAGGAAAGAAATCATAAAGATCAGAGCAGAAATAAATGAAATAGAAACAAAGAAAACAATAGCAAAGATCAATAAAACTAAAAGTTGGTTCTTTGAGAAGATAAACAAAATTGATAAGCCATTAGCCAGACTCATCAAGAAAAAGAGGGAGAGGACTCAAATCAATAAAATCAGAAATGAAAAAGGAGAAGTTACAACAGACACTGCAGAAATACAAAACATCCTAAGAGACTACTATAAGCAACTTTATGCCAATAAAATGGACAACCTGGAAGAAATGGACAAATTCTTAGAAAGGTATAACCTTCCAAGACTGAATCACGAAGAAACAGAAAATATGAACAGACCAATCACAAGTAATGAAATTGAAACTGTGATTAAAAATCTTCCAACAAACAAAAGTCCAGGACCAGATGGCTTCACAGGTGAATTCTATCAAACATTTAGAGAAGAGCTAACACCCATCCTTCTCAAACTCTTCCAAAAAATTGCAGAGGAAGGAACACTCCCAAACTCATTCTATGAGGCCACCATCACCCTGATACCAAAACCAGACAAAGACACTACAAAAAAAGAAAATTACAGACCAATATCACTGATGAATATAGATGCAAAAATCCTCAACAAAATACTAGCAAACAGAATCCAACAACACATCAAAAGGATCATACACCACGATCAAGTGGGATTTATCCCAGGGATGCAAGGATTCTTCAATATACGCAAATCAATCAATGTGATACACCATATTAACAAATTGAAGAATAAAAACCATATGATCATCTCAATAGATGCAGAAAAAGCTTTTGACAAAATTCAGCACCCATTTCTGATAAAAACTCTCCAGAAAGTGGGCATAGAGGGAACCTACCTCAACATAATAAAGGCCATATATGACAAACCCACAGCAAACATCATTCTCAATGGTGAAAAACTGAAAGCATTTCCTCTAAGATCAGGAACGAGACAAGGATGTCCACTCTCACCACTATTATTCAACATAGTTCTGGAAGTCCTAGCCACGGCAATCAGAGAAGAAAAAGAAATAAAAGGAATACAAATTGGAAAAGAGGAAGTAAAACTGTCACTGTTTGCAGATGACATGATACTATACATAGAGAATCCTAAAACTGCCACCAGAAAACTGCTAGAGCTAATTAATGAATATGGTAAAGTTGCAGGATACAAAATTAATGCACAGAAATTTCTTGCATTCCTATACACTAATGATGAAAAATCTGAAAGAGAAATTATGGAAACACTCCCATTTACCATTGCAACAAAAATAATAAAATACCTAGGAATAAACCTACCTAGGGAGACAAAACACCTGTATGCAGAAAACTATAAGACACTGATGAAAGAAATTAAAGATGATACCAACAGATGGAGAGATATACCATGTTCTTGGATTGGAAGAATCAACATTGTGAAAATGAGTATACTACCCAAAGCAATCTACAGATTCAATGCAATCCCTATCAAATTACCAATGGCATTTTTTATGGAGCTAGAACAAATCATCTTAAAATTTGTATGGAGACACAAAAGACCCCGAATAGCCAAAGCAGTCTTGAGGCAAAAAAATGGAGCTGGAGGAATCAGAATCCCTGACTTCAGACTATACTACAAAGCTACAGTAATCAAGACAATATGGTACTGGCACAAAAACAGAAACATAGATCAATGGAACAAGATAGAAAGCCCAGAGATTAACCCACGCACCTATGGTCAACTAATCTATGACAAAGGAGGCAAAGATATACAATGGAGAAAAGACAGTCTCTTCAATAAGTGGTGCTGGGAAAACTGGACAGCTACATGTAAAAGAATGAAATTAGAATACTCCCTAACACCATACACAAAAATAAACTCAAAATGGATTAGAGACCTAAATATAAGACTGGACACTCTAAAACTCTTAGAGGAAAACATAGGAAGAACACTGTTTGACATAAATCACAGCAAGATCTTTTTTGATCCACCTCCTAGAGTAAGGGAAATAAAAACAAAAATAAACAAGTGGGACCTAATGAAACTTCAAAGCTTTTGCACAGCAAAGGAGACCATAAACAAGACGAAAAGACAACCCTCAGAATGGGAGAAAATATTTGCAAATGAATCAACGGACAAAGGATTAATCTCGAAAATATATAAACAGCTCATTCAGCTCAATATCAAAGAAACAAACACCCCAATCCAAAAATGGGCAGAAGACCTAAATAGACATTTCTCCATAGAAGACATACAGACGGCCATGAAGCACATGAAAAGATGCTCAACATCACTAATTATTAGAGAAATGCAAATCAAAACTACAATGAGGTATCACCTCACTCCTGTTAGAATGGGCATCATCAGAAAATCTACAAACAACAAATGCTGGAGAGGGTGTGGAGAAAAGGGAACCCTCTTCCACTGTTGGTGGGAATATAAATTGATACAGCCACTATGGAGAACAATATGGAGGGTCCTTAAAAAACTAAAAATAGAATTACCATATGACCCAGCAATCCCACTACTGGGCATATACCCAGAGAAAACTGTAATTCAAAAAGACACATGCACCCGAATGTTCATTGCAGCACTATTTACCATAGCCAGGTCATGGAAGCAACCTAAATGCCCCTCAACAGACGAATGGATAAAGAAGTTGTGGTACATATATACAATGGAATATTACTCAGCCATAAAAAGGAACGAAATTGAGTCATTTGTTGAGACGTGGATGGATCTAGAGACTGTCATACAGAGTGAAGTAAGTCAGAAAGAGAAAAACAAATATCATATATTAATGCATGTATGTGGAACCTAGAAAAATGGTACAGATGAGCCAATTTGCAGGGCAGAAGTTGAGACACAGATGTAGAGAATGGACATATGGACACCAAGGGGGGAAAACTGTGGTGAGGTGGGGATGGTGGTGTGCTGAATTGGGCGATTGGGATTGACATGTATACACTGATGTGTACAAAATTGATGCCTAATAAGAACCTGCAGTATAAAAAAAAAAAAAAAGTTGTGGTCCTTATGTACAATGGAATATCACTCAGCCATGAAATCAATGTCATAAGGCTAGTAGCAGCATGATGAGTGGATTTAGGTAAGACAATTCTAAGTGAAATAAGTCACACAGAAAAGGACACTTCTCATAAGGTGTCACTTATAGAGGGAATGTAAAAACCGTTACACTTGAACTGAATTACAAAACAGAACAGAGTCACACATGCAGAAAACACACTATGGCTGCTTAACGGGAAAGGTGAGGTGGGGTGATCCATAAAACAAGAGTTTCAAATTAGCTCAGATACCGTTCCATAAACCCAATATGTAATAGACAAGACCACTCCTTGCTCAGACAACTGGACTCAACACGCCCGATTCACCGCACAAGAATATATCTGACTAGTAATAATCTTAAAACCTATGTATTGATAATTCTCTGTTAGTGTGTCAAGTGGGTGTAAAGCGGCATAAACACGGCCGTGAAAAGCAGCTAAACCCCATTATAAAAATAAATTACTTTTAAAAACCCATGAAACAAAGACAGGGAAAGAGAGAGAAATTCTTACACAATTCGTTCAGGGGCTGTGATGCAACCTGGATTGACCATATCTAGACCCACAGCTGGATGAGACATAAGGGTGGACACTCTTGGGGCTGAGAGGTTTGGTGAGGTTGGGTGAGCAAACGCAGACCCTTTAAAGTAATACTGCGTGCTACCCATCGCATGGGTCCCAAATCTCCAGGTTCAAGGGCATCTTCC
Organism: Balaenoptera physalus; assembly: GCF_965194825.1. NCBI lineage: Eukaryota > Metazoa > Chordata > Mammalia > Artiodactyla > Balaenopteridae > Balaenoptera > Balaenoptera physalus. The sequence goes on from NW_028125768.1 coordinate 138,238, forward strand.
TACATCGAAAACATGCATGAGAAACCCAGAAGATGGTACACCGTGTGATGGGGAAAGGTTTCTAAAACGCACCTCATTTCTCATCTCCTTGTGCTCGGGTTCGCCATTCCAGCCACTTTACTAGCAATCTCCCTACTTGGAGCATCAGCACCTTTAACCTCCTGTTCCGTACAGGTTGCAATTTGTCCTTAGGATGAACGGGAAGACGGGGAACCAATGAGAGACAAGCTCTTGGTGTTGGGACAGGCACAGGTCACTCTATTTTCCCATCAGGAAGAAGAATTAGCCACAGGCTCAGCCTGCCCCCCGGAACCAGAACAGGGCCTGAAGCCATCCTGCGCTTTTGCGGCCAGCTCCCAAAAAAGCGACTTCTAAAATGGAGCTTTAGGGCACTGCAATTCACAAACCTGCAGAGTTATAAATGATAACTCTCGTCCACAAATATATGGAGGGAAGGCAAAGAAGAGGATTTGAAATCAAGGCAGAATTGCAGGAAACAGATTTCAGGAGGTAGATTCGAATCGCCTTTAAAGCACATGAAAAGCGGCAAAAGGTTGACAATGATGCCCTTGGCCAAAAAGGGCGTATGCGTTTTTTCCTGAATATATTCAGGAAAAAACGCATACGCCCTTTTTGGCCAACCAAGCAACCTGGAAAGGCAAATCAGCGCTACAAAGAAGTCTCGCTTCCCATCGGTCAAAAGGGCCATGCTGAAAAAAGTGTCAAAACCAGAAATGCAGGACAGGCCATGGAGAAATGGGAGCCTTGCTACACTGATGGGCGGGATGTAAATTGCCAACAGCCACTCTGGAGAAGTGTACGGTGTGTCCTGAAACATCGAAAAAACACAGCTTAGAGAGCATAGGGCACTTCCATGCCTGGGGGGATAAAGTAGGAAAATTGAAAATCAGCAAGACACAAGCACCCCAAAGTTTAGGGCTGCTCTGTTGACAAGGACCTACACTTCATTCCACCTTAAATATCCCGGGAAAGCGAAAAATGGATAAAAAAGTTGTGGTCCCTATGTACAATGGAATATCACTCAGCCATGAAATCAATGTCATAAGGCTAGTAGCAGCATGATGACTGGATTTAGGTAAGACGATTCTAAGTGAAATAAGTCACACAGAAAAGGACACTTCTCATAAGGTGTCACTTATAGAGGGAATGTAAAAACCGTTACACTTGAACTGAATTACAAAACAGAACAGAGTCACACATGCAGAAAACACACTATGGCTGCTTAACGGGAAAGGTGAGGTGGGGTGATCCATAAAACAAGAGTTTCAAATTAGCTCAGATACCGTTCCATAAACCCAATATGTAATAGACAAGACCTACTCCTTGCTCAGAGAACTGGACTCAACACGCCCGATTCACCGCACAAGAATATATCTGACTAGTAATAATCTTAAAACCTATGTATTGATATCTCTCTGTTAGTGTGTCAAGTGGGTGTAAAGCGGCCTAAACACGGCCGTGAAAAGCAGCTAAACCCCATTATAAAAATAAATTACTTTTAAAAACCCATGAAACAAAGACAGGGAAAGAGAGAGAAATTCTTACACAATTCGTTCCGGGGCTGTGATGCAACCTGGATTGACCATATCTAGACCCACAGCTGGATGAGACATAAGGGTGGACACTCTTGGGGCTGAGAGGTTTGGTGAGGTTGGGTGAGCAAACGCAGACCCTTTAAAGTAATACTGCGTGCTACCCATCGCATGGGTCCCAAATCTCCAGGTTCAAGGGCATCTTCCTACATCGAAAACATGCATGAGAAACCCAGAAGATGGTACACCGTGTGATGGGGAAAGGTTTCTAAAACGCACCTCATTTCTCATCTCCTTGTGCTCGGGTTCGCCATTCCAGCCACTTTACTAGCAATCTCCCTACTTGGAGCATCAGCACCTTTAACCTCCTGTTCCGTACAGGTTGCAATTTGTCCTGAGGATGAACGGGAAGACGGGGAACCAATGAGAGACTAGCTCTTGGTGTTGGGACAGGCACAGGTCACTCTATTTTCCCATCAGGAAGAAGAATTAACCACAGGCTCAGCCTGCCCCCCGGAACCAGAACAGGGCCTGAAGCCATCCTGCGCTTTTGCGGCCAGCTCCCAAAAAAGCGACTTGTAAAATGGAGCTTCAGGGCACTGCAATTCACAAACCTGCAGAGTTATAAATGATAACTCTCGTCCACAAATATATTGAGGGAAGGCAAAGAAGAGGATTTGAAATCAAGGCAGAATTGCAGGAAACAGATTTCAGGAGGTAGATTCGAATCGCCTTTAAAGCACATGAAAAGCGGCAAAACGTTGACAATGATGCCCTTGGCCAAAAAGGGCGTATGCGTTTTTTCCTGAATATATTCAGGAAAAAACGCATACGCCCTTTTTGGCCAACCAAGCAACCTGGAAAGGCAAATCAGCGCTACAAAGAAGTCTCGCTTCCCATCGGTCAAAAGGGCCATGCTGAAAAAAGTGTGAAAACCAGAAATGCAGGACAGGCCATGGAGAAATGGGAGCCTTGCTACACTGATGGGCGGGATGTAAATCGCCAACAGCCACTCTGGAGAAGTGTACGGTGTGTCCTGAAACATCTAAAAAACACAGCTTAGAGAGCACAGGGCACTTCCACGCATGGGGGGATAAAGTGGGAAAATTGAAAATCAGCAAGACACAAGCACCCCAAAGTTTAGGGCTGCTCTGTTGACAAGGACCTCCACTTCATTCCACCTTAAATATCCCAGGAAAGCGAAAAATGGATAAAAAAGTTGTGGTCCTGACAGTTACAGAAAGATAGAGAAGATGAAAAGGCAGAGGGCTATGTGCCAGATGAAGGAACAAGAAAAAACCCCAGAAAAACAACTAAATGAAGTGGAGGTAGGCAACCTTCCAGAGAAAGAATTCAGAATAATGATAGTGAAGATGATCCAGGACCTCGGAATAAGAATGGAGGCAAAGATTGAGAAAATGCAAGAAATGATTAACAAAGACCTAGAAGAATTAAAGAACAAACAAACAGAGATGACCAATACAATAACTGAAATGAAAACTACACTAGAAGGAACCAATAGCAGAATAACTGAGGCAGAAGAACGGATAAGTGACCTGGAAGACAGAATGGTGGAATTCACTGCTGCGGAACAGACTAAAGAAAAAAGAATGAAAAGAAATGAAGACAGCCTAAGAGACCTCTGGGACAACATTAAACGCAACAACATTCGCATTATAGGGGTCCCAGAAGGAGAAGAGAGAGAGAAAGGACCAGAGAAAATATTTGAAGAGATTATAGTCGAAAACTTCCCTAACATGGGAAAGGAAATAGCCACCCAAGTCCAGGAAGTGCAGAGAGTCCCATACAGAATAAACCCAAGGAGAAACACGCCGAGACACATAGTAATCAAAGTGGCAAAAATTAAAGACAAAGAAAAATTATTGAAAGCAGCAAGGGAAAAACGACAAATAACATACAAGGGAACTCCCATAAGGTTAACAGCTGATTTCTCAGCAGAAACTCTGCAAGCCAGAAGGGAGTGGCATGATATACTTAAAGTGATGAAAGGGAAGAACCTACAACCAAGATTACTCTACCCGGCAAGGATCTCATTTAGATTTGATGGAGAAATCAAAAGCTTTACAGACAAGCAAAAGCTAAGAGAATTCAGCACCACCAAACCAGCTCTACAACAAATCCTAAAGGAACTTCTCTAAGTGGGAAACACAAGAGAAGAAAAGGACCTACAAAAACAAACCCAAAACAATTAAGAAAATGGTCATAGGAACATACATATCGATAATTACCTTAAACGTGAATGGATTAAACGCCCCAACCAAAAGACATAGACTGGCTGAATGGATACAAAAACAAGACCCATATATATGCTGTCTACAAGAGACCCACTTCAGACCTAGGGACACATACAGACTGAAAGTTAGGGGATGGAAAAAGATATTCCATGCAAATGGAAATCAAAAGAAAGCTGGAGTAGCTATACTCATATCAGATAAAATAGACTTTAAAATAAAGAGTGTTACAAGAGACAAGGTAGGACACTACATAATGATCCAGGGATCAATCCAAGAAGAAGATATAACAATTATAAATATATATGCACCCAACATAGGAGCACCTCAATACATAAGGCAACTGCTAACAGCTATAAAAGAGGAAATTGACAGTAACACAATAATAGTGGGGGACTTTAACACTTCACTTACACCAATGGACAGATCATCCAAAATGAAAATAAATAAGGAAACAGAAGCTTTAAATGACACAATAGACCAGATAGATTTAATTGATATATATAGGACATTCCATCCAAAAACAGCAGATTACACGTTCTTCTCAAGTGCACACGGAACATTCTCCAGGATAGATCACATCTTGGGTCACAAATCAAGCCTCAGTAAATTTAACAAAATTGAAATCATACCAAGCATCTTTTCTGACCACAACGCTATGAGATTAGAAATGAATTACAGGGAAAAAAACGTAAAAAAGACAAACACATGGAGGCTAAACAATACGTTACTAAATAACCAAGAGATCACTGAAGAAATCAAAGAGGAAATAAAAAAATACCTAGAGACAAATGACAATGAAAACACGACGACCCAAAACCTATGGGATGCAGCAAAAGCGGTTCTAAGAGGGAAGTTTATAGCTATACAAGCCTACCTAAAGAAACAAGAAAAATCTCAAGTAAACAATCTAACCTTACACCTAAAGAAACTAGAGAAAGAAGAACAAACAAAACCCAAAGTTAGCAGAAGGAAAGAAATCATAAAGATCAGAGCAGAAATAAATGAAATAGAAACAAAGAAAACAATAGCAAAGATCAATAAAACTAAAAGTTGGTTCTTTGAGAAGATAAACAAAATTGATAAGCCATTAGCCAGACTCATCAAGAAAAAGAGGGAGAGGACTCAAATCAATAAAATCAGAAATGAAAAAGGAGAAGTTACAACAGACACTGCAGAAATACAAAACATCCTAAGAGACTACTATAAGCAACTTTATGCCAATAAAATGGACAACCTGGAAGAAATGGACAAATTCTTAGAAAGGTATAACCTTCCAAGACTGAATCACGAAGAAACAGAAAATATGAACAGACCAATCACAAGTAATGAAATTGAAACTGTGATTAAAAATCTTCCAACAAACAAAAGTCCAGGACCAGATGGCTTCACAGGTGAATTCTATCAAACATTTAGAGAAGAGCTAACACCCATCCTTCTCAAACTCTTCCAAAAAATTGCAGAGGAAGGAACACTCCCAAACTCATTCTATGAGGCCACCATCACCCTGATACCAAAACCAGACAAAGACACTACAAAAAAAGAAAATTACAGACCAATATCACTGATGAATATAGATGCAAAAATCCTCAACAAAATACTAGCAAACAGAATCCAACAACACATCAAAAGGATCATACACCACGATCAAGTGGGATTTATCCCAGGGATGCAAGGATTCTTCAATATACGCAAATCAATCAATGTGATACACCATATTAACAAATTGAAGAATAAAAACCATATGATCATCTCAATAGATGCAGAAAAAGCTTTTGACAAAATTCAGCACCCATTTCTGATAAAAACTCTCCAGAAAGTGGGCATAGAGGGAACCTACCTCAACATAATAAAGGCCATATATGACAAACCCACAGCAAACATCATTCTCAATGGTGAAAAACTGAAAGCATTTCCTCTAAGATCAGGAACGAGACAAGGATGTCCACTCTCACCACTATTATTCAACATAGTTCTGGAAGTCCTAGCCACGGCAATCAGAGAAGAAAAAGAAATAAAAGGAATACAAATTGGAAAAGAGGAAGTAAAACTGTCACTGTTTGCAGATGACATGATACTATACATAGAGAATCCTAAAACTGCCACCAGAAAACTGCTAGAGCTAATTAATGAATATGGTAAAGTTGCAGGATACAAAATTAATGCACAGAAATTTCTTGCATTCCTATACACTAATGATGAAAAATCTGAAAGAGAAATTATGGAAACACTCCCATTTACCATTGCAACAAAAATAATAAAATACCTAGGAATAAACCTACCTAGGGAGACAAAACACCTGTATGCAGAAAACTATAAGACACTGATGAAAGAAATTAAAGATGATACCAACAGATGGAGAGATATACCATGTTCTTGGATTGGAAGAATCAACATTGTGAAAATGAGTATACTACCCAAAGCAATCTACAGATTCAATGCAATCCCTATCAAATTACCAATGGCATTTTTTATGGAGCTAGAACAAATCATCTTAAAATTTGTATGGAGACACAAAAGACCCCGAATAGCCAAAGCAGTCTTGAGGCAAAAAAATGGAGCTGGAGGAATCAGAATCCCTGACTTCAGACTATACTACAAAGCTACAGTAATCAAGACAATATGGTACTGGCACAAAAACAGAAACATAGATCAATGGAACAAGATAGAAAGCCCAGAGATTAACCCACGCACCTATGGTCAACTAATCTATGACAAAGGAGGCAAAGATATACAATGGAGAAAAGACAGTCTCTTCAATAAGTGGTGCTGGGAAAACTGGACAGCTACATGTAAAAGAATGAAATTAGAATACTCCCTAACACCATACACAAAAATAAACTCAAAATGGATTAGAGACCTAAATATAAGACTGGACACTCTAAAACTCTTAGAGGAAAACATAGGAAGAACACTGTTTGACATAAATCACAGCAAGATCTTTTTTGATCCACCTCCTAGAGTAAGGGAAATAAAAACAAAAATAAACAAGTGGGACCTAATGAAACTTCAAAGCTTTTGCACAGCAAAGGAGACCATAAACAAGACGAAAAGACAACCCTCAGAATGGGAGAAAATATTTGCAAATGAATCAACGGACAAAGGATTAATCTCGAAAATATATAAACAGCTCATTCAGCTCAATATCAAAGAAACAAACACCCCAATCCAAAAATGGGCAGAAGACCTAAATAGACATTTCTCCATAGAAGACATACAGACGGCCATGAAGCACATGAAAAGATGCTCAACATCACTAATTATTAGAGAAATGCAAATCAAAACTACAATGAGGTATCACCTCACTCCTGTTAGAATGGGCATCATCAGAAAATCTACAAACAACAAATGCTGGAGAGGGTGTGGAGAAAAGGGAACCCTCTTGCACTGTTGGTGGGAATATAAATTGATACAGCCACTATGGAGAACAATATGGAGGTTCCTTAAAAAACTAAAAATAGAATTACCATATGACCCAGCAATCCCACTACTGGGCATATACCCAGAGAAAACTGTAATTCAAAAAGACACATGCACCCGAATGTTCATTGCAGCACTATTTACCATAGCCAGGTCATGGAAGCAACCTAAATGCCCCTCAACAGACGAATGGATAAAGAAGTTGTGGTACATATATACAATGGAATATTACTCAGCCATAAAAAGGAACGAAATTGAGTCATTTGTTGAGACGTGGATGGATCTAGAGACTGTCATACAGAGTGAAGTAAGTCAGAAAGAGAAAAACAAATATCATATATTAATGCATGTATGTGGAACCTAGAAAAATGGTACAGATGAGCCAATTTGCAGGGCAGAAGTTGAGACACAGATGTAGAGAATGGACATATGGACACCAAGGGGGGAAAACTGTGGTGAGGTGGGGATGGTGGTGTGCTGAATTGGGCGATTGGGATTGACATGTATACACTGATGTGTACAAAATTGATGCCTAATAAGAACCTGCAGTATAAAAAAAAAAAAAAAGTTGTGGTCCTTATGTACAATGGAATATCACTCAGCCATGAAATCAATGTCATAAGGCTAGTAGCAGCATGATGAGTGGATTTAGGTAAGACAATTCTAAGTGAAATAAGTCACACAGAAAAGGACACTTCTCATAAGGTGTCACTTATAGAGGGAATGTAAAAACCGTTACACTTGAACTGAATTACAAAACAGAACAGAGTCACACATGCAGAAAACACACTATGGCTGCTTAACGGGAAAGGTGAGGTGGGGTGATACATAAAACAAGAGTTTCAAATTAGCTCAGATACCGTTCCATAAACCCAATATGTAATAGACAAGACCACTCCTTGCTCAGACAACTGGACTCAACACGCCCGATTCACCGCACAAGAATATATCTGACTAGTAATAATCTTAAAACCTATGTATTGATAATTCTCTGTTAGTGTGTCAAGTGGGTGTAAAGCGGCATAAACACGGCCGTGAAAAGCAGCTAAACCCCATTATAAAAATAAATTACTTTTAAAAACCCATGAAACAAAGACAGTGAAAGAGAGAGAAATTCTTACACAATTCGTTCAGGGGCTGTGATGCAACCTGGATTGACCATATCTAGACCCACAGCTGGATGAGACATAAGGGTGGACACTCTTGGGGCTGAGAGGTTTGGTGAGGTTGGGTGAGCAAACGCAGACCCTTTAAAGTAATACTGCGTGCTACCCATCGCATGGGTCCCAAATCTCCAGGTTCAAGGGCATCTTCCTACATCGAAAACATGCATGAGAAACCCAGAAGATGGTACACCGTGTGATGGGGAAAGGTTTCTAAAACGCACCTCATTTCTCATCTCCTTGTGCTCGGGTTCGCCATTCCAGCCACTTTACTAGCAATCTCCCTACTTGGAGCATCAGCACCTTTAACCTCCTGTTCCGTACAGGTTGCAATTTGTCCTTAGGATGAACGGGAAGACGGGGAACCAATGAGAGACAAGCTCTTGGTGTTGGGACAGGCACAGGTCACTCTATTTTCCCATCAGGAAGAAGAATTAGCCACAGGCTCAGCCTGCCCCCCGGAACCAGAACAGGGCCTGAAGCCATCCTGCGCTTTTGCGGCCAGCTCCCAAAAAAGCGACTTCTAAAATGGAGCTTTAGGGCACTGCAATTCACAAACCTGCAGAGTTATAAATGATAACTCTCGTCCACAAATATATGGAGGGAAGGCAAAGAAGAGGATTTGAAATCAAGGCAGAATTGCAGGAAACAGATTTCAGGAGGTAGATTCGAATCGCCTTTAAAGCACATGAAAAGCGGCAAAAGGTTGACAATGATGCCCTTGGCCAAAAAGGGCGTATGCGTTTTTTCCTGAATATATTCAGGAAAAAACGCATACGCCCTTTTTGGCCAACCAAGCAACCTGGAAAGGCAAATCAGCGCTACAAAGAAGTCTCGCTTCCCATCGGTCAAAAGGGCCATGCTGAAAAAAGTGTCAAAACCAGAAATGCAGGACAGGCCATGGAGAAATGGGAGCCTTGCTACACTGATGGGCGGGATGTAAATTGCCAACAGCCACTCTGGAGAAGTGTACGGTGTGTCCTGAAACATCGAAAAAACACAGCTTAGAGAGCATAGGGCACTTCCATGCCTGGGGGGATAAAGTAGGAAAATTGAAAATCAGCAAGACACAAGCACCCCAAAGTTTAGGGCTGCTCTGTTGACAAGGACCTACACTTCATTCCACCTTAAATATCCCGGGAAAGCGAAAAATGGATAAAAAAGTTGTGGTCCCTATGTACAATGGAATATCACTCAGCCATGAAATCAATGTCATAAGGCTAGTAGCAGCATGATGACTGGATTTAGGTAAGACGATTCTAAGTGAAATAAGTCACACAGAAAAGGACACTTCTCATAAGGTGTCACTTATAGAGGGAATGTAAAAACCGTTACACTTGAACTGAATTACAAAACAGAACAGAGTCACACATGCAGAAAACACACTATGGCTGCTTAACGGGAAAGGTGAGGTGGGGTGATACATAAAACAAGAGTTTCAAATTAGCTCAGATACCGTTCCATAAACCCAATATGTAATAGACAAGACCTACTCCTTGCTCAGAGAACTGGACTCAACACGCCCGATTCACCGCACAAGAATATATCTGACTAGTAATAATCTTAAAACCTATGTATTGATATCTCTCTGTTAGTGTGTCAAGTGGGTGTAAAGCGGCCTAAACACAGCCGTGAAAAGCAGCTAAACCCCATTATAAAAATAAATTACTTTTAAAAACCCATGAAACAAAGACAGGGAAAGAGAGAGAAATTCTTACACAATTCGTTCCGGGGCTGTGATGCAACCTGGATTGACCATATCTAGACCCACAGCTGGATGAGACATAAGGGTGGACACTCTTGGGGCTGAGAGGTTTGGTGAGGTTGGGTGAGCAAACGCAGACCCTTTAAAGTAATACTGCGTGCTACCCATCGCATGGGTCCCAAATCTCCAGGTTCAAGGGCATCTTCCTACATCGAAAACATGCATGAGAAACCCAGAAGATGGTACACCGTGTGATGGGGAAAGGTTTCTAAAACGCACCTCATTTCTCATCTCCTTGTGCTCGGGTTCGCCATTCCAGCCACTTTACTAGCAATCTCCCTACTTGGAGCATCAGCACCTTTAACCTCCTGTTCCGTACAGGTTGCAATTTGTCCTGAGGATGAACGGGAAGACGGGGAACCAATGAGAGACTAGCTCTTGGTGTTGGGACAGGCACAGGTCACTCTATTTTCCCATCAGGAAGAAGAATTAGCCACAGGCTCAACCTGCCCCCCGGAACCAGAACAGGGCCTGAAGCCATCCTGCGCTTTTGCGGCCAGCTCCCAAAAAAGCGACTTGTAAAATGGAGCTTCAGGGCACTGCAATTCACAAACCTGCAGAGTTATAAATGATAACTCTCGTCCACAAATATATTGAGGGAAGGCAAAGAAGAGGAGTTGAAAGCAAGGCAGAATTGCAGGAAACAGATTTCAGGAGGGAGATTCGAATCGCCTTTAAAGCACATGAAAAGCGGCAAAACGTTGACAATGATGCCCTTGGCCAAAAAGGGCGTATGCGTTTTTTCCTGAATATATTCAGGAAAAAACGCATACGCCCTTTTTGGCCAACCAAGCAACCTGGAAAGGCAAATCAGCGCTACAAAGAAGTCTCGCTTCCCATCGGTCAAAAGGGCCATGCTGAAAAAAGTGTCAAAACCAGAAATGCAGGACAGGCCATGGAGAAATGGGAGCCTTGCTACACTGATGGGCGGGATGTAAATTGCCAACAGCCACTCTGGAGAAGTGTACGGTGTGTCCTGAAACATCTAAAAAACACAGCTTAGAGAGCATAGGGCACTTCCACGCATGGGGGGATAAAGTGGGAAAATTGAAAATCAGCAAGACACAAGCAGCCCAAAGTTTAGGGCTGCTCTGTTGACAAGGACCTCCACTTCATTCCACCTTAAATATCCCAGGAAAGCGAAAAATGGATAAAAAAGTTGTGGTCCTTATGTACAATGGGATATCACTCAGCCATGAAATCAATGTCATAAGTCTAGTAGCAGCATGATGAGTGGATTTAGGTAAGACGATTCTAAGTGAAATAAGTCACACAGAAAAGGACACTTCTCATAAGGTGTCACTTATAGAGGAAATGTAAAAACCGTTACACTTGAACTGAATTACAAAACAGAACAGAGTCACACATGCAGAAAACACACTATGGCTGCTTAACGGGAAAGGTGAGGTGGGGTGATACATAAAACAAGAGTTTCAAATTAGCTCAGATACTGTTCCATAATCCCAATATGTAATAGACAAGACCTACTCCTTGCTCAGAGAACTGGACTCAACACGCCCGATTCACCGCACAAGAATATATCTGACTAGTAATAATCTTAAAACCTATGCATTGATATCTCTCTGTTAGTGTGTCAAGTGGGTGTAAAGCGGCATAAACACAGCCGTGAAAAGCAGCTAAACCCCATTATAAAAATAACTTACTTTTAAAAACCCATGAAACAAAGACAGGGAAAGAGAGAGAAATTCTTACACAATTCGTTCCGGGGCTGTGATGCAACCTGGATTGACCATATCTAGACCCACAGCTGGATGAGACATAAGGGTGGACACTCTTGGGGCTGAGAGGTTTGGTGAGGTTGTGTGAGCAAACGCAGACCCTTTAAAGTAATACTGCTTGTTACCCATAGCATGGGTCCCAAATCTCCAGGTTCAAGGGCATCTTCCTACATCGAAAACATGCATGAGAAACCCAGAAGATGGTACACCGTGTGATGGGGAAAGGTTTCTAAAACGCACCTCATTTCTCATCTCCTTGTGCTCGGGTTCGCCATTCCAGCCACTTTACTAGCAATCTCCCTACTTGGAGCATCAGCACCTTTAACCTCCTGTTCCGTACAGGTTGCAATTTGTCCTGAGGATGAACGGGAAGACGGGGAACCAATGAGAGACTAGCTCTTGGTGTTGGGACAGGCACAGGTCACTCTATTTTCCCATCAGGAAGAAGAATTAACCACAGGCTCAGCCTGCCCCCGGAACCAGAACAGGGCCTGAAGCCATCCTGCGCTTTTGCGGCCGGCTCCCAAAAAAGCGACTTGTAAAATGGAGCTTCAGGGCACTGCAATTCACAAACCTGCAGAGTTATAAATGATAACTCTCGTCCACAAATATATTGAGGGAAGGCAAAGAAGAAGATTTGAAATCAAGGCAGAATTGCAGGAAATAGATTTCAGGAGGTAGATTCGAATCGCCTTTAAAGCACATGAAAAGCGGCAAAAGGTTGACAATGATGCCTTTGGCCAAAAAGGGCGTATGCGTTTTTTCCTGAATATATTCAGGAAAAAACGCATACGCCCTTTTTGGCCAACCAAGCAACCTGGAAAGGCAAATCAGCGCTACAAAGAAGTCTCGCTTCCCATCGGTCAAAAGGGCCATGCTGAAAAAAGTGTCAAAACCAGAAATGCAGGACAGGCCATGGAGAAATGGGAGCCTTGCTACACTGATGGGCGGGATGTAAATCGCCAACAGCCACTCTGGAGAAGTGTACGGTGTGTCCTGAAACATCTAAAAAACACAGCTTAGAGAGCACAGGGCACTTCCACGCATGGGGGGATAAAGTGGGAAAATTGAAAATCAGCAAGACACAAGCACCCCAAAGTTTAGGGCTGCTCTGTTGACAAGGACCTCCACTTCATTCCACCTTAAATATCCCAGGAAAGCGAAAAATGGATAAAAAAGTTGTGGTCCTGACAGTTACAGAAAGATAGAGAAGATGAAAAGGCAGAGGGCTATGTGCCAGATGAAGGAACAAGAAAAAACCCCAGAAAAACAACTAAATGAAGTGGAGGTAGGCAACCTTCCAGAGAAAGAATTCAGAATAATGATAGTGAAGATGATCCAGGACCTCGGAATAAGAATGGAGGCAAAGATTGAGAAAATGCAAGAAATGATTAACAAAGACCTAGAAGAATTAAAGAACAAACAAACAGAGATGACCAATACAATAACTGAAATGAAAACTACACTAGAAGGAACCAATAGCAGAATAACTGAGGCAGAAGAACGGATAAGTGACCTGGAAGACAGAATGGTGGAATTCACTGCTGCGGAACAGACTAAAGAAAAAAGAATGAAAAGAAATGAAGACAGCCTAAGAGACCTCTGGGACAACATTAAACGCAACAACATTCGCATTATAGGGGTCCCAGAAGGAGAAGAGAGAGAGAAAGGACCAGAGAAAATATTTGAAGAGATTATAGTCGAAAACTTCCCTAACATGGGAAAGGAAATAGCCACCCAAGTCCAGGAAGTGCAGAGAGTCCCATACAGAATAAACCCAAGGAGAAACACGCCGAGACACATAGTAATCAAAGTGGCAAAAATTAAAGACAAAGAAAAATTATTGAAAGCAGCAAGGGAAAAACGACAAATAACATACAAGGGAACTCCCATAAGGTTAACAGCTGATTTCTCAGCAGAAACTCTGCAAGCCAGAAGGGAGTGGCATGATATACTTAAAGTGATGAAAGGGAAGAACCTACAACCAAGATTACTCTACCCGGCAAGGATCTCATTTAGATTTGATGGAGAAATCAAAAGCTTTACAGACAAGCAAAAGCTAAGAGAATTCAGCACCACCAAACCAGCTCTACAACAAATCCTAAAGGAACTTCTCTAAGTGGGAAACACAAGAGAAGAAAAGGACCTACAAAAACAAACCCAAAACAATTAAGAAAATGGTCATAGGAACATACATATCGATAATTACCTTAAACGTGAATGGATTAAACGCCCCAACCAAAAGACATAGACTGGCTGAATGGATACAAAAACAAGACCCATATATATGCTGTCTACAAGAGACCCACTTCAGACCTAGGGACACATACAGACTGAAAGTTAGGGGATGGAAAAAGATATTCCATGCAAATGGAAATCAAAAGAAAGCTGGAGTAGCTATACTCATATCAGATAAAATAGACTTTAAAATAAAGAGTGTTACAAGAGACAAGGTAGGACACTACATAATGATCCAGGGATCAATCCAAGAAGAAGATATAACAATTATAAATATATATGCACCCAACATAGGAGCACCTCAATACATAAGGCAACTGCTAACAGCTATAAAAGAGGAAATTGACAGTAACACAATAATAGTGGGGGACTTTAACACTTCACTTACACCAATGGACAGATCATCCAAAATGAAAATAAATAAGGAAACAGAAGCTTTAAATGACACAATAGACCAGATAGATTTAATTGATATATATAGGACATTCCATCCAAAAACAGCAGATTACACGTTCTTCTCAAGTGCACACGGAACATTCTCCAGGATAGATCACATCTTGGGTCACAAATCAAGCCTCAGTAAATTTAAGAAAATTGAAATCATACCAAGCATCTTTTCTGACCACAACGCTATGAGATTAGAAATGAATTACAGGGAAAAAAACGTAAAAAAGACAAACACATGGAGGCTAAACAATACGTTACTAAATAACCAAGAGATCACTGAAGAAATCAAAGAGGAAATAAAAAAATACCTAGAGACAAATGACAATGAAAACACGACGACCCAAAACCTATGGGATGCAGCAAAAGCGGTTCTAAGAGGGAAGTTTATAGCTATACAAGCCTACCTAAAGAAACAAGAAAAATCTCAAGTAAACAATCTAACCTTACACCTAAAGAAACTAGAGAAAGAAGAACAAACAAAACCCAAAGTTAGCAGAAGGAAAGAAATCATAAAGATCAGAGCAGAAATAAATGAAATAGAAACAAAGAAAACAATAGCAAAGATCAATAAAACTAAAAGTTGGTTCTTTGAGAAGATAAACAAAATTGATAAGCCATTAGCCAGACTCATCAAGAAAAAGAGGGAGAGGACTCAAATCAATAAAATCAGAAATGAAAAAGGAGAAGTTACAACAGACACTGCAGAAATACAAAACATCCTAAGAGACTACTATAAGCAACTTTATGCCAATAAAATGGACAACCTGGAAGAAATGGACAAATTCTTAGAAAGGTATAACCTTCCAAGACTGAATCACGAAGAAACAGAAAATATGAACAGACCAATCACAAGTAATGAAATTGAAACTGTGATTAAAAATCTTCCAACAAACAAAAGTCCAGGACCAGATGGCTTCACAGGTGAATTCTATCAAACATTTAGAGAAGAGCTAACACCCATCCTTCTCAAACTCTTCCAAAAAATTGCAGAGGAAGGAACACTCCCAAACTCATTCTATGAGGCCACCATCACCCTGATACCAAAACCAGACAAAGACACTACAAAAAAAGAAAATTACAGACCAATATCACTGATGAATATAGATGCAAAAATCCTCAACAAAATACTAGCAAACAGAATCCAACAACACATCAAAAGGATCATACACCACGATCAAGTGGGATTTATCCCAGGGATGCAAGGATTCTTCAATATACGCAAATCAATCAATGTGATACACCATATTAACAAATTGAAGAATAAAAACCATATGATCATCTCAATAGATGCAGAAAAAGCTTTTGACAAAATTCAGCACCCATTTCTGATAAAAACTCTCCAGAAAGTGGGCATAGAGGGAACCTACCTCAACATAATAAAGGCCATATATGACAAACCCACAGCAAACATCATTCTCAATGGTGAAAAACTGAAAGCATTTCCTCTAAGATCAGGAACGAGACAAGGATGTCCACTCTCACCACTATTATTCAACATAGTTCTGGAAGTCCTAGCCACGGCAATCAGAGAAGAAAAAGAAATAAAAGGAATACAAATTGGAAAAGAGGAAGTAAAACTGTCACTGTTTGCAGATGACATGATACTATACATAGAGAATCCTAAAACTGCCACCAGAAAACTGCTAGAGCTAATTAATGAATATGGTAAAGTTGCAGGATACAAAATTAATGCACAGAAATTTCTTGCATTCCTATACACTAATGATGAAAAATCTGAAAGAGAAATTATGGAAACACTCCCATTTACCATTGCAACAAAAATAATAAAATACCTAGGAATAAACCTACCTAGGGAGACAAAACACCTGTATGCAGAAAACTATAAGACACTGATGAAAGAAATTAAAGATGATACCAACAGATGGAGAGATATACCATGTTCTTGGATTGGAAGAATCAACATTGTGAAAATGAGTATACTACCCAAAGCAATCTACAGATTCAATGCAATCCCTATCAAATTACCAATGGCATTTTTTATGGAGCTAGAACAAATCATCTTAAAATTTGTATGGAGACACAAAAGACCCCGAATAGCCAAAGCAGTCTTGAGGCAAAAAAATGGAGCTGGAGGAATCAGAATCCCTGACTTCAGACTATACTACAAAGCTACAGTAATCAAGACAATATGGTACTGGCACAAAAACAGAAACATAGATCAATGGAACAAGATAGAAAGCCCAGAGATTAACCCACGCACCTATGGTCAACTAATCTATGACAAAGGAGGCAAAGATATACAATGGAGAAAAGACAGTCTCTTCAATAAGTGGTGCTGGGAAAACTGGACAGCTACATGTAAAAGAATGAAATTAGAATACTCCCTAACACCATACACAAAAATAAACTCAAAATGGATTAGAGACCTAAATATAAGACTGGACACTCTAAAACTCTTAGAGGAAAACATAGGAAGAACACTGTTTGACATAAATCACAGCAAGATCTTTTTTGATCCACCTCCTAGAGTAAGGGAAATAAAAACAAAAATAAACAAGTGGGACCTAATGAAACTTCAAAGCTTTTGCACAGCAAAGGAGACCATAAACAAGACGAAAAGACAACCCTCAGAATGGGAGAAAATATTTGCAAATGAATCAACGGACAAAGGATTAATCTCGAAAATATATAAACAGCTCATTCAGCTCAATATCAAAGAAACAAACACCCCAATCCAAAAATGGGCAGAAGACCTAAATAGACATTTCTCCATAGAAGACATACAGACGGCCATGAAGCACATGAAAAGATGCTCAACATCACTAATTATTAGAGAAATGCAAATCAAAACTACAATGAGGTATCACCTCACTCCTGTTAGAATGGGCATCATCAGAAAATCTACAAACAACAAATGCTGGAGAGGGTGTGGAGAAAAGGGAACCCTCTTGCACTGTTGGTGGGAATATAAATTGATACAGCCACTATGGAGAACAATATGGAGGGTCCTTAAAAAACTAAAAATAGAATTACCATATGACCCAGCAATCCCACTACTGGGCATATACCCAGAGAAAACTGTAATTCAAAAAGACACATGCACCCGAATGTTCATTGCAGCACTATTTACCATAGCCAGGTCATGGAAGCAACCTAAATGCCCCTCAACAGACGAATGGATAAAGAAGTTGTGGTACATATATACAATGGAATATTACTCAGCCATAAAAAGGAACGAAATTGAGTCATTTGTTGAGACGTGGATGGATCTAGAGACTGTCATACAGAGTGAAGTAAGTCAGAAAGAGAAAAACAAATATCATATATTAATGCATGTATGTGGAACCTAGAAAAATGGTACAGATGAGCCAATTTGCAGGGCAGAAGTTGAGACACAGATGTAGAGAATGGACATATGGACACCAAGGGGGGAAAACTGTGGTGAGGTGGGGATGGTGGTGTGCTGAATTGGGCGATTGGGATTGACATGTATACACTGATGTGTACAAAATTGATGCCTAATAAGAACCTGCAGTATAAAAAAAAAAAAAAGTTGTGGTCCTTATGTACAATGGAATATCACTCAGCCATGAAATCAATGTCATAAGGCTAGTAGCAGCATGATGAGTGGATTTAGGTAAGACAATTCTAAGTGAAATAAGTCACACAGAAAAGGACACTTCTCATAAGGTGTCACTTATAGAGGGAATGTAAAAACCGTTACACTTGAACTGAATTACAAAACAGCACAGAGTCACACATGCAGAAAACACACTATGGCTGCTTAACGGGAAAGGTGAGGTGGGGTGATACATAAAACAAGAGTTTCAAATTAGCTCAGATACCGTTCCATAAACCCAATATGTAATAGACAAGACCACTCCTTGCTCAGAGAACTGGACTCAACACGCCCGATTCACCGCACAAGAATATATCTGACTAGTAATAATCTTAAAACCTATGTATTGATAATTCTCTGTTAGTGTGTCAAGTGGGTGTAAAGCGGCATAAACACGGCCGTGAAAAGCAGCTAAACCCCATTATAAAAATAAATTACTTTTAAAAACCCATGAAACAAAGACAGTGAAAGAGAGAGAAATTCTTACACAATTCGTTCAGGGGCTGTGATGCAACCTGGATTGACCATATCTAGACCCACAGCTGGATGAGACATAAGGGTGGACACTCTTGGGGCTGAGAGGTTTGGTGAGGTTGGGTGAGCAAACGCAGACCCTTTAAAGTAATACTGCGTGCTACCCATCGCATGGGTCCCAAATCTCCAGGTTCAAGGGCATCTTCCTACATCGAAAACATGCATGAGAAACCCAGAAGATGGTACACCGTGTGATGGGGAAAGGTTTCTAAAACGCACCTCATTTCTCATCTCCTTGTGCTCGGGTTCGCCATTCCAGCCACTTTACTAGCAATCTCCCTACTTGGAGCATCAGCACCTTTAACCTCCTGTTCCGTACAGGTTGCAATTTGTCCTTAGGATGAACGGGAAGACGGGGAACCAATGAGAGACAAGCTCTTGGTGTTGGGACAGGCACAGGTCACTCTATTTTCCCATCAGGAAGAAGAATTAGCCACAGGCTCAGCCTGCCCCCCGGAACCAGAACAGGGCCTGAAGCCATCCTGCGCTTTTGCGGCCAGCTCCCAAAAAAGCGACTTCTAAAATGGAGCTTTAGGGCACTGCAATTCACAAACCTGCAGAGTTATAAATGATAACTCTCGTCCACAAATATATGGAGGGAAGGCAAAGAAGAGGATTTGAAATCAAGGCAGAATTGCAGGAAACAGATTTCAGGAGGTAGATTCGAATCGCCTTTAAAGCACATGAAAAGCGGCAAAACGTTGACAATGATGCCCTTGGCCAAAAAGGGCGTATGCGTTTTTTCCTGAATATATTCAGGAAAAAACGCATACGCCCTTTTTGGCCAACCAAGCAACCTGGAAAGGCAAATCAGCGCTACAAAGAAGTCTCGCTTCCCATCGGTCAAAAGGGCCATGCTGAAAAAAGTGTCAAAACCAGAAATGCAGGACAGGCCATGGAGAAATGGGAGCCTTGCTACACTGATGGGCGGGATGTAAATTGCCAACAGCCACTCTGGAGAAGTGTACGGTGTGTCCTGAAACATCGAAAAAACACAGCTTAGAGAGCATAGGGCACTTCCATGCCTGGGGGGATAAAGTAGGAAAATTGAAAATCAGCAAGACACAAGCACCCCAAAGTTTAGGGCTGCTCTGTTGACAAGGACCTACACTTCATTCCACCTTAAATATCCCGGGAAAGCGAAAAATGGATAAAAAAGTTGTGGTCCCTATGTACAATGGAATATCAC
The DNA here is from genome assembly GCF_965194825.1 of Balaenoptera physalus. Classification (NCBI taxonomy): domain Eukaryota; kingdom Metazoa; phylum Chordata; class Mammalia; order Artiodactyla; family Balaenopteridae; genus Balaenoptera; species Balaenoptera physalus. The sequence goes on from NW_028125768.1 coordinate 158,118, forward strand.
TCAGCCATGAAATCAATGTCATAAGGCTAGTAGCAGCATGATGACTGGATTTAGGTAAGACGATTCTAAGTGAAATAAGTCACACAGAAAAGGACACTTCTCATAAGGTGTCACTTATAGAGGGAATGTAAAAACCGTTACACTTGAACTGAATTACAAAACAGAACAGAGTCACACATGCAGAAAACACACTATGGCTGCTTAACGGGAAAGGTGAGGTGGGGTGATACATAAAACAAGAGTTTCAAATTAGCTCAGATACCGTTCCATAAACCCAATATGTAATAGACAAGACCTACTCCTTGCTCAGAGAACTGGACTCAACACGCCCGATTCACCGCACAAGAATATATCTGACTAGTAATAATCTTAAAACCTATGTATTGATATCTCTCTGTTAGTGTGTCAAGTGGGTGTAAAGCGGCCTAAACACGGCCGTGAAAAGCAGCTAAACCCCATTATAAAAATAAATTACTTTTAAAAACCCATGAAACAAAGACAGGGAAAGAGAGAGAAATTCTTACACAATTCGTTCCGGGGCTGTGATGCAACCTGGATTGACCATATCTAGACCCACAGCTGGATGAGACATAAGGGTGGACACTCTTGGGGCTGAGAGGTTTGGTGAGGTTGGGTGAGCAAACGCAGACCCTTTAAAGTAATACTGCGTGCTACCCATCGCATGGGTCCCAAATCTCCAGGTTCAAGGGCATCTTCCTACATCGAAAACATGCATGAGAAACCCAGAAGATGGTACACCGTGTGATGGGGAAAGGTTTCTAAAACGCACCTCATTTCTCATCTCCTTGTGCTCGGGTTCGCCATTCCAGCCACTTTACTAGCAATCTCCCTACTTGGAGCATCAGCACCTTTAACCTCCTGTTCCGTACAGGTTGCAATTTGTCCTGAGGATGAACGGGAAGACGGGGAACCAATGAGAGACTAGCTCTTGGTGTTGGGACAGGCACAGGTCACTCTATTTTCCCATCAGGAAGAAGAATTAACCACAGGCTCAGCCTGCCCCCCGGAACCAGAACAGGGCCTGAAGCCATCCTGCGCTTTTGCGGCCAGCTCCCAAAAAAGCGACTTGTAAAATGGAGCTTCAGGGCACTGCAATTCACAAACCTGCAGAGTTATAAATGATAACTCTCGTCCACAAATATATTGAGGGAAGGCAAAGAAGAGGATTTGAAATCAAGGCAGAATTGCAGGAAACAGATTTCAGGAGGTAGATTCGAATCGCCTTTAAAGCACATGAAAAGCGGCAAAACGTTGACAATGATGCCCTTGGCCAAAAAGGGCGTATGCGTTTTTTCCTGAATATATTCAGGAAAAAACGCATACGCCCTTTTTGGCCAACCAAGCAACCTGGAAAGGCAAATCAGCGCTACAAAGAAGTCTCGCTTCCCATCGGTCAAAAGGGCCATGCTGAAAAAAGTGTCAAAACCAGAAATGCAGGACAGGCCATGGAGAAATGGGAGCCTTGCTACACTGATGGGCGGGATGTAAATTGCCAACAGCCACTCTGGAGAAGTGTACGGTGTGTCCTGAAACATCTAAAAAACACAGCTTAGAGAGCATAGGGCACTTCCACGCACGGGGGTATAAAGTGGGAAAATTGAAAATCAGCAAGACACAAGCACCCCAAAGTTTAGGGCTGCTCTGTTGACAAGGACCTCCACTTCATTCCACCTTAAATATCCCAGGAAAGCGAAAAATGGATAAAAAAGTTGTGGTCCTGACAGTTACAGAAAGATAGAGAAGATGAAAAGGCAGAGGGCTATGTGCCAGATGAAGGAACAAGAAAAAACCCCAGAAAAACAACTAAATGAAGTGGAGGTAGGCAACCTTCCAGAGAAAGAATTCAGAATAATGATAGTGAAGATGATCCAGGACCTCGGAATAAGAATGGAGGCAAAGATTGAGAAAATGCAAGAAATGATTAACAAAGACCTAGAAGAATTAAAGAACAAACAAACAGAGATGACCAATACAATAACTGAAATGAAAACTACACTAGAAGGAACCAATAGCAGAATAACTGAGGCAGAAGAACGGATAAGTGACCTGGAAGACAGAATGGTGGAATTCACTGCTGCGGAACAGACTAAAGAAAAAAGAATGAAAAGAAATGAAGACAGCCTAAGAGACCTCTGGGACAACATTAAACGCAACAACATTCGCATTATAGGGGTCCCAGAAGGAGAAGAGAGAGAGAAAGGACCAGAGAAAATATTTGAAGAGATTATAGTCGAAAACTTCCCTAACATGGGAAAGGAAATAGCCACCCAAGTCCAGGAAGTGCAGAGAGTCCCATACAGAATAAACCCAAGGAGAAACACGCCGAGACACATAGTAATCAAAGTGGCAAAAATTAAAGACAAAGAAAAATTATTGAAAGCAGCAAGGGAAAAACGACAAATAACATACAAGGGAACTCCCATAAGGTTAACAGCTGATTTCTCAGCAGAAACTCTGCAAGCCAGAAGGGAGTGGCATGATATACTTAAAGTGATGAAAGGGAAGAACCTACAACCAAGATTACTCTACCCGGCAAGGATCTCATTTAGATTTGATGGAGAAATCAAAAGCTTTACAGACAAGCAAAAGCTAAGAGAATTCAGCACCACCAAACCAGCTCTACAACAAATCCTAAAGGAACTTCTCTAAGTGGGAAACACAAGAGAAGAAAAGGACCTACAAAAACAAACCCAAAACAATTAAGAAAATGGTCATAGGAACATACATATCGATAATTACCTTAAACGTGAATGGATTAAACGCCCCAACCAAAAGACATAGACTGGCTGAATGGATACAAAAACAAGACCCATATATATGCTGTCTACAAGAGACCCACTTCAGACCTAGGGACACATACAGACTGAAAGTTAGGGGATGGAAAAAGATATTCCATGCAAATGGAAATCAAAAGAAAGCTGGAGTAGCTATACTCATATCAGATAAAATAGACTTTAAAATAAAGAGTGTTACAAGAGACAAGGTAGGAAACTACATAATGATCCAGGGATCAATCCAAGAAGAAGATATAACAATTATAAATATATATGCACCCAACATAGGAGCACCTCAATACATAAGGCAACTGCTAACAGCTATAAAAGAGGAAATTGACAGTAACACAATAATAGTGGGGGACTTTAACACTTCACTTACACCAATGGACAGATCATCCAAAATGAAAATAAATAAGGAAACAGAAGCTTTAAATGACACAATAGACCAGATAGATTTAAATGATATATATAGGACATTCCATCCAAAAACAGCAGATTACACGTTCTTCTCAAGTGCACACGGAACATTCTCCAGGATAGATCACATCTTGGGTCACAAATCAAGCCTCAGTAAATTTAAGAAAATTGAAATCATACCAAGCATCTTTCCTGACCACAACGCTATGAGATTAGAAATGAATTACAGGGAAAAAAACGTAAAAAAGACAAACACATGGAGGCTAAACAATACGTTACTAAATAACCAAGAGATCACTGAAGAAATCAAAGAGGAAATAAAAAAATACCTAGAGACAAATGACAATGAAAACACGACGACCCAAAACCTATGGGATGCAGCAAAAGCGATTCTAAGAGGGAAGTTTATAGCTATACAAGCCTACCTAAAGAAACAAGAAAAATCTCAAGTAAACAATCTAACCTTACACCTAAAGAAACTAGAGAAAGAAGAACAAACAAAACCCAAAGTTAGCAGAAGGAAAGAAATCATAAAGATCAGAGCAGAAATAAATGAAATAGAAACAAAGAAAACAATAGCAAAGATCAATAAAACTAAAAGTTGGTTCTTTGAGAAGATAAACAAAATTGATAAGCCATTAGCCAGACTCATCAAGAAAAAGAGGGAGAGGACTCAAATCAATAAAATCAGAAATGAAAAAGGAGAAGTTACAACAGACACTGCAGAAATACAAAACATCCTAAGAGACTACTATAAGCAACTTTATGCCAATAAAATGGACAACCTGGAAGAAATGGACAAATTCTTAGAAAGGTATAACCTTCCAAGACTGAATCACGAAGAAACAGAAAATATGAACAGACCAATCACAAGTAATGAAATTGAAACTGTGATTAAAAATCTTCCAACAAACAAAAGTCCAGGACCAGATGGCTTCACAGGTGAATTCTATCAAACATTTAGAGAAGAGCTAACACCCATCCTTCTCAAACTCTTCCAAAAAATTGCAGAGGAAGGAACACTCCCAAACTCATTCTATGAGGCCACCATCACCCTGATACCAAAACCAGACAAAGACACTACAAAAAAAGAAAATTACAGACCAATATCACTGATGAATATAGATGCAAAAATCCTCAACAAAATACTAGCAAACAGAATCCAACAACACATCAAAAGGATCATACACCACGATCAAGTGGGATTTATCCCAGGGATGCAAGGATTCTTCAATATACGCAAATCAATCAATGTGATACACCATATTAACAAATTGAAGAATAAAAACCATATGATCATCTCAATAGATGCAGAAAAAGCTTTTGACAAAATTCAGCACCCATTTCTGATAAAAACTCTCCAGAAAGTGGGCATAGAGGGAACCTACCTCAACATAATAAAGGCCATATATGACAAACCCACAGCAAACATCATTCTCAATGGTGAAAAACTGAAAGCATTTCCTCTAAGATCAGGAACGAGACAAGGATGTCCACTCTCACCACTATTATTCAACATAGTTCTGGAAGTCCTAGCCACGGCAATCAGAGAAGAAAAAGAAATAAAAGGAATACAAATTGGAAAAGAGGAAGTAAAACTGTCACTGTTTGCAGATGACATGATACTATACATAGAGAATCCTAAAACTGCCACCAGAAAACTGCTAGAGCTAATTAATGAATATGGTAAAGTTGCAGGATACAAAATTAATGCACAGAAATTTCTTGCATTCCTATACACTAATGATGAAAAATCTGAAAGAGAAATTATGGAAACACTCCCATTTACCATTGCAACAAAAATAATAAAATACCTAGGAATAAACCTACCTAGGGAGACAAAACACCTGTATGCAGAAAACTATAAGACACTGATGAAAGAAATTAAAGATGATACCAACAGATGGAGAGATATACCATGTTCTTGGATTGGAAGAATCAACATTGTGAAAATGAGTATACTACCCAAAGCAATCTACAGATTCAATGCAATCCCTATCAAATTACCAATGGCATTTTTTATGGAGCTAGAACAAATCATCTTAAAATTTGTATGGAGACACAAAAGACCCCGAATAGCCAAAGCAGTCTTGAGGCAAAAAAATGGAGCTGGAGGAATCAGAATCCCTGACTTCAGACTATACTACAAAGCTACAGTAATCAAGACAATATGGTACTGGCACAAAAACAGAAACATAGATCAATGGAACAAGATAGAAAGCCCAGAGATTAACCCACGCACCTATGGTCAACTAATCTATGACAAAGGAGGCAAAGATATACAATGGAGAAAAGACAGTCTCTTCAATAAGTGGTGCTGGGAAAACTGGACAGCTACATGTAAAAGAATGAAATTAGAATACTCCCTAACACCATACACAAAAATAAACTCAAAATGGATTAGAGACCTAAATATAAGACTGGACACTCTAAAACTCTTAGAGGAAAACATAGGAAGAACACTGTTTGACATAAATCACAGCAAGATCTTTTTTGATCCACCTCCTAGAGTAAGGGAAATAAAAACAAAAATAAACAAGTGGGACCTAATGAAACTTCAAAGCTTTTGCACAGCAAAGGAGACCATAAACAAGACGAAAAGACAACCCTCAGAATGGGAGAAAATATTTGCAAATGAATCAACGGACAAAGGATTAATCTCGAAAATATATAAACAGCTCATTCAGCTCAATATCAAAGAAACAAACACCCCAATCCAAAAATGGGCAGAAGACCTAAATAGACATTTCTCCATAGAAGACATACAGACGGCCATGAAGCACATGAAAAGATGCTCAACATCACTAATTATTAGAGAAATGCAAATCAAAACTACAATGAGGTATCACCTCACTCCTGTTAGAATGGGCATCATCAGAAAATCTACAAACAACAAATGCTGGAGAGGGTGTGGAGAAAAGGGAACCCTCTTGCACTGTTGGTGGGAATATAAATTGATACAGCCACTATGGAGAACAATATGGAGGTTCCTTAAAAAACTAAAAATAGAATTACCATATGACCCAGCAATCCCACTACTGGGCATATACCCAGAGAAAACTGTAATTCAAAAAGACACATGCACCCGAATGTTCATTGCAGCACTATTTACCATAGCCAGGTCATGGAAGCAACCTAAATGCCCCTCAACAGACGAATGGATAAAGAAGTTGTGGTACATATATACAATGGAATATTACTCAGCCATAAAAAGGAACGAAATTGAGTCATTTGTTGAGACGTGGATGGATCTAGAGACTGTCATACAGAGTGAAGTAAGTCAGAAAGAGAAAAACAAATATCATATATTAATGCATGTATGTGGAACCTAGAAAAATGGTACAGATGAGCCAATTTGCAGGGCAGAAGTTGAGACACAGATGTAGAGAATGGACATATGGACACCAAGGGGGGAAAACTGTGGTGAGGTGGGGATGGTGGTGTGCTGAATTGGGCGATTGGGATTGACATGTATACACTGATGTGTACAAAATTGATGCCTAATAAGAACCTGCAGTATAAAAAAAAAAAAAAAGTTGTGGTCCTTATGTACAATGGAATATCACTCAGCCATGAAATCAATGTCATAAGGCTAGTAGCAGCATGATGAGTGGATTTAGGTAAGACAATTCTAAGTGAAATAAGTCACACAGAAAAGGACACTTCTCATAAGGTGTCACTTATAGAGGGAATGTAAAAACCGTTACACTTGAACTGAATTACAAAACAGAACAGAGTCACACATGCAGAAAACACACTATGGCTGCTTAACGGGAAAGGTGAGGTGGGGTGATACATAAAACAAGAGTTTCAAATTAGCTCAGATACCGTTCCATAAACCCAATATGTAATAGACAAGACCACTCCTTGCTCAGACAACTGGACTCAACACGCCCGATTCACCGCACAAGAATATATCTGACTAGTAATAATCTTAAAACCTATGTATTGATAATTCTCTGTTAGTGTGTCAAGTGGGTGTAAAGCGGCATAAACACGGCCGTGAAAAGCAGCTAAACCCCATTATAAAAATAAATTACTTTTAAAAACCCATGAAACAAAGACAGTGAAAGAGAGAGAAATTCTTACACAATTCGTTCAGGGGCTGTGATGCAACCTGGATTGACCATATCTAGACCCACAGCTGGATGAGACATAAGGGTGGACACTCTTGGGGCTGAGAGGTTTGGTGAGGTTGGGTGAGCAAACGCAGACCCTTTAAAGTAATACTGCGTGCTACCCATCGCATGGGTCCCAAATCTCCAGGTTCAAGGGCATCTTCCTACATCGAAAACATGCATGAGAAACCCAGAAGATGGTACACCGTGTGATGGGGAAAGGTTTCTAAAACGCACCTCATTTCTCATCTCCTTGTGCTCGGGTTCGCCATTCCAGCCACTTTACTAGCAATCTCCCTACTTGGAGCATCAGCACCTTTAACCTCCTGTTCCGTACAGGTTGCAATTTGTCCTTAGGATGAACGGGAAGACGGGGAACCAATGAGAGACAAGCTCTTGGTGTTGGGACAGGCACAGGTCACTCTATTTTCCCATCAGGAAGAAGAATTAGCCACAGGCTCAGCCTGCCCCCCGGAACCAGAACAGGGCCTGAAGCCATCCTGCGCTTTTGCGGCCAGCTCCCAAAAAAGCGACTTCTAAAATGGAGCTTTAGGGCACTGCAATTCACAAACCTGCAGAGTTATAAATGATAACTCTCGTCCACAAATATATGGAGGGAAGGCAAAGAAGAGGATTTGAAATCAAGGCAGAATTGCAGGAAACAGATTTCAGGAGGTAGATTCGAATCGCCTTTAAAGCACATGAAAAGCGGCAAAAGGTTGACAATGATGCCCTTGGCCAAAAAGGGCGTATGCGTTTTTTCCTGAATATATTCAGGAAAAAACGCATACGCCCTTTTTGGCCAACCAAGCAACCTGGAAAGGCAAATCAGCGCTACAAAGAAGTCTCGCTTCCCATCGGTCAAAAGGGCCATGCTGAAAAAAGTGTCAAAACCAGAAATGCAGGACAGGCCATGGAGAAATGGGAGCCTTGCTACACTGATGGGCGGGATGTAAATTGCCAACAGCCACTCTGGAGAAGTGTACGGTGTGTCCTGAAACATCGAAAAAACACAGCTTAGAGAGCATAGGGCACTTCCATGCCTGGGGGGATAAAGTAGGAAAATTGAAAATCAGCAAGACACAAGCACCCCAAAGTTTAGGGCTGCTCTGTTGACAAGGACCTACACTTCATTCCACCTTAAATATCCCGGGAAAGCGAAAAATGGATAAAAAAGTTGTGGTCCCTATGTACAATGGAATATCACTCAGCCATGAAATCAATGTCATAAGGCTAGTAGCAGCATGATGACTGGATTTAGGTAAGACGATTCTAAGTGAAATAAGTCACACAGAAAAGGACACTTCTCATAAGGTGTCACTTATAGAGGGAATGTAAAAACCGTTACACTTGAACTGAATTACAAAACAGAACAGAGTCACACATGCAGAAAACACACTATGGCTGCTTAACGGGAAAGGTGAGGTGGGGTGATCCATAAAACAAGAGTTTCAAATTAGCTCAGATACCGTTCCATAAACCCAATATGTAATAGACAAGACCTACTCCTTGCTCAGAGAACTGGACTCAACACGCCCGATTCACCGCACAAGAATATATCTGACTAGTAATAATCTTAAAACCTATGTATTGATATCTCTCTGTTAGTGTGTCAAGTGGGTGTAAAGCGGCCTAAACACGGCCGTGAAAAGCAGCTAAACCCCATTATAAAAATAAATTACTTTTAAAAACCCATGAAACAAAGACAGGGAAAGAGAGAGAAATTCTTACACAATTCGTTCCGGGGCTGTGATGCAACCTGGATTGACCATATCTAGACCCACAGCTGGATGAGACATAAGGGTGGACACTCTTGGGGCTGAGAGGTTTGGTGAGGTTGGGTGAGCAAACGCAGACCCTTTAAAGTAATACTGCGTGCTACCCATCGCATGGGTCCCAAATCTCCAGGTTCAAGGGCATCTTCCTACATCGAAAACATGCATGAGAAACCCAGAAGATGGTACACCGTGTGATGGGGAAAGGTTTCTAAAACGCACCTCATTTCTCATCTCCTTGTGCTCGGGTTCGCCATTCCAGCCACTTTACTAGCAATCTCCCTACTTGGAGCATCAGCACCTTTAACCTCCTGTTCCGTACAGGTTGCAATTTGTCCTGAGGATGAACGGGAAGACGGGGAACCAATGAGAGACTAGCTCTTGGTGTTGGGACAGGCACAGGTCACTCTATTTTCCCATCAGGAAGAAGAATTAACCACAGGCTCAGCCTGCCCCCCGGAACCAGAACAGGGCCTGAAGCCATCCTGCGCTTTTGCGGCCAGCTCCCAAAAAAGCGACTTGTAAAATGGAGCTTCAGGGCACTGCAATTCACAAACCTGCAGAGTTATAAATGATAACTCTCGTCCACAAATATATTGAGGGAAGGCAAAGAAGAGGATTTGAAATCAAGGCAGAATTGCAGGAAACAGATTTCAGGAGGTAGATTCGAATCGCCTTTAAAGCACATGAAAAGCGGCAAAACGTTGACAATGATGCCCTTGGCCAAAAAGGGCGTATGCGTTTTTTCCTGAATATATTCAGGAAAAAACGCATACGCCCTTTTTGGCCAACCAAGCAACCTGGAAAGGCAAATCAGCGCTACAAAGAAGTCTCGCTTCCCATCGGTCAAAAGGGCCATGCTGAAAAAAGTGTGAAAACCAGAAATGCAGGACAGGCCATGGAGAAATGGGAGCCTTGCTACACTGATGGGCGGGATGTAAATCGCCAACAGCCACTCTGGAGAAGTGTACGGTGTGTCCTGAAACATCTAAAAAACACAGCTTAGAGAGCACAGGGCACTTCCACGCATGGGGGGATAAAGTGGGAAAATTGAAAATCAGCAAGACACAAGCACCCCAAAGTTTAGGGCTGCTCTGTTGACAAGGACCTCCACTTCATTCCACCTTAAATATCCCAGGAAAGCGAAAAATGGATAAAAAAGTTGTGGTCCTGACAGTTACAGAAAGATCGAGAAGATGAAAAGGCAGAGGGCTATGTGCCAGATGAAGGAACAAGAAAAAACCCCAGAAAAACAACTAAATGAAGTGGAGGTAGGCAACCTTCCAGAGAAAGAATTCAGAATAATGATAGTGAAGATGATCCAGGACCTCGGAATAAGAATGGAGGCAAAGATTGAGAAAATGCAAGAAATGATTAACAAAGACCTAGAAGAATTAAAGAACAAACAAACAGAGATGACCAATACAATAACTGAAATGAAAACTACACTAGAAGGAACCAATAGCAGAATAACTGAGGCAGAAGAACGGATAAGTGACCTGGAAGACAGAATGGTGGAATTCACTGCTGCGGAACAGACTAAAGAAAAAAGAATGAAAAGAAATGAAGACAGCCTAAGAGACCTCTGGGACAACATTAAACGCAACAACATTCGCATTATAGGGGTCCCAGAAGGAGAAGAGAGAGAGAAAGGACCAGAGAAAATATTTGAAGAGATTATAGTCGAAAACTTCCCTAACATGGGAAAGGAAATAGCCACCCAAGTCCAGGAAGTGCAGAGAGTCCCATACAGAATAAACCCAAGGAGAAACACGCCGAGACACATAGTAATCAAAGTGGCAAAAATTAAAGACAAAGAAAAATTATTGAAAGCAGCAAGGGAAAAACGACAAATAACATACAAGGGAACTCCCATAAGGTTAACAGCTGATTTCTCAGCAGAAACTCTGCAAGCCAGAAGGGAGTGGCATGATATACTTAAAGTGATGAAAGGGAAGAACCTACAACCAAGATTACTCTACCCGGCAAGGATCTCATTTAGATTTGATGGAGAAATCAAAAGCTTTACAGACAAGCAAAAGCTAAGAGAATTCAGCACCACCAAACCAGCTCTACAACAAATCCTAAAGGAACTTCTCTAAGTGGGAAACACAAGAGAAGAAAAGGACCTACAAAAACAAACCCAAAACAATTAAGAAAATGGTCATAGGAACATACATATCGATAATTACCTTAAACGTGAATGGATTAAACGCCCCAACCAAAAGACATAGACTGGCTGAATGGATACAAAAACAAGACCCATATATATGCTGTCTACAAGAGACCCACTTCAGACCTAGGGACACATACAGACTGAAAGTTAGGGGATGGAAAAAGATATTCCATGCAAATGGAAATCAAAAGAAAGCTGGAGTAGCTATACTCATATCAGATAAAATAGACTTTAAAATAAAGAGTGTTACAAGAGACAAGGTAGGACACTACATAATGATCCAGGGATCAATCCAAGAAGAAGATATAACAATTATAAATATATATGCACCCAACATAGGAGCACCTCAATACATAAGGCAACTGCTAACAGCTATAAAAGAGGAAATTGACAGTAACACAATAATAGTGGGGGACTTTAACACTTCACTTACACCAATGGACAGATCATCCAAAATGAAAATAAATAAGGAAACAGAAGCTTTAAATGACACAATAGACCAGATAGATTTAATTGATATATATAGGACATTCCATCCAAAAACAGCAGATTACACGTTCTTCTCAAGTGCACACGGAACATTCTCCAGGATAGATCACATCTTGGGTCACAAATCAAGCCTCAGTAAATTTAACAAAATTGAAATCATACCAAGCATCTTTTCTGACCACAACGCTATGAGATTAGAAATGAATTACAGGGAAAAAAACGTAAAAAAGACAAACACATGGAGGCTAAACAATACGTTACTAAATAACCAAGAGATCACTGAAGAAATCAAAGAGGAAATAAAAAAATACCTAGAGACAAATGACAATGAAAACACGACGACCCAAAACCTATGGGATGCAGCAAAAGCGGTTCTAAGAGGGAAGTTTATAGCTATACAAGCCTACCTAAAGAAACAAGAAAAATCTCAAGTAAACAATCTAACCTTACACCTAAAGAAACTAGAGAAAGAAGAACAAACAAAACCCAAAGTTAGCAGAAGGAAAGAAATCATAAAGATCAGAGCAGAAATAAATGAAATAGAAACAAAGAAAACAATAGCAAAGATCAATAAAACTAAAAGTTGGTTCTTTGAGAAGATAAACAAAATTGATAAGCCATTAGCCAGACTCATCAAGAAAAAGAGGGAGAGGACTCAAATCAATAAAATCAGAAATGAAAAAGGAGAAGTTACAACAGACACTGCAGAAATACAAAACATCCTAAGAGACTACTATAAGCAACTTTATGCCAATAAAATGGACAACCTGGAAGAAATGGACAAATTCTTAGAAAGGTATAACCTTCCAAGACTGAATCACGAAGAAACAGAAAATATGAACAGACCAATCACAAGTAATGAAATTGAAACTGTGATTAAAAATCTTCCAACAAACAAAAGTCCAGGACCAGATGGCTTCACAGGTGAATTCTATCAAACATTTAGAGAAGAGCTAACACCCATCCTTCTCAAACTCTTCCAAAAAATTGCAGAGGAAGGAACACTCCCAAACTCATTCTATGAGGCCACCATCACCCTGATACCAAAACCAGACAAAGACACTACAAAAAAAGAAAATTACAGACCAATATCACTGATGAATATAGATGCAAAAATCCTCAACAAAATACTAGCAAACAGAATCCAACAACACATCAAAAGGATCATACACCACGATCAAGTGGGATTTATCCCAGGGATGCAAGGATTCTTCAATATACGCAAATCAATCAATGTGATACACCATATTAACAAATTGAAGAATAAAAACCATATGATCATCTCAATAGATGCAGAAAAAGCTTTTGACAAAATTCAGCACCCATTTCTGATAAAAACTCTCCAGAAAGTGGGCATAGAGGGAACCTACCTCAACATAATAAAGGCCATATATGACAAACCCACAGCAAACATCATTCTCAATGGTGAAAAACTGAAAGCATTTCCTCTAAGATCAGGAACGAGACAAGGATGTCCACTCTCACCACTATTATTCAACATAGTTCTGGAAGTCCTAGCCACGGCAATCAGAGAAGAAAAAGAAATAAAAGGAATACAAATTGGAAAAGAGGAAGTAAAACTGTCACTGTTTGCAGATGACATGATACTATACATAGAGAATCCTAAAACTGCCACCAGAAAACTGCTAGAGCTAATTAATGAATATGGTAAAGTTGCAGGATACAAAATTAATGCACAGAAATTTCTTGCATTCCTATACACTAATGATGAAAAATCTGAAAGAGAAATTATGGAAACACTCCCATTTACCATTGCAACAAAAATAATAAAATACCTAGGAATAAACCTACCTAGGGAGACAAAACACCTGTATGCAGAAAACTATAAGACACTGATGAAAGAAATTAAAGATGATACCAACAGATGGAGAGATATACCATGTTCTTGGATTGGAAGAATCAACATTGTGAAAATGAGTATACTACCCAAAGCAATCTACAGATTCAATGCAATCCCTATCAAATTACCAATGGCATTTTTTATGGAGCTAGAACAAATCATCTTAAAATTTGTATGGAGACACAAAAGACCCCAAATAGCCAAAGCAGTCTTGAGGCAAAAAAATGGAGCTGGAGGAATCAGAATCCCTGACTTCAGACTATACTACAAAGCTACAGTAATCAAGACAATATGGTACTGGCACAAAAACAGAAACATAGATCAATGGAACAAGATAGAAAGCCCAGAGATTAACCCACGCACCTATGGTCAACTAATCTATGACAAAGGAGGCAAAGATATACAATGGAGAAAAGACAGTCTCTTCAATAAGTGGTGCTGGGAAAACTGGACAGCTACATGTAAAAGAATGAAATTAGAATACTCCCTAACACCATACACAAAAATAAACTCAAAATGGATTAGAGACCTAAATATAAGACTGGACACTCTAAAACTCTTAGAGGAAAACATAGGAAGAACACTGTTTGACATAAATCACAGCAAGATCTTTTTTGATCCACCTCCTAGAGTAAGGGAAATAAAAACAAAAATAAACAAGTGGGACCTAATGAAACTTCAAAGCTTTTGCACAGCAAAGGAGACCATAAACAAGACGAAAAGACAACCCTCAGAATGGGAGAAAATATTTGCAAATGAATCAACGGACAAAGGATTAATCTCGAAAATATATAAACAGCTCATTCAGCTCAATATCAAAGAAACAAACACCCCAATCCAAAAATGGGCAGAAGACCTAAATAGACATTTCTCCATAGAAGACATACAGACGGCCATGAAGCACATGAAAAGATGCTCAACATCACTAATTATTAGAGAAATGCAAATCAAAACTACAATGAGGTATCACCTCACTCCTGTTAGAATGGGCATCATCAGAAAATCTACAAACAACAAATGCTGGAGAGGGTGTGGAGAAAAGGGAACCCTCTTGCACTGTTGGTGGGAATATAAATTGATACAGCCACTATGGAGAACAATATGGAGGTTCCTTAAAAAACTAAAAATAGAATTACCATATGACCCAGCAATCCCACTACTGGGCATATACCCAGAGAAAACTGTAATTCAAAAAGACACATGCACCCGAATGTTCATTGCAGCACTATTTACCATAGCCAGGTCATGGAAGCAACCTAAATGCCCATCAACAGACGAATGGATAAAGAAGTTGTGGTACATATATACAATGGAATATTACTCAGCCATAAAAAGGAACGAAATTGAGTCATTTGTTGAGACGTGGATGGATCTAGAGACTGTCATACAGAGTGAAGTAAGTCAGAAAGAGAAAAACAAATATCATATATTAATGCATGTATGTGGAACCTAGAAAAATGGTACAGATGAGCCAATTTGCAGGGCAGAAGTTGAGACACAGATGTAGAGAATGGACATATGGACACCAAGGGGGGAAAACTGTGGTGAGGTGGGGATGGTGGTGTGCTGAATTGGGCGATTGGGATTGACATGTATACACTGATGTGTACAAAATTGATGCCTAATAAGAACCTGCAGTATAAAAAAAAAAAAAAAAGTTGTGGTCCTTATGTACAATGGAATATCACTCAGCCATGAAATCAATGTCATAAGGCTAGTAGCAGCATGATGAGTGGATTTAGGTAAGACAATTCTAAGTGAAATAAGTCACACAGAAAAGGACACTTCTCATAAGGTGTCACTTATAGAGGGAATGTAAAAACCGTTACACTTGAACTGAATTACAAAACAGAACAGAGTCACACATGCAGAAAACACACTATGGCTGCTTAACGGGAAAGGTGAGGTGGGGTGATACATAAAACAAGAGTTTCAAATTAGCTCAGATACCGTTCCATAAACCCAATATGTAATAGACAAGACCCACTCCTTGCTCAGAGAACTGGACTCAACACGCCCGATTCACCGCACAAGAATATATCTGACTAGTAATAATCTTAAAACCTATGTATTGATAATTCTCTGTTAGTGTGTCAAGTGGGTGTAAAGCGGCATAAACACGGCCGTGAAAAGCAGCTAAACCCCATTATAAAAATAAATTACTTTTAAAAACCCATGAAACAAAGACAGTGAAAGAGAGAGAAATTCTTACACAATTCGTTCAGGGGCTGTGATGCAACCTGGATTGACCATATCTAGACCCACAGCTGGATGAGACATAAGGGTGGACACTCTTGGGGCTGAGAGGTTTGGTGAGGTTGGGTGAGCAAACGCAGACCCTTTAAAGTAATACTGCGTGCTACCCATCGCATGGGTCCCAAATCTCCAGGTTCAAGGGCATCTTCCTACATCGAAAACATGCATGAGAAACCCAGAAGATGGTACACCGTGTGATGGGGAAAGGTTTCTAAAACGCACCTCATTTCTCATCTCCTTGTGCTCGGGTTCGCCATTCCAGCCACTTTACTAGCAATCTCCCTACTTGGAGCATCAGCACCTTTAACCTCCTGTTCCGTACAGGTTGCAATTTGTCCTTAGGATGAACGGGAAGACGGGGAACCAATGAGAGACAAGCTCTTGGTGTTGGGACAGGCACAGGTCACTCTATTTTCCCATCAGGAAGAAGAATTAGCCACAGGCTCAGCCTGCCCCCCGGAACCAGAACAGGGCCTGAAGCCATCCTGCGCTTTTGCGGCCAGCTCCCAAAAAAGCGACTTCTAAAATGGAGCTTTAGGGCACTGCAATTCACAAACCTGCAGAGTTATAAATGATAACTCTCGTCCACAAATATATGGAGGGAAGGCAAAGAAGAGGATTTGAAATCAAGGCAGAATTGCAGGAAACAGATTTCAGGAGGTAGATTCGAATCGCCTTTAAAGCACATGAAAAGCGGCAAAAGGTTGACAATGATGCCCTTGGCCAAAAAGGGCGTATGCGTTTTTTCCTGAATATATTCAGGAAAAAACGCATACGCCCTTTTTGGCCAACCAAGCAACCTGGAAAGGCAAATCAGCGCTACAAAGAAGTCTCGCTTCCCATCGGTCAAAAGGGCCATGCTGAAAAAAGTGTCAAAACCAGAAATGCAGGACAGGCCATGGAGAAATGGGAGCCTTGCTACACTGATGGGCGGGATGTAAATTGCCAACAGCCACTCTGGAGAAGTGTACGGTGTGTCCTGAAACATCGAAAAAACACAGCTTAGAGAGCATAGGGCACTTCCATGCCTGGGGGGATAAAGTAGGAAAATTGAAAATCAGCAAGACACAAGCACCCCAAAGTTTAGGGCTGCTCTGTTGACAAGGACCTACACTTCATTCCACCTTAAATATCCCGGGAAAGCGAAAAATGGATAAAAAAGTTGTGGTCCCTATGTACAATGGAATATCACTCAGCCTTGAAATCAATGTCATAAGGCTAGTAGCAGCATGATGACTGGATTTAGGTAAGACGATTCTAAGTGAAATAAGTCACACAGAAAAGGACACTTCTCATAAGGTGTCACTTATAGAGGAAATGTAAAAACCGTTACACTTGAACTGAATTACAAAACAGAACAGAGTCACACATGCAGAAAACACACTATGGCTGCTTAACGGGAAAGGTGAGGTGGGGTGATACATAAAACAAGAGTTTCAAATTAGCTCAGATACTGTTCCATAATCCCAATATGTAATAGACAAGACCTACTCCTTGCTCAGAGAACTGGACTCAACACGCCCGATTCACCGCACAAGAATATATCTGACTAGTATTAATCTTAAAACCTATGCATTGATATCTCTCTGTTAGTGTGTCAAGTGGGTGTAAAGCGGCATAAACACAGCCGTGAAAAGCAGCTAAACCCCATTATAAAAATAACTTACTTTTAAAAACCCATGAAACAAAGACAGGGAAAGAGAGAGAAATTCTTACACAATTCGTTCCGGGGCTGTGATGCAACCTGGATTGACCATATCTAGACCCACAGCTGGATGAGACATAAGGGTGGACACTCTTGGGGCTGAGAGGTTTGGTGAGGTTGTGTGAGCAAACGCAGACCCTTTAAAGTAATACTGCGTGTTACCCATAGCATGGGTCCCAAATCTCCAGGTTCAAGGGCATCTTCCTACATCGAAAACATGCATGAGAAACCCAGAAGATGGTACACCGTGTGATGGGGAAAGGTTTCTAAAACGCACCTCATTTCTCATCTCCTTGTGCTCGGGTTCGCCATTCCAGCCACTTTACTAGCAATCTCCCTACTTGGAGCCTCAGCACCTTTAACCTCCTGTTCCGTACAGGTTGCAATTTGTCCTGAGGATGAACGGGAAGACGGGGAACCAATGAGAGACTAGTTCTTGGTGTTGGGACAGGCACAGGTCACTGTATTTTCCCATCAGGAAGAAGAATTAACCATAGGCTCAGCCTGCCCCCCGGAACCAGAACAGGGCCTGAAGCCATCCTGCGCTTTTGCGGCCAGCTCCCAAAAAAGCGACTTGTAAAATGGAGCTTCAGGGCACTGCAATTCACAGACCTGCAGAGTTATAAATGATAACTCTCGTCCACAAATATATTGAGGGAAGGCAAAGAAGAGGATTTGAAATCAAGGCAGAATTGCAGGAAACAGATTTCAGGAGGTAGATTCGAATCGCCTTTAAAGCACATGAAAAGCGGCAAAACGTTGACAATGATGCCCTTGGCCAAAAAGGGCGTATGTGTTTTTTCCTGAATATATTCAGGAAAAAACGCATACGCCCTTTTTGGCCAACCAAGCAACCTGGAAAGGCAAATCAGTGCTACAAAGAAGTCTCGCTTCCCATCGGTCAAAAGGGCCATGCTGAAAAAAGTGTCAAAACCAGAAATGCAGGACAGGCCATGGAGAAATGGGAGCCTTGCTACACTGATGGGCGGGATGTAAATTGCCAACAGCCACTCTGGAGAAGTGTACGGTGTGCCCTGAAACATCTAAAAAACACAGCTTAGAGAGCATAGGGCACTTCCACGCATGGGGGGATAAAGTGGGAAAATTGAAAATCAGCAA
Organism: Balaenoptera physalus; assembly: GCF_965194825.1. Taxonomy (NCBI): domain Eukaryota; kingdom Metazoa; phylum Chordata; class Mammalia; order Artiodactyla; family Balaenopteridae; genus Balaenoptera; species Balaenoptera physalus. Next base: position 176,832 of record NW_028125768.1, read on the forward strand.
GACACAAGCACCCCAAAGTTTAGGGCTGCTCTGTTGACAAGGACCTCCACTTCATTCCACCTTAAATATCCCAGGAAAGCGAAAAATGGATAAAAAAGTTGTGGTCCTTATGTACAATGGAATATCACTCAGCCATGAAATCAATGTCATAAGGCTAGGAGCAGCATGATGAGTGGATTTAGGTACGACGATTCTAAGTGAAATAAGTCACACAGAAAAGGACACTTCTCATAAGGTGTCACTTATAGAGGGAATGTAAAAACCGTTACACATGAACTGAATTACAAAACAGAACAGAGTCACACATGCAGAAAACACACTATGGCTGCTTAACGGGAAAGGTGAGGTGGGGTGATACATAAAACAAGAGTTTCAAATTAGCTCAGATACCGTTCAATAAACCCAATATGTAATCGACAAGACCTACTCCTTGCTCAGAGAACTGGACTCAACACGCCCGATTCACCGCACAAGAATATATCTGACTAGTAATAATCTTAAAACCTATGTATTGATATCTCTCTCTTAGTGTGTCAAGTGGGTGTAAAGTGGCATAAACACAGCCGTGAAAAGCAGCTAAACCCCATTATAAAAATAAATTACTTTTAAAACCCATGAAACAAAGACAGGGAAAGAAAGAGAAATTCTTACACAAGTCGTTCAGGGGCTGTGATGCAACCTGGATTGACCATATCTAGACCCACAGCTGGATGAGACATAAGGGTGGACACTCTTGGGGCTGAGAGGTTTGGAGAGGTTGGGTGAGCAAACGCAGACCCTTTAAAGTAATACTGCGTGCTACCCATCGCATGGGTCCCAAATCTCCAGGTTCAAGGGCATCTTCCTACATCGAAAACATGCATGAGAAACCCAGAAGATGGTACACCGTGTGATGGGGAAAGGTTTCTAAAACGCACCTCATTTCTCATCTCCTTGTGCTCGGGTTCGCCATTCCAGCCACTTTACTAGCAATCTCCCTACTTGGAGCCTCAGCACCTTTAACCTCCTGTTCCGTACAGGTTGCAATTTGTCCTGAGGATGAACGGGAAGACGGGGAACCAATGAGAGACTAGTTCTTGGTGTTGGGACAGGCACAGGTCACTGTATTTTCCCATCAGGAAGAAGAATTAACCATAGGCTCAGCCTGCCCCCCGGAACCAGAACAGGGCCTGAAGCCATCCTGCGCTTTTGCGGCCACCTCCCAAAAAAGCGACTTGTAAAATGGAGCTTCAGGGCACTGCAATTCACAGACCTGCAGAGTTATAAATGATAACTCTCGTCCACAAATATATTGAGGGAAGGCAAAGAAGAGGATTTGAAATCAAGGCAGAATTGCAGGAAACAGATTTCAGGAGGTAGATTCGAATCGCCTTTAAAGCACATGAAAAGCGGCAAAACGTTGACAATGATGCCCTTGGCCAAAAAGGGCGTATGCGTTTTTTCCTGAATATATTCAGGAAAAAACGCATACGCCCTTTTTGGCCAACCAAGCAACCTGGAAAGGCAAATCAGTGCTACAAAGAAGTCTCGCTTCCCATCGGTCAAAAGGGCCATGCTGAAAAAAGTGTGAAAACCAGAAATGCAGGACAGGCCATGGAGAAATGGGAGCCTTGCTACACTGATGGGCGGGATGTAAATCGCCAACAGCCACTCTGGAGAAGTGTACGGTGTGTCCTGAAACATCTAAAAAACACAGCTTAGAGAGCACAGGGCACTTCCACGCATGGGGGGATAAAGTGGGAAAATTGAAAATCAGCAAGACACAAGCACCCCAAAGTTTAGGGCTGCTCTGTTGACAAGGACCTCCACTTCATTCCACCTTAAATATCCCAGGAAAGCGAAAAATGGATAAAAAAGTTGTGGTCCTGACAGTTACAGAAAGATAGAGAAGATGAAAAGGCAGAGGGCTATGTGCCAGATGAAGGAACAAGAAAAAACCCCAGAAAAACAACTAAATGAAGTGGAGGTAGGCAACCTTCCAGAGAAAGAATTCAGAATAATGATAGTGAAGATGATCCAGGACCTCGGAATAAGAATGGAGGCAAAGATTGAGAAAATGCAAGAAATGATTAACAAAGACCTAGAAGAATTAAAGAACAAACAAACAGAGATGACCAATACAATAACTGAAATGAAAACTACACTAGAAGGAACCAATAGCAGAATAACTGAGGCAGAAGAACGGATAAGTGACCTGGAAGACAGAATGGTGGAATTCACTGCTGCGGAACAGACTAAAGAAAAAAGAATGAAAAGAAATGAAGACAGCCTAAGAGACCTCTGGGACAACATTAAACGCAACAACATTCGCATTATAGGGGTCCCAGAAGGAGAAGAGAGAGAGAAAGGACCAGAGAAAATATTTGAAGAGATTATAGTCGAAAACTTCCCTAACATGGGAAAGGAAATAGCCACCCAAGTCCAGGAAGTGCAGAGAGTCCCATACAGAATAAACCCAAGGAGAAACACGCCGAGACACATAGTAATCAAAGTGGCAAAAATTAAAGACAAAGAAAAATTATTGAAAGCAGCAAGGGAAAAACGACAAATAACATACAAGGGAACTCCCATAAGGTTAACAGCTGATTTCTCAGCAGAAACTCTGCAAGCCAGAAGGGAGTGGCATGATATACTTAAAGTGATGAAAGGGAAGAACCTACAACCAAGATTACTCTACCCGGCAAGGATCTCATTTAGATTTGATGGAGAAATCAAAAGCTTTACAGACAAGCAAAAGCTAAGAGAATTCAGCACCACCAAACCAGCTCTACAACAAATCCTAAAGGAACTTCTCTAAGTGGGAAACACAAGAGAAGAAAAGGACCTACAAAAACAAACCCAAAACAATTAAGAAAATGGTCATAGGAACATACATATCGATAATTACCTTAAACGTGAATGGATTAAACGCCCCAACCAAAAGACATAGACTGGCTGAATGGATACAAAAACAAGACCCATATATATGCTGTCTACAAGAGACCCACTTCAGACCTAGGGACACATACAGACTGAAAGTTAGGGGATGGAAAAAGATATTCCATGCAAATGGAAATCAAAAGAAAGCTGGAGTAGCTATACTCATATCAGATAAAATAGACTTTAAAATAAAGAGTGTTACAAGAGACAAGGTAGGACACTACATAATGATCCAGGGATCAATCCAAGAAGAAGATATAACAATTATAAATATATATGCACCCAACATAGGAGCACCTCAATACATAAGGCAACTGCTAACAGCTATAAAAGAGGAAATTGACAGTAACACAATAATAGTGGGGGACTTTAACACTTCACTTACACCAATGGACAGATCATCCAAAATGAAAATAAATAAGGAAACAGAAGCTTTAAATGACACAATAGACCAGATAGATTTAATTGATATATATAGGACATTCCATCCAAAAACAGCAGATTACACGTTCTTCTCAAGTGCACACGGAACATTCTCCAGGATAGATCACATCTTGGGTCACAAATCAAGCCTCAGTAAATTTAAGAAAATTGAAATCATACCAAGCATCTTTTCTGACCACAACGCTATGAGATTAGAAATGAATTACAGGGAAAAAAACGTAAAAAAGACAAACACATGGAGGCTAAACAATACGTTACTAAATAACCAAGAGATCACTGAAGAAATCAAAGAGGAAATAAAAAAATACCTAGAGACAAATGACAATGAAAACACGACGACCCAAAACCTATGGGATGCAGCAAAAGCGGTTCTAAGAGGGAAGTTTATAGCTATACAAGCCTACCTAAAGAAACAAGAAAAATCTCAAGTAAACAATCTAACCTTACACCTAAAGAAACTAGAGAAAGAAGAACAAACAAAACCCAAAGTTAGCAGAAGGAAAGAAATCATAAAGATCAGAGCAGAAATAAATGAAATAGAAACAAAGAAAACAATAGCAAAGATCAATAAAACTAAAAGTTGGTTCTTTGAGAAGATAAACAAAATTGATAAGCCATTAGCCAGACTCATCAAGAAAAAGAGGGAGAGGACTCAAATCAATAAAATCAGAAATGAAAAAGGAGAAGTTACAACAGACACTGCAGAAATACAAAACATCCTAAGAGACTACTATAAGCAACTTTATGCCAATAAAATGGACAACCTGGAAGAAATGGACAAATTCTTAGAAAGGTATAACCTTCCAAGACTGAATCACGAAGAAACAGAAAATATGAACAGACCAATCACAAGTAATGAAATTGAAACTGTGATTAAAAATCTTCCAACAAACAAAAGTCCAGGACCAGATGGCTTCACAGGTGAATTCTATCAAACATTTAGAGAAGAGCTAACACCCATCCTTCTCAAACTCTTCCAAAAAATTGCAGAGGAAGGAACACTCCCAAACTCATTCTATGAGGCCACCATCACCCTGATACCAAAACCAGACAAAGACACTACAAAAAAAGAAAATTACAGACCAATATCACTGATGAATATAGATGCAAAAATCCTCAACAAAATACTAGCAAACAGAATCCAACAACACATCAAAAGGATCATACACCACGATCAAGTGGGATTTATCCCAGGGATGCAAGGATTCTTCAATATACGCAAATCAATCAATGTGATACACCATATTAACAAATTGAAGAATAAAAACCATATGATCATCTCAATAGATGCAGAAAAAGCTTTTGACAAAATTCAGCACCCATTTCTGATAAAAACTCTCCAGAAAGTGGGCATAGAGGGAACCTACCTCAACATAATAAAGGCCATATATGACAAACCCACAGCAAACATCATTCTCAATGGTGAAAAACTGAAAGCATTTCCTCTAAGATCAGGAACGAGACAAGGATGTCCACTCTCACCACTATTATTCAACATAGTTCTGGAAGTCCTAGCCACGGCAATCAGAGAAGAAAAAGAAATAAAAGGAATACAAATTGGAAAAGAGGAAGTAAAACTGTCACTGTTTGCAGATGACATGATACTATACATAGAGAATCCTAAAACTGCCACCAGAAAACTGCTAGAGCTAATTAATGAATATGGTAAAGTTGCAGGATACAAAATTAATGCACAGAAATTTCTTGCATTCCTATACACTAATGATGAAAAATCTGAAAGAGAAATTATGGAAACACTCCCATTTACCATTGCAACAAAAATAATAAAATACCTAGGAATAAACCTACCTAGGGAGACAAAACACCTGTATGCAGAAAACTATAAGACACTGATGAAAGAAATTAAAGATGATACCAACAGATGGAGAGATATACCATGTTCTTGGATTGGAAGAATCAACATTGTGAAAATGAGTATACTACCCAAAGCAATCTACAGATTCAATGCAATCCCTATCAAATTACCAATGGCATTTTTTATGGAGCTAGAACAAATCATCTTAAAATTTGTATGGAGACACAAAAGACCCCGAATAGCCAAAGCAGTCTTGAGGCAAAAAAATGGAGCTGGAGGAATCAGAATCCCTGACTTCAGACTATACTACAAAGCTACAGTAATCAAGACAATATGGTACTGGCACAAAAACAGAAACATAGATCAATGGAACAAGATAGAAAGCCCAGAGATTAACCCACGCACCTATGGTCAACTAATCTATGACAAAGGAGGCAAAGATATACAATGGAGAAAAGACAGTCTCTTCAATAAGTGGTGCTGGGAAAACTGGACAGCTACATGTAAAAGAATGAAATTAGAATACTCCCTAACACCATACACAAAAATAAACTCAAAATGGATTAGAGACCTAAATATAAGACTGGACACTCTAAAACTCTTAGAGGAAAACATAGGAAGAACACTGTTTGACATAAATCACAGCAAGATCTTTTTTGATCCACCTCCTAGAGTAAGGGAAATAAAAACAAAAATAAACAAGTGGGACCTAATGAAACTTCAAAGCTTTTGCACAGCAAAGGAGACCATAAACAAGACGAAAAGACAACCCTCAGAATGGGAGAAAATATTTGCAAATGAATCAACGGACAAAGGATTAATCTCGAAAATATATAAACAGCTCATTCAGCTCAATATCAAAGAAACAAACACCCCAATCCAAAAATGGGCAGAAGACCTAAATAGACATTTCTCCATAGAAGACATACAGACGGCCATGAAGCACATGAAAAGATGCTCAACATCACTAATTATTAGAGAAATGCAAATCAAAACTACAATGAGGTATCACCTCACTCCTGTTAGAATGGGCATCATCAGAAAATCTACAAACAACAAATGCTGGAGAGGGTGTGGAGAAAAGGGAACCCTCTTGCACTGTTGGTGGGAATATAAATTGATACAGCCACTATGGAGAACAATATGGAGGGTCCTTAAAAAACTAAAAATAGAATTACCATATGACCCAGCAATCCCACTACTGGGCATATACCCAGAGAAAACTGTAATTCAAAAAGACACATGCACCCGAATGTTCATTGCAGCACTATTTACCATAGCCAGGTCATGGAAGCAACCTAAATGCCCCTCAACAGACGAATGGATAAAGAAGTTGTGGTACATATATACAATGGAATATTACTCAGCCATAAAAAGGAACGAAATTGAGTCATTTGTTGAGACGTGGATGGATCTAGAGACTGTCATACAGAGTGAAGTAAGTCAGAAAGAGAAAAACAAATATCATATATTAATGCATGTATGTGGAACCTAGAAAAATGGTACAGATGAGCCAATTTGCAGGGCAGAAGTTGAGACACAGATGTAGAGAATGGACATATGGACACCAAGGGGGGAAAACTGTGGTGAGGTGGGGATGGTGGTGTGCTGAATTGGGCGATTGGGATTGACATGTATACACTGATGTGTACAAAATTGATGCCTAATAAGAACCTGCAGTATAAAAAAAAAAAAAAGTTGTGGTCCTTATGTACAATGGAATATCACTCAGCCATGAAATCAATGTCATAAGGCTAGTAGCAGCATGATGAGTGGATTTAGGTAAGACAATTCTAAGTGAAATAAGTCACACAGAAAAGGACACTTCTCATAAGGTGTCACTTATAGAGGGAATGTAAAAACCGTTACACTTGAACTGAATTACAAAACAGCACAGAGTCACACATGCAGAAAACACACTATGGCTGCTTAACGGGAAAGGTGAGGTGGGGTGATACATAAAACAAGAGTTTCAAATTAGCTCAGATACCGTTCCATAAACCCAATATGTAATAGACAAGACCACTCCTCGCTCAGAGAACTGGACTCAACACGCCCGATTCACCGCACAAGAATATATCTGACTAGTAATAATCTTAAAACCTATGTATTGATAATTCTCTGTTAGTGTGTCAAGTGGGTGTAAAGCGGCATAAACACGGCCGTGAAAAGCAGCTAAACCCCATTATAAAAATAAATTACTTTTAAAAACCCATGAAACAAAGACAGTGAAAGAGAGAGAAATTCTTACACAATTCGTTCAGGGGCTGTGATGCAACCTGGATTGACCATATCTAGACCCACAGCTGGATGAGACATAAGGGTGGACACTCTTGGGGCTGAGAGGTTTGGTGAGGTTGGGTGAGCAAACGCAGACCCTTTAAAGTAATACTGCGTGCTACCCATCGCATGGGTCCCAAATCTCCAGGTTCAAGGGCATCTTCCTACATCGAAAACATGCATGAGAAACCCAGAAGATGGTACACCGTGTGATGGGGAAAGGTTTCTAAAACGCACCTCATTTCTCATCTCCTTGTGCTCGGGTTCGCCATTCCAGCCACTTTACTAGCAATCTCCCTACTTGGAGCATCAGCACCTTTAACCTCCTGTTCCGTACAGGTTGCAATTTGTCCTTAGGATGAACGGGAAGACGGGGAACCAATGAGAGACAAGCTCTTGGTGTTGGGACAGGCACAGGTCACTCTATTTTCCCATCAGGAAGAAGAATTAGCCACAGGCTCAGCCTGCCCCCCGGAACCAGAACAGGGCCTGAAGCCATCCTGCGCTTTTGCGGCCAGCTCCCAAAAAAGCGACTTCTAAAATGGAGCTTTAGGGCACTGCAATTCACAAACCTGCAGAGTTATAAATGATAACTCTCGTCCACAAATATATGGAGGGAAGGCAAAGAAGAGGATTTGAAATCAAGGCAGAATTGCAGGAAACAGATTTCAGGAGGTAGATTCGAATCGCCTTTAAAGCACATGAAAAGCGGCAAAACGTTGACAATGATGCCCTTGGCCAAAAAGGGCGTATGCGTTTTTTCCTGAATATATTCAGGAAAAAACGCATACGCCCTTTTTGGCCAACCAAGCAACCTGGAAAGGCAAATCAGCGCTACAAAGAAGTCTCGCTTCCCATCGGTCAAAAGGGCCATGCTGAAAAAAGTGTCAAAACCAGAAATGCAGGACAGGCCATGGAGAAATGGGAGCCTTGCTACACTGATGGGCGGGATGTAAATTGCCAACAGCCACTCTGGAGAAGTGTACGGTGTGTCCTGAAACATCGAAAAAACACAGCTTAGAGAGCATAGGGCACTTCCATGCCTGGGGGGATAAAGTAGGAAAATTGAAAATCAGCAAGACACAAGCACCCCAAAGTTTAGGGCTGCTCTGTTGACAAGGACCTACACTTCATTCCACCTTAAATATCCCGGGAAAGCGAAAAATGGATAAAAAAGTTGTGGTCCCTATGTACAATGGAATATCACTCAGCCATGAAATCAATGTCATAAGGCTAGTAGCAGCATGATGACTGGATTTAGGTAAGACGATTCTAAGTGAAATAAGTCACACAGAAAAGGACACTTCTCATAAGGTGTCACTTATAGAGGGAATGTAAAAACCGTTACACTTGAACTGAATTACAAAACAGAACAGAGTCACACATGCAGAAAACACACTATGGCTGCTTAACGGGAAAGGTGAGGTGGGGTGATACATAAAACAAGAGTTTCAAATTAGCTCAGATACCGTTCCATAAACCCAATATGTAATAGACAAGACCTACTCCTTGCTCAGAGAACTGGACTCAACACGCCCGATTCACCGCACAAGAATATATCTGACTAGTAATAATCTTAAAACCTATGTATTGATATCTCTCTGTTAGTGTGTCAAGTGGGTGTAAAGCGGCCTAAACACGGCCGTGAAAAGCAGCTAAACCCCATTATAAAAATAAATTACTTTTAAAAACCCATGAAACAAAGACAGGGAAAGAGAGAGAAATTCTTACACAATTCGTTCCGGGGCTGTGATGCAACCTGGATTGACCATATCTAGACCCACAGCTGGATGAGACATAAGGGTGGACACTCTTGGGGCTGAGAGGTTTGGTGAGGTTGGGTGAGCAAACGCAGACCCTTTAAAGTAATACTGCGTGCTACCCATCGCATGGGTCCCAAATCTCCAGGTTCAAGGGCATCTTCCTACATCGAAAACATGCATGAGAAACCCAGAAGATGGTACACCGTGTGATGGGGAAAGGTTTCTAAAACGCACCTCATTTCTCATCTCCTTGTGCTCGGGTTCGCCATTCCAGCCACTTTACTAGCAATCTCCCTACTTGGAGCATCAGCACCTTTAACCTCCTGTTCCGTACAGGTTGCAATTTGTCCTGAGGATGAACGGGAAGACGGGGAACCAATGAGAGACTAGCTCTTGGTGTTGGGACAGGCACAGGTCACTCTATTTTCCCATCAGGAAGAAGAATTAACCACAGGCTCAGCCTGCCCCCCGGAACCAGAACAGGGCCTGAAGCCATCCTGCGCTTTTGCGGCCAGCTCCCAAAAAAGCGACTTGTAAAATGGAGCTTCAGGGCACTGCAATTCACAAACCTGCAGAGTTATAAATGATAACTCTCGTCCACAAATATATTGAGGGAAGGCAAAGAAGAGGATTTGAAATCAAGGCAGAATTGCAGGAAACAGATTTCAGGAGGTAGATTCGAATCGCCTTTAAAGCACATGAAAAGCGGCAAAACGTTGACAATGATGCCCTTGGCCAAAAAGGGCGTATGCGTTTTTTCCTGAATATATTCAGGAAAAAACGCATACGCCCTTTTTGGCCAACCAAGCAACCTGGAAAGGCAAATCAGCGCTACAAAGAAGTCTCGCTTCCCATCGGTCAAAAGGGCCATGCTGAAAAAAGTGTCAAAACCAGAAATGCAGGACAGGCCATGGAGAAATGGGAGCCTTGCTACACTGATGGGCGGGATGTAAATTGCCAACAGCCACTCTGGAGAAGTGTACGGTGTGTCCTGAAACATCTAAAAAACACAGCTTAGAGAGCATAGGGCACTTCCACGCACGGGGGTATAAAGTGGGAAAATTGAAAATCAGCAAGACACAAGCACCCCAAAGTTTAGGGCTGCTCTGTTGACAAGGACCTCCACTTCATTCCACCTTAAATATCCCAGGAAAGCGAAAAATGGATAAAAAAGTTGTGGTCCTGACAGTTACAGAAAGATAGAGAAGATGAAAAGGCAGAGGGCTATGTGCCAGATGAAGGAACAAGAAAAAACCCCAGAAAAACAACTAAATGAAGTGGAGGTAGGCAACCTTCCAGAGAAAGAATTCAGAATAATGATAGTGAAGATGATCCAGGACCTCGGAATAAGAATGGAGGCAAAGATTGAGAAAATGCAAGAAATGATTAACAAAGACCTAGAAGAATTAAAGAACAAACAAACAGAGATGACCAATACAATAACTGAAATGAAAACTACACTAGAAGGAACCAATAGCAGAATAACTGAGGCAGAAGAACGGATAAGTGACCTGGAAGACAGAATGGTGGAATTCACTGCTGCGGAACAGACTAAAGAAAAAAGAATGAAAAGAAATGAAGACAGCCTAAGAGACCTCTGGGACAACATTAAACGCAACAACATTCGCATTATAGGGGTCCCAGAAGGAGAAGAGAGAGAGAAAGGACCAGAGAAAATATTTGAAGAGATTATAGTCGAAAACTTCCCTAACATGGGAAAGGAAATAGCCACCCAAGTCCAGGAAGTGCAGAGAGTCCCATACAGAATAAACCCAAGGAGAAACACGCCGAGACACATAGTAATCAAAGTGGCAAAAATTAAAGACAAAGAAAAATTATTGAAAGCAGCAAGGGAAAAACGACAAATAACATACAAGGGAACTCCCATAAGGTTAACAGCTGATTTCTCAGCAGAAACTCTGCAAGCCAGAAGGGAGTGGCATGATATACTTAAAGTGATGAAAGGGAAGAACCTACAACCAAGATTACTCTACCCGGCAAGGATCTCATTTAGATTTGATGGAGAAATCAAAAGCTTTACAGACAAGCAAAAGCTAAGAGAATTCAGCACCACCAAACCAGCTCTACAACAAATCCTAAAGGAACTTCTCTAAGTGGGAAACACAAGAGAAGAAAAGGACCTACAAAAACAAACCCAAAACAATTAAGAAAATGGTCATAGGAACATACATATCGATAATTACCTTAAACGTGAATGGATTAAACGCCCCAACCAAAAGACATAGACTGGCTGAATGGATACAAAAACAAGACCCATATATATGCTGTCTACAAGAGACCCACTTCAGACCTAGGGACACATACAGACTGAAAGTTAGGGGATGGAAAAAGATATTCCATGCAAATGGAAATCAAAAGAAAGCTGGAGTAGCTATACTCATATCAGATAAAATAGACTTTAAAATAAAGAGTGTTACAAGAGACAAGGTAGGAAACTACATAATGATCCAGGGATCAATCCAAGAAGAAGATATAACAATTATAAATATATATGCACCCAACATAGGAGCACCTCAATACATAAGGCAACTGCTAACAGCTATAAAAGAGGAAATTGACAGTAACACAATAATAGTGGGGGACTTTAACACTTCACTTACACCAATGGACAGATCATCCAAAATGAAAATAAATAAGGAAACAGAAGCTTTAAATGACACAATAGACCAGATAGATTTAAATGATATATATAGGACATTCCATCCAAAAACAGCAGATTACACGTTCTTCTCAAGTGCACACGGAACATTCTCCAGGATAGATCACATCTTGGGTCACAAATCAAGCCTCAGTAAATTTAAGAAAATTGAAATCATACCAAGCATCTTTCCTGACCACAACGCTATGAGATTAGAAATGAATTACAGGGAAAAAAACGTAAAAAAGACAAACACATGGAGGCTAAACAATACGTTACTAAATAACCAAGAGATCACTGAAGAAATCAAAGAGGAAATAAAAAAATACCTAGAGACAAATGACAATGAAAACACGACGACCCAAAACCTATGGGATGCAGCAAAAGCGATTCTAAGAGGGAAGTTTATAGCTATACAAGCCTACCTAAAGAAACAAGAAAAATCTCAAGTAAACAATCTAACCTTACACCTAAAGAAACTAGAGAAAGAAGAACAAACAAAACCCAAAGTTAGCAGAAGGAAAGAAATCATAAAGATCAGAGCAGAAATAAATGAAATAGAAACAAAGAAAACAATAGCAAAGATCAATAAAACTAAAAGTTGGTTCTTTGAGAAGATAAACAAAATTGATAAGCCATTAGCCAGACTCATCAAGAAAAAGAGGGAGAGGACTCAAATCAATAAAATCAGAAATGAAAAAGGAGAAGTTACAACAGACACTGCAGAAATACAAAACATCCTAAGAGACTACTATAAGCAACTTTATGCCAATAAAATGGACAACCTGGAAGAAATGGACAAATTCTTAGAAAGGTATAACCTTCCAAGACTGAATCACGAAGAAACAGAAAATATGAACAGACCAATCACAAGTAATGAAATTGAAACTGTGATTAAAAATCTTCCAACAAACAAAAGTCCAGGACCAGATGGCTTCACAGGTGAATTCTATCAAACATTTAGAGAAGAGCTAACACCCATCCTTCTCAAACTCTTCCAAAAAATTGCAGAGGAAGGAACACTCCCAAACTCATTCTATGAGGCCACCATCACCCTGATACCAAAACCAGACAAAGACACTACAAAAAAAGAAAATTACAGACCAATATCACTGATGAATATAGATGCAAAAATCCTCAACAAAATACTAGCAAACAGAATCCAACAACACATCAAAAGGATCATACACCACGATCAAGTGGGATTTATCCCAGGGATGCAAGGATTCTTCAATATACGCAAATCAATCAATGTGATACACCATATTAACAAATTGAAGAATAAAAACCATATGATCATCTCAATAGATGCAGAAAAAGCTTTTGACAAAATTCAGCACCCATTTCTGATAAAAACTCTCCAGAAAGTGGGCATAGAGGGAACCTACCTCAACATAATAAAGGCCATATATGACAAACCCACAGCAAACATCATTCTCAATGGTGAAAAACTGAAAGCATTTCCTCTAAGATCAGGAACGAGACAAGGATGTCCACTCTCACCACTATTATTCAACATAGTTCTGGAAGTCCTAGCCACGGCAATCAGAGAAGAAAAAGAAATAAAAGGAATACAAATTGGAAAAGAGGAAGTAAAACTGTCACTGTTTGCAGATGACATGATACTATACATAGAGAATCCTAAAACTGCCACCAGAAAACTGCTAGAGCTAATTAATGAATATGGTAAAGTTGCAGGATACAAAATTAATGCACAGAAATTTCTTGCATTCCTATACACTAATGATGAAAAATCTGAAAGAGAAATTATGGAAACACTCCCATTTACCATTGCAACAAAAATAATAAAATACCTAGGAATAAACCTACCTAGGGAGACAAAACACCTGTATGCAGAAAACTATAAGACACTGATGAAAGAAATTAAAGATGATACCAACAGATGGAGAGATATACCATGTTCTTGGATTGGAAGAATCAACATTGTGAAAATGAGTATACTACCCAAAGCAATCTACAGATTCAATGCAATCCCTATCAAATTACCAATGGCATTTTTTATGGAGCTAGAACAAATCATCTTAAAATTTGTATGGAGACACAAAAGACCCCGAATAGCCAAAGCAGTCTTGAGGCAAAAAAATGGAGCTGGAGGAATCAGAATCCCTGACTTCAGACTATACTACAAAGCTACAGTAATCAAGACAATATGGTACTGGCACAAAAACAGAAACATAGATCAATGGAACAAGATAGAAAGCCCAGAGATTAACCCACGCACCTATGGTCAACTAATCTATGACAAAGGAGGCAAAGATATACAATGGAGAAAAGACAGTCTCTTCAATAAGTGGTGCTGGGAAAACTGGACAGCTACATGTAAAAGAATGAAATTAGAATACTCCCTAACACCATACACAAAAATAAACTCAAAATGGATTAGAGACCTAAATATAAGACTGGACACTCTAAAACTCTTAGAGGAAAACATAGGAAGAACACTGTTTGACATAAATCACAGCAAGATCTTTTTTGATCCACCTCCTAGAGTAAGGGAAATAAAAACAAAAATAAACAAGTGGGACCTAATGAAACTTCAAAGCTTTTGCACAGCAAAGGAGACCATAAACAAGACGAAAAGACAACCCTCAGAATGGGAGAAAATATTTGCAAATGAATCAACGGACAAAGGATTAATCTCGAAAATATATAAACAGCTCATTCAGCTCAATATCAAAGAAACAAACACCCCAATCCAAAAATGGGCAGAAGACCTAAATAGACATTTCTCCATAGAAGACATACAGACGGCCATGAAGCACATGAAAAGATGCTCAACATCACTAATTATTAGAGAAATGCAAATCAAAACTACAATGAGGTATCACCTCACTCCTGTTAGAATGGGCATCATCAGAAAATCTACAAACAACAAATGCTGGAGAGGGTGTGGAGAAAAGGGAACCCTCTTGCACTGTTGGTGGGAATATAAATTGATACAGCCACTATGGAGAACAATATGGAGGTTCCTTAAAAAACTAAAAATAGAATTACCATATGACCCAGCAATCCCACTACTGGGCATATACCCAGAGAAAACTGTAATTCAAAAAGACACATGCACCCGAATGTTCATTGCAGCACTATTTACCATAGCCAGGTCATGGAAGCAACCTAAATGCCCCTCAACAGACGAATGGATAAAGAAGTTGTGGTACATATATACAATGGAATATTACTCAGCCATAAAAAGGAACGAAATTGAGTCATTTGTTGAGACGTGGATGGATCTAGAGACTGTCATACAGAGTGAAGTAAGTCAGAAAGAGAAAAACAAATATCATATATTAATGCATGTATGTGGAACCTAGAAAAATGGTACAGATGAGCCAATTTGCAGGGCAGAAGTTGAGACACAGATGTAGAGAATGGACATATGGACACCAAGGGGGGAAAACTGTGGTGAGGTGGGGATGGTGGTGTGCTGAATTGGGCGATTGGGATTGACATGTATACACTGATGTGTACAAAATTGATGCCTAATAAGAACCTGCAGTATAAAAAAAAAAAAAAAGTTGTGGTCCTTATGTACAATGGAATATCACTCAGCCATGAAATCAATGTCATAAGGCTAGTAGCAGCATGATGAGTGGATTTAGGTAAGACAATTCTAAGTGAAATAAGTCACACAGAAAAGGACACTTCTCATAAGGTGTCACTTATAGAGGGAATGTAAAAACCGTTACACTTGAACTGAATTACAAAACAGAACAGAGTCACACATGCAGAAAACACACTATGGCTGCTTAACGGGAAAGGTGAGGTGGGGTGATCCATAAAACAAGAGTTTCAAATTAGCTCAGATACCGTTCCATAAACCCAATATGTAATAGACAAGACCACTCCTTGCTCAGACAACTGGACTCAACACGCCCGATTCACCGCACAAGAATATATCTGACTAGTAATAATCTTAAAACCTATGTATTGATAATTCTCTGTTAGTGTGTCAAGTGGGTGTAAAGCGGCATAAACACGGCCGTGAAAAGCAGCTAAACCCCATTATAAAAATAAATTACTTTTAAAAACCCATGAAACAAAGACAGTGAAAGAGAGAGAAATTCTTACACAATTCGTTCAGGGGCTGTGATGCAACCTGGATTGACCATATCTAGACCCACAGCTGGATGAGACATAAGGGTGGACACTCTTGGGGCTGAGAGGTTTGGTGAGGTTGGGTGAGCAAACGCAGACCCTTTAAAGTAATACTGCGTGCTACCCATCGCATGGGTCCCAAATCTCCAGGTTCAAGGGCATCTTCCTACATCGAAAACATGCATGAGAAACCCAGAAGATGGTACACCGTGTGATGGGGAAAGGTTTCTAAAACGCACCTCATTTCTCATCTCCTTGTGCTCGGGTTCGCCATTCCAGCCACTTTACTAGCAATCTCCCTACTTGGAGCATCAGCACCTTTAACCTCCTGTTCCGTACAGGTTGCAATTTGTCCTTAGGATGAACGGGAAGACGGGGAACCAATGAGAGACAAGCTCTTGGTGTTGGGACAGGCACAGGTCACTCTATTTTCCCATCAGGAAGAAGAATTAGCCACAGGCTCAGCCTGCCCCCCGGAACCAGAACAGGGCCTGAAGCCATCCTGCGCTTTTGCGGCCAGCTCCCAAAAAAGCGACTTCTAAAATGGAGCTTTAGGGCACTGCAATTCACAAACCTGCAGAGTTATAAATGATAACTCTCGTCCACAAATATATGGAGGGAAGGCAAAGAAGAGGATTTGAAATCAAGGCAGAATTGCAGGAAACAGATTTCAGGAGGTAGATTCGAATCGCCTTTAAAGCACATGAAAAGCGGCAAAAGGTTGACAATGATGCCCTTGGCCAAAAAGGGCGTATGCGTTTTTTCCTGAATATATTCAGGAAAAAACGCATACGCCCTTTTTGGCCAACCAAGCAACCTGGAAAGGCAAATCAGCGCTACAAAGAAGTCTCGCTTCCCATCGGTCAAAAGGGCCATGCTGAAAAAAGTGTCAAAACCAGAAATGCAGGACAGGCCATGGAGAAATGGGAGCCTTGCTACACTGATGGGCGGGATGTAAATTGCCAACAGCCACTCTGGAGAAGTGTACGGTGTGTCCTGAAACATCGAAAAAACACAGCTTAGAGAGCATAGGGCACTTCCATGCCTGGGGGGATAAAGTAGGAAAATTGAAAATCAGCAAGACACAAGCACCCCAAAGTTTAGGGCTGCTCTGTTGACAAGGACCTACACTTCATTCCACCTTAAATATCCCGGGAAAGCGAAAAATGGATAAAAAAGTTGTGGTCCCTATGTACAATGGAATATCACTCAGCCATGAAATCAATGTCATAAGGCTAGTAGCAGCATGATGACTGGATTTAGGTAAGACGATTCTAAGTGAAATAAGTCACACAGAAAAGGACACTTCTCATAAGGTGTCACTTATAGAGGGAATGTAAAAACCGTTACACTTGAACTGAATTACAAAACAGAACAGAGTCACACATGCAGAAAACACACTATGGCTGCTTAACGGGAAAGGTGAGGTGGGGTGATCCATAAAACAAGAGTTTCAAATTAGCTCAGATACCGTTCCATAAACCCAATATGTAATAGACAAGACCTACTCCTTGCTCAGAGAACTGGACTCAACACGCCCGATTCACCGCACAAGAATATATCTGACTAGTAATAATCTTAAAACCTATGTATTGATATCTCTCTGTTAGTGTGTCAAGTGGGTGTAAAGCGGCCTAAACACGGCCGTGAAAAGCAGCTAAACCCCATTATAAAAATAAATTACTTTTAAAAACCCATGAAACAAAGACAGGGAAAGAGAGAGAAATTCTTACACAATTCGTTCCGGGGCTGTGATGCAACCTGGATTGACCATATCTAGACCCACAGCTGGATGAGACATAAGGGTGGACACTCTTGGGGCTGAGAGGTTTGGTGAGGTTGGGTGAGCAAACGCAGACCCTTTAAAGTAATACTGCGTGCTACCCATCGCATGGGTCCCAAATCTCCAGGTTCAAGGGCATCTTCCTACATCGAAAACATGCATGAGAAACCCAGAAGATGGTACACCGTGTGATGGGGAAAGGTTTCTAAAACGCACCTCATTTCTCATCTCCTTGTGCTCGGGTTCGCCATTCCAGCCACTTTACTAGCAATCTCCCTACTTGGAGCATCAGCACCTTTAACCTCCTGTTCCGTACAGGTTGCAATTTGTCCTGAGGATGAACGGGAAGACGGGGAACCAATGAGAGACTAGCTCTTGGTGTTGGGACAGGCACAGGTCACTCTATTTTCCCATCAGGAAGAAGAATTAACCACAGGCTCAGCCTGCCCCCCGGAACCAGAACAGGGCCTGAAGCCATCCTGCGCTTTTGCGGCCAGCTCCCAAAAAAGCGACTTGTAAAATGGAGCTTCAGGGCACTGCAATTCACAAACCTGCAGAGTTATAAATGATAACTCTCGTCCACAAATATATTGAGGGAAGGCAAAGAAGAGGATTTGAAATCAAGGCAGAATTGCAGGAAACAGATTTCAGGAGGTAGATTCGAATCGCCTTTAAAGCACATGAAAAGCGGCAAAACGTTGACAATGATGCCCTTGGCCAAAAAGGGCGTATGCGTTTTTTCCTGAATATATTCAGGAAAAAACGCATACGCCCTTTTTGGCCAACCAAGCAACCTGGAAAGGCAAATCAGCGCTACAAAGAAGTCTCGCTTCCCATCGGTCAAAAGGGCCATGCTGAAAAAAGTGTGAAAACCAGAAATGCAGGACAGGCCATGGAGAAATGGGAGCCTTGCTACACTGATGGGCGGGATGTAAATCGCCAACAGCCACTCTGGAGAAGTGTACGGTGTGTCCTGAAACATCTAAAAAACACAGCTTAGAGAGCACAGGGCACTTCCACGCATGGGGGGATAAAGTGGGAAAATTGAAAATCAGCAAGACACAAGCACCCCAAAGTTTAGGGCTGCTCTGTTGACAAGGACCTCCACTTCATTCCACCTTAAATATCCCAGGAAAGCGAAAAATGGATAAAAAAGTTGTGGTCCTGACAGTTACAGAAAGATCGAGAAGATGAAAAGGCAGAGGGCTATGTGCCAGATGAAGGAACAAGAAAAAACCCCAGAAAAACAACTAAATGAAGTGGAGGTAGGCAACCTTCCAGAGAAAGAATTCAGAATAATGATAGTGAAGATGATCCAGGACCTCGGAATAAGAATGGAGGCAAAGATTGAGAAAATGCAAGAAATGATTAACAAAGACCTAGAAGAATTAAAGAACAAACAAACAGAGATGACCAATACAATAACTGAAATGAAAACTACACTAGAAGGAACCAATAGCAGAATAACTGAGGCAGAAGAACGGATAAGTGACCTGGAAGACAGAATGGTGGAATTCACTGCTGCGGAACAGACTAAAGAAAAAAGAATGAAAAGAAATGAAGACAGCCTAAGAGACCTCTGGGACAACATTAAACGCAACAACATTCGCATTATAGGGGTCCCAGAAGGAGAAGAGAGAGAGAAAGGACCAGAGAAAATATTTGAAGAGATTATAGTCGAAAACTTCCCTAACATGGGAAAGGAAATAGCCACCCAAGTCCAGGAAGTGCAGAGAGTCCCATACAGAATAAACCCAAGGAGAAACACGCCGAGACACATAGTAATCAAAGTGGCAAAAATTAAAGACAAAGAAAAATTATTGAAAGCAGCAAGGGAAAAACGACAAATAACATACAAGGGAACTCCCATAAGGTTAACAGCTGATTTCTCAGCAGAAACTCTGCAAGCCAGAAGGGAGTGGCATGATATACTTAAAGTGATGAAAGGGAAGAACCTACAACCAAGATTACTCTACCCGGCAAGGATCTCATTTAGATTTGATGGAGAAATCAAAAGCTTTACAGACAAGCAAAAGCTAAGAGAATTCAGCACCACCAAACCAGCTCTACAACAAATCCTAAAGGAACTTCTCTAAGTGGGAAACACAAGAGAAGAAAAGGACCTACAAAAACAAACCCAAAACAATTAAGAAAATGGTCATAGGAACATACATATCGATAATTACCTTAAACGTGAATGGATTAAACGCCCCAACCAAAAGACATAGACTGGCTGAATGGATACAAAAACAAGACCCATATATATGCTGTCTACAAGAGACCCACTTCAGACCTAGGGACACATACAGACTGAAAGTTAGGGGATGGAAAAAGATATTCCATGCAAATGGAAATCAAAAGAAAGCTGGAGTAGCTATACTCATATCAGATAAAATAGACTTTAAAATAAAGAGTGTTACAAGAGACAAGGTAGGACACTACATAATGATCCAGGGATCAATCCAAGAAGAAGATATAACAATTATAAATATATATGCACCCAACATAGGAGCACCTCAATACATAAGGCAACTGCTAACAGCTATAAAAGAGGAAATTGACAGTAACACAATAATAGTGGGGGACTTTAACACTTCACTTACACCAATGGACAGATCATCCAAAATGAAAATAAATAAGGAAACAGAAGCTTTAAATGACACAATAGACCAGATAGATTTAATTGATATATATAGGACATTCCATCCAAAAACAGCAGATTACACGTTCTTCTCAAG
This sequence comes from Balaenoptera physalus, assembly GCF_965194825.1. Classification (NCBI taxonomy): domain Eukaryota; kingdom Metazoa; phylum Chordata; class Mammalia; order Artiodactyla; family Balaenopteridae; genus Balaenoptera; species Balaenoptera physalus. The sequence goes on from NW_028125768.1 coordinate 197,350, forward strand.
TGCACACGGAACATTCTCCAGGATAGATCACATCTTGGGTCACAAATCAAGCCTCAGTAAATTTAACAAAATTGAAATCATACCAAGCATCTTTTCTGACCACAACGCTATGAGATTAGAAATGAATTACAGGGAAAAAAACGTAAAAAAGACAAACACATGGAGGCTAAACAATACGTTACTAAATAACCAAGAGATCACTGAAGAAATCAAAGAGGAAATAAAAAAATACCTAGAGACAAATGACAATGAAAACACGACGACCCAAAACCTATGGGATGCAGCAAAAGCGGTTCTAAGAGGGAAGTTTATAGCTATACAAGCCTACCTAAAGAAACAAGAAAAATCTCAAGTAAACAATCTAACCTTACACCTAAAGAAACTAGAGAAAGAAGAACAAACAAAACCCAAAGTTAGCAGAAGGAAAGAAATCATAAAGATCAGAGCAGAAATAAATGAAATAGAAACAAAGAAAACAATAGCAAAGATCAATAAAATTAAAAGTTGGTTCTTTGAGAAGATAAACAAAATTGATAAGCCATTAGCCAGACTCATCAAGAAAAAGAGGGAGAGGACTCAAATCAATAAAATCAGAAATGAAAAAGGAGAAGTTACAACAGACACTGCAGAAATACAAAACATCCTAAGAGACTACTATAAGCAACTTTATGCCAATAAAATGGACAACCTGGAAGAAATGGACAAATTCTTAGAAAGGTATAACCTTCCAAGACTGAATCACGAAGAAACAGAAAATATGAACAGACCAATCACAAGTAATGAAATTGAAACTGTGATTAAAAATCTTCCAACAAACAAAAGTCCAGGACCAGATGGCTTCACAGGTGAATTCTATCAAACATTTAGAGAAGAGCTAACACCCATCCTTCTCAAACTCTTCCAAAAAATTGCAGAGGAAGGAACACTCCCAAACTCATTCTATGAGGCCACCATCACCCTGATACCAAAACCAGACAAAGACACTACAAAAAAAGAAAATTACAGACCAATATCACTGATGAATATAGATGCAAAAATCCTCAACAAAATACTAGCAAACAGAATCCAACAACACATCAAAAGGATCATACACCACGATCAAGTGGGATTTATCCCAGGGATGCAAGGATTCTTCAATATACGCAAATCAATCAATGTGATACACCATATTAACAAATTGAAGAATAAAAACCATATGATCATCTCAATAGATGCAGAAAAAGCTTTTGACAAAATTCAGCACCCATTTCTGATAAAAACTCTCCAGAAAGTGGGCATAGAGGGAACCTACCTCAACATAATAAAGGCCATATATGACAAACCCACAGCAAACATCATTCTCAATGGTGAAAAACTGAAAGCATTTCCTCTAAGATCAGGAACGAGACAAGGATGTCCACTCTCACCACTATTATTCAACATAGTTCTGGAAGTCCTAGCCACGGCAATCAGAGAAGAAAAAGAAATAAAAGGAATACAAATTGGAAAAGAGGAAGTAAAACTGTCACTGTTTGCAGATGACATGATACTATACATAGAGAATCCTAAAACTGCCACCAGAAAACTGCTAGAGCTAATTAATGAATATGGTAAAGTTGCAGGATACAAAATTAATGCACAGAAATTTCTTGCATTCCTATACACTAATGATGAAAAATCTGAAAGAGAAATTATGGAAACACTCCCATTTACCATTGCAACAAAAATAATAAAATACCTAGGAATAAACCTACCTAGGGAGACAAAACACCTGTATGCAGAAAACTATAAGACACTGATGAAAGAAATTAAAGATGATACCAACAGATGGAGAGATATACCATGTTCTTGGATTGGAAGAATCAACATTGTGAAAATGAGTATACTACCCAAAGCAATCTACAGATTCAATGCAATCCCTATCAAATTACCAATGGCATTTTTTATGGAGCTAGAACAAATCATCTTAAAATTTGTATGGAGACACAAAAGACCCCGAATAGCCAAAGCAGTCTTGAGGCAAAAAAATGGAGCTGGAGGAATCAGAATCCCTGACTTCAGACTATACTACAAAGCTACAGTAATCAAGACAATATGGTACTGGCACAAAAACAGAAACATAGATCAATGGAACAAGATAGAAAGCCCAGAGATTAACCCACGCACCTATGGTCAACTAATCTATGACAAAGGAGGCAAAGATATACAATGGAGAAAAGACAGTCTCTTCAATAAGTGGTGCTGGGAAAACTGGACAGCTACATGTAAAAGAATGAAATTAGAATACTCCCTAACACCATACACAAAAATAAACTCAAAATGGATTAGAGACCTAAATATAAGACTGGACACTCTAAAACTCTTAGAGGAAAACATAGGAAGAACACTGTTTGACATAAATCACAGCAAGATCTTTTTTGATCCACCTCCTAGAGTAAGGGAAATAAAAACAAAAATAAACAAGTGGGACCTAATGAAACTTCAAAGCTTTTGCACAGCAAAGGAGACCATAAACAAGACGAAAAGACAACCCTCAGAATGGGAGAAAATATTTGCAAATGAATCAACGGACAAAGGATTAATCTCGAAAATATATAAACAGCTCATTCAGCTCAATATCAAAGAAACAAACACCCCAATCCAAAAATGGGCAGAAGACCTAAATAGACATTTCTCCATAGAAGACATACAGACGGCCATGAAGCACATGAAAAGATGCTCAACATCACTAATTATTAGAGAAATGCAAATCAAAACTACAATGAGGTATCACCTCACTCCTGTTAGAATGGGCATCATCAGAAAATCTACAAACAACAAATGCTGGAGAGGGTGTGGAGAAAAGGGAACCCTCTTGCACTGTTGGTGGGAATATAAATTGATACAGCCACTATGGAGAACAATATGGAGGGTCCTTAAAAAACTAAAAATAGAATTACCATATGACCCAGCAATCCCACTACTGGGCATATACCCAGAGAAAACTGTAATTCAAAAAGACACATGCACCCGAATGTTCATTGCAGCACTATTTACCATAGCCAGGTCATGGAAGCAACCTAAATGCCCATCAACAGACGAATGGATAAAGAAGTTGTGGTACATATATACAATGGAATATTACTCAGCCATAAAAAGGAACGAAATTGAGTCATTTGTTGAGACGTGGATGGATCTAGAGACTGTCATACAGAGTGAAGTAAGTCAGAAAGAGAAAAACAAATATCATATATTAATGCATGTATGTGGAACCTAGAAAAATGGTACAGATGAGCCAATTTGCAGGGCAGAAGTTGAGACACAGATGTAGAGAATGGACATATGGACACCAAGGGGGGAAAACTGTGGTGAGGTGGGGATGGTGGTGTGCTGAATTGGGCGATTGGGATTGACATGTATACACTGATGTGTACAAAATTGATGCCTAATAAGAACCTGCAGTATAAAAAAAAAAAAAAAAAGTTGTGGTCCTTATGTACAATGGAATATCACTCAGCCATGAAATCAATGTCATAAGGCTAGTAGCAGCATGATGAGTGGATTTAGGTAAGACAATTCTAAGTGAAATAAGTCACACAGAAAAGGACACTTCTCATAAGGTGTCACTTATAGAGGGAATGTAAAAACCGTTACACTTGAACTGAATTACAAAACAGAACAGAGTCACACATGCAGAAAACACACTATGGCTGCTTAACGGGAAAGGTGAGGTGGGGTGATACATAAAACAAGAGTTTCAAATTAGCTCAGATACCGTTCCATAAACCCAATATGTAATAGACAAGACCCACTCCTTGCTCAGAGAACTGGACTCAACACGCCCGATTCACCGCACAAGAATATATCTGACTAGTAATAATCTTAAAACCTATGTATTGATAATTCTCTGTTAGTGTGTCAAGTGGGTGTAAAGCGGCATAAACACGGCCGTGAAAAGCAGCTAAACCCCATTATAAAAATAAATTACTTTTAAAAACCCATGAAACAAAGACAGTGAAAGAGAGAGAAATTCTTACACAATTCGTTCAGGGGCTGTGATGCAACCTGGATTGACCATATCTAGACCCACAGCTGGATGAGACATAAGGGTGGACACTCTTGGGGCTGAGAGGTTTGGTGAGGTTGGGTGAGCAAACGCAGACCCTTTAAAGTAATACTGCGTGCTACCCATCGCATGGGTCCCAAATCTCCAGGTTCAAGGGCATCTTCCTACATCGAAAACATGCATGAGAAACCCAGAAGATGGTACACCGTGTGATGGGGAAAGGTTTCTAAAACGCACCTCATTTCTCATCTCCTTGTGCTCGGGTTCGCCATTCCAGCCACTTTACTAGCAATCTCCCTACTTGGAGCATCAGCACCTTTAACCTCCTGTTCCGTACAGGTTGCAATTTGTCCTTAGGATGAACGGGAAGACGGGGAACCAATGAGAGACAAGCTCTTGGTGTTGGGACAGGCACAGGTCACTCTATTTTCCCATCAGGAAGAAGAATTAGCCACAGGCTCAGCCTGCCCCCCGGAACCAGAACAGGGCCTGAAGCCATCCTGCGCTTTTGCGGCCAGCTCCCAAAAAAGCGACTTCTAAAATGGAGCTTTAGGGCACTGCAATTCACAAACCTGCAGAGTTATAAATGATAACTCTCGTCCACAAATATATGGAGGGAAGGCAAAGAAGAGGATTTGAAATCAAGGCAGAATTGCAGGAAACAGATTTCAGGAGGTAGATTCGAATCGCCTTTAAAGCACATGAAAAGCGGCAAAAGGTTGACAATGATGCCCTTGGCCAAAAAGGGCGTATGCGTTTTTTCCTGAATATATTCAGGAAAAAACGCATACGCCCTTTTTGGCCAACCAAGCAACCTGGAAAGGCAAATCAGCGCTACAAAGAAGTCTCGCTTCCCATCGGTCAAAAGGGCCATGCTGAAAAAAGTGTCAAAACCAGAAATGCAGGACAGGCCATGGAGAAATGGGAGCCTTGCTACACTGATGGGCGGGATGTAAATTGCCAACAGCCACTCTGGAGAAGTGTACGGTGTGTCCTGAAACATCGAAAAAACACAGCTTAGAGAGCATAGGGCACTTCCATGCCTGGGGGGATAAAGTAGGAAAATTGAAAATCAGCAAGACACAAGCACCCCAAAGTTTAGGGCTGCTCTGTTGACAAGGACCTACACTTCATTCCACCTTAAATATCCCGGGAAAGCGAAAAATGGATAAAAAAGTTGTGGTCCCTATGTACAATGGAATATCACTCAGCCATGAAATCAATGTCATAAGGCTAGTAGCAGCATGATGACTGGATTTAGGTAAGACGATTCTAAGTGAAATAAGTCACACAGAAAAGGACACTTCTCATAAGGTGTCACTTATAGAGGAAATGTAAAAACCGTTACACTTGAACTGAATTACAAAACAGAACAGAGTCACACATGCAGAAAACACACTATGGCTGCTTAACGGGAAAGGTGAGGTGGGGTGATACATAAAACAAGAGTTTCAAATTAGCTCAGATACTGTTCCATAATCCCAATATGTAATAGACAAGACCTACTCCTTGCTCAGAGAACTGGACTCAACACGCCCGATTCACCGCACAAGAATATATCTGACTAGTATTAATCTTAAAACCTATGCATTGATATCTCTCTGTTAGTGTGTCAAGTGGGTGTAAAGCGGCATAAACACAGCCGTGAAAAGCAGCTAAACCCCATTATAAAAATAACTTACTTTTAAAAACCCATGAAACAAAGACAGGGAAAGAGAGAGAAATTCTTACACAATTCGTTCCGGGGCTGTGATGCAACCTGGATTGACCATATCTAGACCCACAGCTGGATGAGACATAAGGGTGGACACTCTTGGGGCTGAGAGGTTTGGTGAGGTTGTGTGAGCAAACGCAGACCCTTTAAAGTAATACTGCGTGTTACCCATAGCATGGGTCCCAAATCTCCAGGTTCAAGGGCATCTTCCTACATCGAAAACATGCATGAGAAACCCAGAAGATGGTACACCGTGTGATGGGGAAAGGTTTCTAAAACGCACCTCATTTCTCATCTCCTTGTGCTCGGGTTCGCCATTCCAGCCACTTTACTAGCAATCTCCCTACTTGGAGCCTCAGCACCTTTAACCTCCTGTTCCGTACAGGTTGCAATTTGTCCTGAGGATGAACGGGAAGACGGGGAACCAATGAGAGACTAGTTCTTGGTGTTGGGACAGGCACAGGTCACTGTATTTTCCCATCAGGAAGAAGAATTAACCATAGGCTCAGCCTGCCCCCCGGAACCAGAACAGGGCCTGAAGCCATCCTGCGCTTTTGCGGCCAGCTCCCAAAAAAGCGACTTGTAAAATGGAGCTTCAGGGCACTGCAATTCACAGACCTGCAGAGTTATAAATGATAACTCTCGTCCACAAATATATTGAGGGAAGGCAAAGAAGAGGATTTGAAATCAAGGCAGAATTGCAGGAAACAGATTTCAGGAGGTAGATTCGAATCGCCTTTAAAGCACATGAAAAGCGGCAAAACGTTGACAATGATGCCCTTGGCCAAAAAGGGCGTATGTGTTTTTTCCTGAATATATTCAGGAAAAAACGCATACGCCCTTTTTGGCCAACCAAGCAACCTGGAAAGGCAAATCAGTGCTACAAAGAAGTCTCGCTTCCCATCGGTCAAAAGGGCCATGCTGAAAAAAGTGTCAAAACCAGAAATGCAGGACAGGCCATGGAGAAATGGGAGCCTTGCTACACTGATGGGCGGGATGTAAATTGCCAACAGCCACTCTGGAGAAGTGTACGGTGTGCCCTGAAACATCTAAAAAACACAGCTTAGAGAGCATAGGGCACTTCCACGCATGGGGGGATAAAGTGGGAAAATTGAAAATCAGCAAGACACAAGCACCCCAAAGTTTAGGGCTGCTCTGTTGACAAGGACCTCCACTTCATTCCACCTTAAATATCCCAGGAAAGCGAAAAATGGATAAAAAAGTTGTGGTCCTTATGTACAATGGAATATCACTCAGCCATGAAATCAATGTCATAAGGCTAGGAGCAGCATGATGAGTGGATTTAGGTACGACGATTCTAAGTGAAATAAGTCACACAGAAAAGGACACTTCTCATAAGGTGTCACTTATAGAGGGAATGTAAAAACCGTTACACATGAACTGAATTACAAAACAGAACAGAGTCACACATGCAGAAAACACACTATGGCTGCTTAACGGGAAAGGTGAGGTGGGGTGATACATAAAACAAGAGTTTCAAATTAGCTCAGATACCGTTCAATAAACCCAATATGTAATCGACAAGACCTACTCCTTGCTCAGAGAACTGGACTCAACACGCCCGATTCACCGCACAAGAATATATCTGACTAGTAATAATCTTAAAACCTATGTATTGATATCTCTCTCTTAGTGTGTCAAGTGGGTGTAAAGTGGCATAAACACAGCCGTGAAAAGCAGCTAAACCCCATTATAAAAATAAATTACTTTTAAAACCCATGAAACAAAGACAGGGAAAGAAAGAGAAATTCTTACACAAGTCGTTCAGGGGCTGTGATGCAACCTGGATTGACCATATCTAGACCCACAGCTGGATGAGACATAAGGGTGGACACTCTTGGGGCTGAGAGGTTTGGAGAGGTTGGGTGAGCAAACGCAGACCCTTTAAAGTAATACTGCGTGCTACCCATCGCATGGGTCCCAAATCTCCAGGTTCAAGGGCATCTTCCTACATCGAAAACATGCATGAGAAACCCAGAAGATGGTACACCGTGTGATGGGGAAAGGTTTCTAAAACGCACCTCATTTCTCATCTCCTTGTGCTCGGGTTCGCCATTCCAGCCACTTTACTAGCAATCTCCCTACTTGGAGCCTCAGCACCTTTAACCTCCTGTTCCGTACAGGTTGCAATTTGTCCTGAGGATGAACGGGAAGACGGGGAACCAATGAGAGACTAGTTCTTGGTGTTGGGACAGGCACAGGTCACTGTATTTTCCCATCAGGAAGAAGAATTAACCATAGGCTCAGCCTGCCCCCCGGAACCAGAACAGGGCCTGAAGCCATCCTGCGCTTTTGCGGCCACCTCCCAAAAAAGCGACTTGTAAAATGGAGCTTCAGGGCACTGCAATTCACAGACCTGCAGAGTTATAAATGATAACTCTCGTCCACAAATATATTGAGGGAAGGCAAAGAAGAGGATTTGAAATCAAGGCAGAATTGCAGGAAACAGATTTCAGGAGGTAGATTCGAATCGCCTTTAAAGCACATGAAAAGCGGCAAAACGTTGACAATGATGCCCTTGGCCAAAAAGGGCGTATGCGTTTTTTCCTGAATATATTCAGGAAAAAACGCATACGCCCTTTTTGGCCAACCAAGCAACCTGGAAAGGCAAATCAGTGCTACAAAGAAGTCTCGCTTCCCATCGGTCAAAAGGGCCATGCTGAAAAAAGTGTCAAAACCAGAAATGCAGGACAGGCCATGGAGAAATGGGAGCCTTGCTACACTGATGGGCGGGATGTAAATTGCCAACAGCCACTCTGGAGAAGTGTACGGTGTGTCCTGAAACATCTAAAAAACACAGCTTAGAGAGCATAGGGCACTTCCACGCATGGGGGTATAAAGTGGGAAAATTGAAAATCAGCAAGACACAAGCACCCCAAAGTTTAGGGCTGCTCTATTGACAAGGACCTCCACTTCATTCCACCTTAAATATCCCAGGAAAGCGAAAAATGGATAAAAAAGTTGTGGTCCTGACAGTTACAGAAAGATAGAGAAGATGAAAAGGCAGAGGGCTATGTACCAGATGAAGGAACAAGAAAAAACCCCAGAAAAACAACTAAATGAAGTGGAGGTAGGCAACCTTCCAGAGAAAGAATTCAGAATAATGATAGTGAAGATGATCCAGGACCTCGGAATAAGAATGGATTCAAAGATTGAGAAAATGCAAGAAATGATTAACAAAGACCTAGAAGAATTAAAGAACAAACAAACAGAGATGACCAATACAATAACTGAAATGAAAACTACACTAGAAGGAACCAATAGCAGAATAACTGAGGCAGAAGAACGGATAAGTGACCTGGAAGACAGAATGGTGGAATTCACTGCTGCGGAACAGACTAAAGAAAAAAGAATGAAAAGAAATGAAGACAGCCTAAGAGACCTCTGGGACAACATTAAACGCAACAACATTCGCATTATAGGGGTCCCAGAAGGAGAAGAGAGAGAGAAAGGACCAGAGAAAATATTTGAAGAGATTATAGTCGAAAACTTCCCTAACATGGGAAAGGAAATAGCCACCCAAGTCCAGGAAGTGCAGAGAGTCCCATACAGAATAAACCCAAGGAGAAACACGCCGAGACACATAGTAATCAAAGTGGCAAAAATTAAAGACAAAGAAAAATTATTGAAAGCAGCAAGGGAAAAACGACAAATAACATACAAGGGAACTCCCATAAGGTTAACAGCTGATTTCTCAGCAGAAACTCTGCAAGCCAGAAGGGAGTGGCATGATATACTTAAAGTGATGAAAGGGAAGAACCTACAACCAAGATTACTCTACCCGGCAAGGATCTCATTTAGATTTGATGGAGAAATCAAAAGCTTTACAGACAAGCAAAAGCTAAGAGAATTCAGCACCACCAAACCAGCTCTACAACAAATCCTAAAGGAACTTCTCTAAGTGGGAAACACAAGAGAAGAAAAGGACCTACAAAAACAAACCCAAAACAATTAAGAAAATGGTCATAGGAACATACATATCGATAATTACCTTAAACGTGAATGGATTAAACGCCCCAACCAAAAGACATAGACTGGCTGAATGGATACAAAAACAAGACCCATATATATGCTGTCTACAAGAGACCCACTTCAGACCTAGGGACACATACAGACTGAAAGTTAGGGGATGGAAAAAGATATTCCATGCAAATGGAAATCAAAAGAAAGCTGGAGTAGCTATACTCATATCAGATAAAATAGACTTTAAAATAAAGAGTGTTACAAGAGACAAGGTAGGACACTACATAATGATCCAGGGATCAATCCAAGAAGAAGATATAACAATTATAAATATATATGCACCCAACATAGGAGCACCTCAATACATAAGGCAACTGCTAACAGCTATAAAAGAGGAAATTGACAGTAACACAATAATAGTGGGGGACTTTAACACTTCACTTACACCAATGGACAGATCATCCAAAATGAAAATAAATAAGGAAACAGAAGCTTTAAATGACACAATAGACCAGATAGATTTAATTGATATATATAGGACATTCCATCCAAAAACAGCAGATTACACGTTCTTCTCAAGTGCACACGGAACATTCTCCAGGATAGATCACATCTTGGGTCACAAATCAAGCCTCAGTAAATTTAAGAAAATTGAAATCATACCAAGCATCTTTTCTGACCACAACGCTATGAGATTAGAAATGAATTACAGGGAAAAAAACGTAAAAAAGACAAACACATGGAGGCTAAACAATACGTTACTAAATAACCAAGAGATCACTGAAGAAATCAAAGAGGAAATAAAAAAATACCTAGAGACAAATGACAATGAAAACACGACGACCCAAAACCTATGGGATGCAGCAAAAGCGATTCTAAGAGGGAAGTTTATAGCTATACAAGCCTACCTAAAGAAACAAGAAAAATCTCAAGTAAACAATCTAACCTTACACCTAAAGAAACTAGAGAAAGAAGAACAAACAAAACCCAAAGTTAGCAGAAGGAAAGAAATCATAAAGATCAGAGCAGAAATAAATGAAATAGAAACAAAGAAAACAATAGCAAAGATCAATAAAACTAAAAGTTGGTTCTTTGAGAAGATAAACAAAATTGATAAGCCATTAGCCAGACTCATCAAGAAAAAGAGGGAGAGGACTCAAATCAATAAAATCAGAAATGAAAAAGGAGAAGTTACAACAGACACTGCAGAAATACAAAACATCCTAAGAGACTACTATAAGCAACTTTATGCCAATAAAATGGACAACCTGGAAGAAATGGACAAATTCTTAGAAAGGTATAACCTTCCAAGACTGAATCACGAAGAAACAGAAAATATGAACAGACCAATCACAAGTAATGAAATTGAAACTGTGATTAAAAATCTTCCAACAAACAAAAGTCCAGGACCAGATGGCTTCACAGGTGAATTCTATCAAACATTTAGAGAAGAGCTAACACCCATCCTTCTCAAACTCTTCCAAAAAATTGCAGAGGAAGGAACACTCCCAAACTCATTCTATGAGGCCACCATCACCCTGATACCAAAACCAGACAAAGACACTACAAAAAAAGAAAATTACAGACCAATATCACTGATGAATATAGATGCAAAAATCCTCAACAAAATACTAGCAAACAGAATCCAACAACACATCAAAAGGATCATACACCACGATCAAGTGGGATTTATCCCAGGGATGCAAGGATTCTTCAATATACGCAAATCAATCAATGTGATACACCATATTAACAAATTGAAGAATAAAAACCATATGATCATCTCAATAGATGCAGAAAAAGCTTTTGACAAAATTCAGCACCCATTTCTGATAAAAACTCTCCAGAAAGTGGGCATAGAGGGAACCTACCTCAACATAATAAAGGCCATATATGACAAACCCACAGCAAACATCATTCTCAATGGTGAAAAACTGAAAGCATTTCCTCTAAGATCAGGAACGAGACAAGGATGTCCACTCTCACCACTATTATTCAACATAGTTCTGGAAGTCCTAGCCACGGCAATCAGAGAAGAAAAAGAAATAAAAGGAATACAAATTGGAAAAGAGGAAGTAAAACTGTCACTGTTTGCAGATGACATGATACTATACATAGAGAATCCTAAAACTGCCACCAGAAAACTGCTAGAGCTAATTAATGAATATGGTAAAGTTGCAGGATACAAAATTAATGCACAGAAATTTCTTGCATTCCTATACACTAATGATGAAAAATCTGAAAGAGAAATTATGGAAACACTCCCATTTACCATTGCAACAAAAATAATAAAATACCTAGGAATAAACCTACCTAGGGAGACAAAACACCTGTATGCAGAAAACTATAAGACACTGATGAAAGAAATTAAAGATGATACCAACAGATGGAGAGATATACCATGTTCTTGGATTGGAAGAATCAACATTGTGAAAATGAGTATACTACCCAAAGCAATCTACAGATTCAATGCAATCCCTATCAAATTACCAATGGCATTTTTTATGGAGCTAGAACAAATCATCTTAAAATTTGTATGGAGACACAAAAGACCCCGAATAGCCAAAGCAGTCTTGAGGCAAAAAAATGGAGCTGGAGGAATCAGAATCCCTGACTTCAGACTATACTACAAAGCTACAGTAATCAAGACAATATGGTACTGGCACAAAAACAGAAACATAGATCAATGGAACAAGATAGAAAGCCCAGAGATTAACCCACGCACCTATGGTCAACTAATCTATGACAAAGGAGGCAAAGATATACAATGGAGAAAAGACAGTCTCTTCAATAAGTGGTGCTGGGAAAACTGGACAGCTACATGTAAAAGAATGAAATTAGAATACTCCCTAACACCATACACAAAAATAAACTCAAAATGGATTAGAGACCTAAATATAAGACTGGACACTCTAAAACTCTTAGAGGAAAACATAGGAAGAACACTGTTTGACATAAATCACAGCAAGATCTTTTTTGATCCACCTCCTAGAGTAAGGGAAATAAAAACAAAAATAAACAAGTGGGACCTAATGAAACTTCAAAGCTTTTGCACAGCAAAGGAGACCATAAACAAGACGAAAAGACAACCCTCAGAATGGGAGAAAATATTTGCAAATGAATCAACGGACAAAGGATTAATCTCGAAAATATATAAACAGCTCATTCAGCTCAATATCAAAGAAACAAACACCCCAATCCAAAAATGGGCAGAAGACCTAAATAGACATTTCTCCATAGAAGACATACAGACGGCCATGAAGCACATGAAAAGATGCTCAACATCACTAATTATTAGAGAAATGCAAATCAAAACTACAATGAGGTATCACCTCACTCCTGTTAGAATGGGCATCATCAGAAAATCTACAAACAACAAATGCTGGAGAGGGTGTGGAGAAAAGGGAACCCTCTTGCACTGTTGGTGGGAATATAAATTGATACAGCCACTATGGAGAACAATATGGAGGGTCCTTAAAAAACTAAAAATAGAATTACCATATGACCCAGCAATCCCACTACTGGGCATATACCCAGAGAAAACTGTAATTCAAAAAGACACATGCACCCGAATGTTCATTGCAGCACTATTTACCATAGCCAGGTCATGGAAGCAACCTAAATGCCCATCAACAGACGAATGGATAAAGAAGTTGTGGTACATATATACAATGGAATATTACTCAGCCATAAAAAGGAACGAAATTGAGTCATTTGTTGAGACGTGGATGGATCTAGAGACTGTCATACAGAGTGAAGTAAGTCAGAAAGAGAAAAACAAATATCATATATTAATGCATGTATGTGGAACCTAGAAAAATGGTACAGATGAGCCAATTTGCAGGGCAGAAGTTGAGACACAGATGTAGAGAATGGACATATGGACACCAAGGGGGGAAAACTGTGGTGAGGTGGGGATGGTGGTGTGCTGAATTGGGCGATTGGGATTGACATGTATACACTGATGTGTACAAAATTGATGCCTAATAAGAACCTGCAGTATAAAAAAAAAAAAAAAAGTTGTGGTCCTTATGTACAATGGAATATCACTCAGCCATGAAATCAATGTCATAAGGCTAGTAGCAGCATGATGAGTGGATTTAGGTAAGACAATTCTAAGTGAAATAAGTCACACAGAAAAGGACACTTCTCATAAGGTGTCACTTATAGAGGGAATGTAAAAACCGTTACACTTGAACTGAATTACAAAACAGAACAGAGTCACACATGCAGAAAACACACTATGGCTGCTTAACGGGAAAGGTGAGGTGGGGTGATACATAAAACAAGAGTTTCAAATTAGCTCAGATACCGTTCCATAAACCCAATATGTAATAGACAAGACCCATTCCTTGCTCAGAGAACTGGACTCAACACGCCCGATTCACCGCACAAGAATATATCTGACTAGTAATAATCTTAAAACCTATGTATTGATAATTCTCTGTTAGTGTGTCAAGTGGGTGTAAAGCGGCATAAACACGGCCGTGAAAAGCAGCTAAACCCCATTATAAAAATAAATTACTTTTAAAAACCCATGAAACAAAGACAGTGAAAGAGAGAGAAATTCTTACACAATTCGTTCAGGGGCTGTGATGCAACCTGGATTGACCATATCTAGACCCACAGCTGGATGAGACATAAGGGTGGACACTCTTGGGGCTGAGAGGTTTGGTGAGGTTGGGTGAGCAAACGCAGACCCTTTAAAGTAATACTGCGTGCTACCCATCGCATGGGTCCCAAATCTCCAGGTTCAAGGGCATCTTCCTACATCGAAAACATGCATGAGAAACCCAGAAGATGGTACACCGTGTGATGGGGAAAGGTTTCTAAAACGCACCTCATTTCTCATCTCCTTGTGCTCGGTTTCGCCATTCCAGCCACTTTACTAGCAATCTCCCTACTTGGAGCATCAGCACCTTTAACCTCCTGTTCCGTACAGGTTGCAATTTGTCCTGAGGATGAACGGGAAGACGGGGAACCAATGAGAGACAAGCTCTTGGTGTTGGGACAGGCACAGGTCACTCTATTTTCCCATCAGGAAGAAGAATTAGCCACAGGCTCAGCCTGCCCCCCGGAACCAGAACAGGGCCTGAAGCCATCCTGCGCTTTTGCGGCCAGCTCCCAAAAAAGCGACTTCTAAAATGGAGCTTTAGGGCACTGCAATTCACAAACCTGCAGAGTTATAAATGATAACTCTCGTCCACAAATATATGGAGGGAAGGCAAAGAAGAGGATTTGAAATCAAGGCAGAATTGCAGGAAACAGATTTCAGGAGGTAGATTCGAATCGCCTTTAAAGCACATGAAAAGTGGCAAAACGTTGACAATGATGCCCTTGGCCAAAAAGGGCGTATGCGTTTTTTCCTGAATATATTCAGGAAAAAACGCATACGCCCTTTTTGGCCAACCAAGCAACCTGGAAAGGCAAATCAGCGCTACAAAGAAGTCTCGCTTCCCATCGGTCAAAAGGGCCATGCTGAAAAAAGTGTCAAAACCAGAAATGCAGGACAGGCCATGGAGAAATGGGAGCATTGCTACACTGATGGGCGGGATGTACATTGCCAACAGCCACTCTGGAGAAGTGTACGGTGTGTCCTGAAACATCTAAAAAACACAGCTTAGAGAGCATAGGGCACTTCCATGCCTGGGAGGATAAAGTAGGAAAATTGAAAATCAGCAAGACACAAGCACCCCAAAGTTTAGGGCTGCTCTGTTGACAAGGACCTACACTTCATTCCACCTTAAATATCCCGGGAAAGCGAAAAATGGATAAAAAAGTTGTGGTCCCTATGTACAATGGAATATCACTCAGCCATGAAATCAATGTCATAAGGCTAGTAGCAGCATGATGAGTGGATTTAGGTAAGACGATTCTAAGTGAAATAAGTCACACAGAAAAGGACACTTCTCATAAGGTGTCACTTATAGAGGGAATGTAAAAACCGTTACACTTGAACTGAATTACAAAACAGAACAGAGTCACACATGCAGAAAACACACTATGGCTGCTTAACGGGAAAGGTGAGGTGGGGTGATACATAAAACAAGAGTTTCAAATTAGCTCAGATACCGTTCCATAAACACAATATGTAATAGACAAGACCTACTCCTTGCTCAGAGAACTGGACTCATCACGCCCGATTCACCGCACAAGAATATATCTGACTAGTAATAATCTTAAAACCTATGTATTGATATCTCTCTGTTAGTGTGTCAAGTGGGTGTAAAGCGGCCTAAACACAGCCGTGAAAAGCAGCTAAACCCCATTATAAAAATAAATTACTTTTAAAAACCCATGAAACAAAGACAGGGAAAGAGAGAGAAATTCTTACACAATTCGTTCCGGGGCTGTGATGCAACCTGGATTGACCATATCTAGACCCACAGCTGGATGAGACATAAGGGTGGACACTCTTGGGGCTGAGAGGTTTGGTGAGGTTGGGTGAGCAAACGCAGACCCTTTAAAGTAATACTGCGTGCTACCCATCGCATGGGTCCCAAATCTCCAGGTTCAAGGGCATCTTCCTACATCGAAAACATGCATGAGAAACCCAGAAGATGGTACACCGTGTGATGGGGAAAGGTTTCTAAAACGCACCTCATTTCTCATCTCCTTGTGCTCGGGTTCGCCATTCCAGCCACTTTACTAGCAATCTCCCTACGTGGAGCATCAGCACCTTTAACCTCCTGTTCCGTACAGGTTGCAATTTGTCCTGAGGATGAACGGGAAGACGGGGAACCAATGAGAGACTAGCTCTTGGTGTTGGGACAGGCACAGGTCACTCTATTTTCCCATCAGGAAGAAGAATTAGCCACAGGCTCAACCTGCCCCCCGGAACCAGAACAGGGCCTGAAGCCATCCTGCGCTTTTGCGGCCAGCTCCCAAAAAAGCGACTTGTAAAATGGAGCTTCAGGGCACTGCAATTCACAAACCTGCAGAGTTATAAATGATAACTCTCGTCCACAAATATATTGAGGGAAGGCAAAGAAGAGGATTTGAAATCAAGGCAGAATTGCAGGAAACAGATTTCAGGAGGTAGATTCGAATCGCCTTTAAAGCACATGAAACGCGGCAAAAGGTTGACAATGATGCCCTTGGCCAAAAAGGGCGTATGCGTTTTTTCCTGAATATATTCAGGAAAAAACGCATACGCCCTTTTTGGCCAACCAAGCAACCTGGAAAGGCAAATCAGCGCTACAAAGAAGTCTCGCTTCCCATCGGTCAAAAGGGCCATGCTGAAAAAAGTGTCAAAACCAGAAATGCAGGACAGGCCATGGAGAAATGGGAGCCTTGCTACACTGATGGGCGGGATGTAAATTGCCAACAGCCACTCTGGAGAAGTGTACGGTGTGTCCTGAAACATCGAAAAAACACAGCTTAGAGAGCATAGGGCACTTCCACGCATGGGGGGATAAAGTGGGAAAATTGAAAATCAGCAAGACACAAGCAGCCCAAAGTTTAGGGCTGCTCTGTTGACAAGGACCTCCACTTCATTCCACCTTAAATATCCCGGGAAAGCGAGAAATGGATAAAAAAGTTGTGGTCCCTATGTACAATGGAATATCACTCAGCCATGAAATCAATGTCATAAGGCTAGTAGCAGCATGATGAGTGGATTTAGGTAAGACGATTCTAAGTGAAATAAGTCACACAGAAAAGGACACTTCTCATAAGGTGTCACTTATAGAGGGAATGTAAAAACCGTTACACTTGAACTGAATTACAAAACAGAACAGAGTCACACATGCAGAAAACACACTATGGCTGCTTAACGGGAAAGGTGAGGTGGGGTGATACATAAAAAAAGAGTTTCAAATTAGCTCAGATACCGTTCCATAAACCCAATATGTAATAGACAAGACCTACTCCTTGCTCAGAGAACTGGACTCAACACGCCCGATTCACCGCACAAGAATATATCTGACTAGTAATAATCTTAAAACCTATGTATTGATATCTCTCTGTTAGTGTGTCAAGTGGGTGTAAAGCGGCATAAACACAGCCGTGAAAAGCAGCTAAACCCCATTATAAAAATAAATTACTTTTAAAAACCCATGAAACAAAGACAGGGAAAGAGAGAGAAATTCTTACACAATTCGTTCCGGGGCTGTGATGCAACCTGGATTGACCATATCTAGACCCACAGCTGGATGAGACATAAGGGTGGACACTCTTGGGGCTGAGAGGTTTGGTGAGGTTGGGTGAGCAAACGCAGACCCTTTAAAGTAATACTGCGTGTTACCCATCGCATGGGTCCCAAATCTCCAGGTTCAAGGGCATCTTCCTACATCGAAAACATGCATGAGAAACCCAGAAGATGGTACACCGTGTGATGGGGAAAGGTTTCTAAAACGCACCTCATTTCTCATCTCCTTGTGCTCGGGTTCGCCATTCCAGCCACTTTACTAGCAATCTCCCTACTTGGAGCATCAGCACCTTTAACCTCCTGTTCCGTACAGGTTGCAATTTGTCCTGAGGATGAACGGGAAGACGGGGAACCAATGAGAGACAAGCTCTTGGTGTTGGGACAGGCACAGGTCACTCTATTTTCCCATCAGGAAGAAGAATTAGCCACAGGCTCAGCCTGCCCCCCGGAACCAGAACAGGGCCTGAAGCCATCCTGCGCTTTTGCGGCCAGCTCCCAAAAAAGCGACTTCTAAAATGGAGCTTTAGGGCACTGCAATTCACAAACCTGCAGAGTTAAAATGATAACTCTCGTCCACAAATATATGGAGGGAAGGCAAAGAAGAGGATTTGAAATCAAGGCAGAATTGCAGGAAACAGATTTCAGGAGGTAGATTCAAATCGCCTTTAAAGCACATGAAAAGCGGCAAAACGTTGACAATGATGCCTTTGGCCAAAAAGGGCGTATGCGTTTTTTCCTGAATATATTCAGGAAAAAACGCATACGCCCTTTTTGGCCAACCAAGCAACCTGGAATGGCAAATCAGCGCTACAAAGAAGTCTCGCTTCCCATCGGTCAAAAGGGCCATGCTGAAAAAAGTGTCAAAACCAGAAATGCAGGACAGGCCATGGAGAAATGGGAGCCTTGCTACACTGATGGGCGGGATGTACATTGCCAACAGCCACTCTGGAGAAGTGTACGGTGTGTCCTGAAACATCGAAAAAACACAGCTTAGAGAGCATAGGGCACTTCCATGCCTGGGAGGATAAAGTAGGAAAATTGAAAATCAGCAAGACACAAGCACCCCAAAGTTTAGGGCTGCTCTGTTGACAAGGACCTACACTTCATTCCACCTTAAATATCCCGGGAAAGCGAAAAATGGATAAAAAAGTTGTGGTCCCTATGTACAATGGAATATCACTCAGCCATGAAATCAATGTCATAAGGCTAGTAGCAGCATGATGAGTGGATTTAGGTAAGACGATTCTAAGTGAAATAAGTCACACAGAAAAGGACACTTCTCATAAGGTGTCACTTATAGAGGGAATGTAAAAACCGTTACACTTGAACTGAATTACAAAACAGAACAGAGTCACACATGCAGAAAACACACTATGGCTGCTTAACGGGAAAGGTGAGGTGGGGTGATACATAAAACAAGAGTTTCAAATTAGCTCAGATACCATTCCATAAACCCAATATGTAATAGACAAGACCTACTCCTTGCTCAGAGAACTGGACTCATCACGCCCGATTCACCGCACAAGAATATATCTGACTAGTAATAATCTTAAAACCTATGTATTGATATCTCTCTGTTAGTGTGTCAAGTGGGTGTAAATCGGCCTAAACACAGCCGTGAAAAGCAGCTAAACCCCATTATAAAAATAAATTACTTTTAAAAACCCATGAAACAAAGACAGGGAAAGAGAGAGAAATTCTTACACAATTCGTTCCGGGGCTGTGATGCAACCTGGATTGACCATATCTAGACCCACAGCTGGATGAGACATAAGGGTGGACACTCTTGGGGCTGAGAGGTTTGGTGAGGTTGGGTGAGCAAACGCAGACCCTTTAAAGTAATACTGCGTGCTACCCATCGCATGGGTCCCAAATCTCCAGGTTCAAGGGCATCTTCCTACATCGAAAACATGCATGAGAAACCCAGAAGATGGTACACCGTGTGATGGGGAAAGGTTTCTAAAACGCACCTCATTTCTCATCTCCTTGTGCTCGGGTTCGCCATTCCAGCCACTTTACTAGCAATCTCCCTACTTGGAGCATCAGCACCTTTAACCTCCTGTTCCGTACAGGTTGCAATTTGTCCTGAGGATGAACGGGAAGACGGGGAACCAATGAGAGACTAGCTCTTGGTGTTGGGACAGGCACAGGTCACTCTATTTTCCCATCAGGAAGAAGAATTAGCCACAGGCTCAACCTGCCCCCCGGAACCAGAACAGGGCCTGAAGCCATCCTGCGCTTTTGCGGCCAGCTCCCAAAAAAGCGACTTGTAAAATGGAGCTTCAGGGCACTGCAATTCACAAACCTGCAGAGTTATAAATGATAACTCTCGTCCACAAATATATTGAGGGAAGGCAAAGAAGAGGATTTGAAATCAAGGCAGAATTGCAGGAAACAGATTTCAGGAGGTAGATTCGAATCGCCCTTAAAGCACAGGAAAAGCGGCAAAAGGTTGACAATGATGCCCTTGGCCAAAAAGGGCGTATGCGTTTTTTCCTGAATATATTCAGGAAAAAACGCATACGCCCTTTTTGGCCAACCAAGCAACCTGGAAAGGCAAATCAGCGCTACAAAGAAGTCTCGCTTCCCATCGGTCAAAAGGGCCATGCTGAAAAAAGTGTCAAAACCAGAAATGCAGGACAGGCCATGGAGAAATGGGAGCCTTGCTACACTGATGGGCGGGATGTAAATTGCCAACAGCCACTCTGGAGAAGTGTACGGTGTGTCCTGAAACATCGAAAAAACACAGCTTAGAGAGCATAGGGCACTTCCACGCATGGGGGGATAAAGTGGGAAAATTGAAAATCAGCAAGACACAAGCAGCCCAAAGTTTAGGGCTGCTCTGTTGACAAGGACCTCCACTTCATTCCACCTTAAATATCCCGGGAAAGCGAAAAATGGATAAAAAAGTTGTGGTCCTTATGTACAATGGAATATCACTCAGCCATGAAATCAATGTCATAAGGCTAGTAGCAGCATGATGAGTGGATTTAGGTAAGACGATTCTAAGTGAAATAAGTCACACAGAAAAGGACACTTCTCATAAGGTGTCACTTATAGAGGGAATGTAAAAACCGTTACACTTGAACTGAATTACAAAACAGAACAGAGTCACACATGCAGAAAACACACTATGGCTGCTTAACGGGAAAGGTGAGGTGGGGTGATACATAAAACAAGAGTTTCAAATTAGCTCAGATACCGTTCCATAAACCCAATATGTAATAGACAAGACCTACTCCTTGCTCAGAGAACTGGACTCAACACGCCCGATTCACCGCACAAGAATATATCTGACTAGTAATAATCTTAAAACCTATGTATTGATATCTCTCTGTTAGTGTGTCAAGTGGGTGTAAAGCGGCATAAACACAGCCGTGAAAAGCAGCTAAACCCCATTATAAAAATAAATTACTTTTAAAAACCCATGAAACAAAGACAGGGAAAGAGAGAGAAATTCTTACACAATTCGTTCCGGGGCTGTGATGCAACCTGGATTGACCATATCTAGACCCACAGCTGGATGAGACATAAGGGTGGACACTCTTGGGGCTGAGAGGTTTGGTGAGGTTGGGTGAGCAAACGCAGACCCTTTAAAGTAATACTGCGTGTTACCCATCGCATGGGTCCCAAATCTCCAGGTTCAAGGGCATCTTCCTACATCGAAAACATGCATGAGAAACCCAGAAGATGGTACACCGTGTGATGGGGAAAGGTTTCTAAAACGCACCTCATTTCTCATCTCCTTGTGCTCGGGTTCGCCATTCCAGCCACTTTACTAGCAATCTCCCTACTTGGAGCATCAGCACCTTTAACCTCCTGTTCCGTACAGGTTGCAATTTGTCCTGAGGATGAACGGGAAGACGGGGAACCAATGAGAGACAAGCTCTTGGTGTTGGGACAGGCACAGGTCACTCTATTTTCCCATCAGGAAGAAGAATTAGCCACAGGCTCAGCCTGCCCCCCGGAACCAGAACAGGGCCTGAAGCCATCCTGCGCTTTTGCGGCCAGCTCCCAAAAAAGCGACTTCTAAAATGGAGCTTTAGGGCACTGCAATTCACAAACCTGCAGAGTTATAAATGATAACTCTCGTCCACAAATATATGGAGGGAAGGCAAAGAAGAGGATTTGAAATCAAGGCAGAATTGCAGGAAACAGATTTCAGGAGGTAGATTCAAATCGCCTTTAAAGCACATGAAAAGCGGCAAAACGTTGACAATGATGCCCTTGGCCAAAAAGGGCGTATGCGTTTTTTCCTGAATATATTCAGGAAAAAACGCATACGCCCTTTTTGGCCAACCAAGCAACCTGGAATGGCAAATCAGCGCTACAAAGAAGTCTCGCTTCCCATCGGTCAAAAGGGCCATGCTGAAAAAAGTGTCAAAACCAGAAATGCAGGACAGGCCATGGAGAAATGGGAGCCTTGCTACACTGATGGGCGGGATGTACATTGCCAACAGCCACTCTGGAGAAGTGTACGGTGTGTCCTGAAACATCTAAAAAACACAGCTTAGAGAGCATAGGGCACTTCCACGCATGGGGGGATAAAGTGGGAAAATTGAAAATCAGCAAGACACAAGCAGCCCAAAGTTTAGGGCTGCTCTGTTGACAAGGACCTCCACTTCATTCCACCTTAAATATCCCGGGAAAGCGAAAAATGGATAAAAAAGTTGTGGTCCTTATGTACAATGGAATATCACTCAGCCATGAAATCAATGTCATAAGGCTAGTAGCAGCATGATGAGTGGATTTAGGTAAGACGATTCTAAGTGAAATAAGTCACACAGAAAAGGACACTTCTCATAAGGTGTCACTTATAGAGGGAATGTAAAAACCGTTACACTTGAACTGAATTACAAAACAGAACAGAGTCACACATGCAGAAAACACACTATGGCTGCTTAACGGGAAAGGTGAGGTGGGGTGATACATAAAACAAGAGTTTCAAATTAGCTCAGATACCGTTCCATAAACCCAATATGTAATAGACAAGACCTACTCCTTGCTCAGAGAACTGGACTCAACACGCCCGATTCACCGCACAAGAATATATCTGACTAGTAATAATCTTAAAACCTATGTATTGATATCTCTCTGTTAGTGTGTCAAGTGGGTGTAAAGCGGCCTAAACACAGCCGTGAAAAGCAGCTAAACCCCATTATAAAAATAAATTACTTTTAAAAACCCATGAAAGAAAGACAGGGAAAGAGAGAGAAATTCTTACACAATTCGTTCCGGGGCTGTGATGCAACCTGGATTGACCATATCTAGACCCACAGCTGGATGAGACATAAGGGTGGACACTCTTGGGGCTGAGAGGTTTGGTGAGGTTGGGTGAGCAAACGCAGACCCTTTAAAGTAATACTGCGTGCTACCCATCGCATGGGTCCCAAATCTCCAGGTTCAAGGGCATCTTCCTACATCGAAAACATGCATGAGAAACCCAGAAGATGGTACACCGTGTGATGGGGAAAGGTTTCTAAAACGCACCTCATTTCTCATCTCCTTGTGCTCGGGTTCGCCATTCCAGCCACTTTACTAGCAATCTCCCTACTTGGAGCATCAGCACCTTTAACCTCCTGTTCCGTACAGGTTGCAATTTGTCCTGAGGATGAACGGGAAGACGGGGAACCAATGAGAGACTAGCTCTTGGTGTTGGGACAGGCACAGGTCACTCTATTTTCCCATCAGGAAGAAGAATTAGCCACAGGCTCAACCTGCCCCCCGGAACCAGAACAGGGCCTGAAGCCATCCTGCGCTTTTGCGGCCAGCTCCCAAAAAAGCGACTTGTAAAATGGAGCTTCAGGGCACTGCAATTCACAAACCTGCAGAGTTATAAATGATAACTCTCGTCCACAAATATATTGAGGGAAGGCAAAGAAGAGGATTTGAAATCAAGGCAGAATTGCAGGAAACAGATTTCAGGAGGTAGATTCGAATCGCCTTTAAAGCACATGAAACGCGGCAAAAGGTTGACAATGATGCCCTTGGCCAAAAAGGGCGTATGCGTTTTTTCCTGAATATATTCAGGAAAAAACGCATACGCCCTTTTTGGCCAACCAAGCAACCTGGAAAGGCAAATCAGCGCTACAAAGAAGTCTCGCTTCCCATCGGTCAAAAGGGCCATGCTGAAAAAAGTGTCAAAACCAGAAATGCAGGACAGGCCATGGAGAAATGGGAGCCTTGCTACACTGATGGGCGGGATGTACATTGCCAACAGCCACTCTGGAGAAGTGTACGGTGTGTCCTGAAACATCTAAAAAACACAGCTTAGAGAGCATAGGGCACTTCCATGCCTGGGAGGATAAAGTAGGAAAATTGAAAATCAGCAAGACACAAGCACCCCAAAGTTTAGGGCTGCTCTGTTGACAAGGACCTACACTTCATTCCACCTTAAATATCCCGGGAAAGCGAAAAATGGATAAAAAAGTTGTGGTCCCTATGTACAATGGAATATCACTCAGCCATGAAATCAATGTCATAAGGCTAGTAGCAGCATGATGAGTGGATTTAGGTAAGACGATTCTAAGTGAAATAAGTCACACAGAAAAGGACACTTCTCATAAGGTGTCACTTATAGAGGGAATGTAAAAACCGTTACACTTGAACTGAATTACAAAACAGAACAGAGTCACACATGCAGAAAACACACTATGGCTGCTTAACGGGAAAGGTGAGGTGGGGTGATACATAAAACAAGAGTTTCAAATTAGCTCAGATACCGTTCCATAAACCCAATATGTAATAGACAAGACCTACTCCTTGCTCAGAGAACTGGACTCATCACGCCCGATTCACCGCACAAGAATATATCTGACTAGTAATAATCTTAAAACCTATGTATTGATATCTCTCTGTTAGTGTGTCAAGTGGGTGTAAATCGGCCTAAACACAGCCGTGAAAAGCAGCTAAACCCCATTATAAAAATAAATTACTTTTAAAAACCCATGAAACAAAGACAGGGAAAGAGAGAGAAATTCTTACACAATTCGTTCCGGGGCTGTGATGCAACCTGGATTGACCATATCTAGACCCACAGCTGGATGAGACATAAGGGTGGACACTCTTGGGGCTGAGAGGTTTGGTGAGGTTGGGTGAGCAAACGCAGACCCTTTAAAGTAATACTGCGTGCTACCCATCGCATGGGTCCCAAATCTCCAGGTTCAAGGGCATCTTCCTACATCGAAAACATGCATGAGAAACCCAGAAGATGGTACACCGTGTGATGGGGAAAGGTTTCTAAAACGCACCTCATTTCTCATCTCCTTGTGCTCGGGTTCGCCATTCCAGCCACTTTACTAGCAATCTCCCTACTTGGAGCATCAGCACCTTTAACCTCCTGTTCCGTACAGGTTGCAATTTGTCCTGAGGATGAACGGGAAGACGGGGAACCAATGAGAGACTAGCTCTTGGTGTTGGGACAGGCACAGGTCACTCTATTTTCCCATCAGGAAGAAGAATTAGCCACAGGCTCAACCTGCCCCCCGGAACCAGAACAGGGCCTGAAGCCATCCTGCGCTTTTGCGGCCAGCTCCCAAAAAAGCGACTTGTAAAATGGAGCTTCAGGGCACTGCAATTCACAAACCTGCAGAGTTATAAATGATAACTCTCGTCCACAAATATATTGAGGGAAGGCAAAGAAGAGGATTTGAAATCAAGGCAGAATTGCAGGAAACAGATTTCAGGAGGTAGATTCGAATCGCCTTTAAAGCACAGGAAAAGCGGCAAAAGGTTGACAATGATGCCCTTGGCCAAAAAGGGCGTATGCGTTTTTTCCTGAATATATTCAGGAAAAAACGCATACGCCCTTTTTGGCCAACCAAGCAACCTGGAAAGGCAAATCAGCGCTACAAAGAAGTCTCGCTTCCCATCGGTCAAAAGGGCCATGCTGAAAAAAGTGTCAAAACCAGAAATGCAGGACAGGCCATGGAGAAATGGGAGATTTGCTACACTGATGGGCGGGATGTAAATTGCCAACAGCCACTCTGGAGAAGTGTACGGTGTGTCCTGAAACATCGAAAAAACACAGCTTAGAGAGCATAGGGCACTTCCACGCATGGGGGGATAAAGTGGGAAAATTGAAAATCAGCAAGACACAAGCAGCCCAAAGTTTAGGGCTGCTCTGTTGACAAGGACCTCCACTTCATTCCACCTTAAATATCCCGGGAAAGCGAAAAATGGATAAAAAAGTTGTGGTCCTTATGTACAATGGAATATCACTCAGCCATGAAATCAATGTCATAAGGCTAGTAGCAGCATGATGAGTGGATTTAGGTAAGACGATTCTAAGTGAAATAAGTCACACAGAAAAGGACACTTCTCATAAGGTGTCACTTATAGAGGGAATGTAAAAACCGTTACACTTGAACTGAATTACAAAACAGAACAGAGTCACACATGCAGAAAACACACTATGGCTGCTTAACGGGAAAGGTGAGGTGGGGTGATACATAAAACAAGAGTTTCAAATTAGCTCAGATACCGTTCCATAAACCCAATATGTAATAGACAAGACCTACTCCTTGCTCAGAGAACTGGACTCAACACGCCCGATTCACCGCACAAGAATATATCTGACTAGTAATAATCTTAAAACCTATGTATTGATATCTCTCTGTTAGTGTGTCAAGTGGGTGTAAAGCGGCATAAACACAGCCATGAAAAGCAGCTAAACCCCATTATAAAAATAAATTACTTTTAAAAACCCATGAAACAAAGACAGGGAAAGAGAGAGAAATTCTTACACAATTCGTTCCGGGGCTGTGATGCAACCTGGATTGACCATATCTAGACCCACAGCTGGATGAGACATAAGGGTGGACACTCTTGGGGCTGAGAGGTTTGGTGAGGTTGGGTGAGCAAACGCAGACCCTTTAAAGTAATACTGCGTGTTACCCATCGCATGGGTCCCAAATCTCCAGGTTCAAGGGCATCTTCCTACATCGAAAACATGCATGAGAAACCCAGAAGATGGTACACCGTGTGATGGGGAAAGGTTTCTAAAACGCACCTCATTTCTCATCTCCTTGTGCTCGGGTTCGCCATTCCAGCCACTTTACTAGCAATCTCCCTACGTGGAGCATCAGCACCTTTAACCTCCTGTTCCGTACAGGTTGCAATTTGTCCTGAGGATGAACGGGAAGACGGGGAACCAATGAGAGACAAGCTCTTGGTGTTGGGACAGGCACAGGTCACTCTATTTTCCCATCAGGAAGAAGAATTAGCCACAGGCTCAGCCTGCCCCCCGGAACCAGAACAGGGCCTGAAGCCATCCTGCGCTTTTGCGGCCAGCTCCCAAAAAAGCGACTTCTAAAATGGAGCTTTAGGGCACTGCAATTCACAAACCTGCAGAGTTATAAATGATAACTCTCGTCCACAAATATATGGAGGGAAGGCAAAGAAGAGGATTTGAAATCAAGGCAGAATTGCAGGAAACAGATTTCAGGAGGTAGATTCAAATCGCCTTTAAAGCACATGAAAAGCGGCAAAACGTTGACAATGATGCCCTTGGCCAAAAAGGGCGTATGCGTTTTTTCCTGAATATATTCAGGAAAAAACGCATACGCCCTTTTTGGCCAACCAAGCAACCTGGAATGGCAAATCAGCGCTACAAAGAAGTCTCGCTTCCCATCGGTCAAAAGGGCCATGCTGAAAAAAGTGTCAAAACCAGAAATGCAGGACAGGCCATGGAGAAATGGGAGCCTTGCTACACTGATGGGCGGGATGTACATTGCCAACAGCCACTCTGGAGAAGTGTACGGTGTGTCCTGAAACATCTAAAAAACACAGCTTAGAGAGCATAGGGCACTTCCACGCATGGGGGGATAAAGTGGGAAAATTGAAAATCAGCAAGACACAAGCAGCCCAAAGTTTAGGGCTGCTCTGTTGACAAGGACCTCCACTTCATTCCACCTTAAATATCCCGGGAAAGCGAAAAATGGATAAAAAAGTTGTGGTCCTTATGTACAATGGAATATCACTCAGCCATGAAATCAATGTCATAAGGCTAGTAGCAGCATGATGAGTGGATTTAGGTAAGACGATTCTAAGTGAAATAAGTCACACAGAAAAGGACACTTCTCATAAGGTGTCACTTATAGAGGGAATGTAAAAACCGTTACACTTGAACTGAATTACAAAACAGAACAGAGTCACACATGCAGAAAACACACTATGGCTGCTTAACGGGAAAGGTGAGGTGGGGTGATACATAAAACAAGAGTTTCAAATTAGCTCAGATACCGTTCCATAAACCCAATATGTAATAGACAAGACCTACTCCTTGCTCAGAGAACTGGACTCAACACGCCCGATTCACCGCACAAGAATATATCTGACTAGTAATAATCTTAAAACCTATGTATTGATATCTCTCTGTTAGTGTGTCAAGTGGGTGTAAAGCGGCATAAACACAGCCGTGAAAAGCAGCTAAACCCCATTATAAAAATAAATTACTTTTAAAAACCCATGAAACAAAGACAGGGAAAGAGAGAGAAATTCTTACACAATTCGTTCCGGGGCTGTGATGCAACCTGGATTGACCATATCTAGACCCACAGCTGGATGAGACATAAGGGTGGACACTCTTGGGGCTGAGAGGTTTGGTGAGGTTGGGTGAGCAAACGCAGACCCTTTAAAGTAATACTGCGTGTTACCCATCGCATGGGTCCCAAATCTCCAGGTTCAAGGGCATCTTCCTACATCGAAAACATGCATGAGAAACCCAGAAGATGGTACACCGTGTGATGGGGAAAGGTTTCTAAAACGCACCTCATTTCTCATCTCCTTGTGCTCGGGTTCGCCATTCCAGCCACTTTACTAGCAATCTCCCTACTTGGAGCATCAGCACCTTTAACCTCCTGTTCCGTACAGGTTGCAATTTGTCCTGAGGATGAACGGGAAGACGGGGAACCAATGAGAGACAAGCTCTTGGTGTTGGGACAGGCACAGGTCACTCTATTTTCCCATCAGGAAGAAGAATTAGCCACAGGCTCAGCCTGCCCCCCGGAACCAGAACAGGGCCTGAAGCCATCCTGCGCTTTTGCGGCCAGCTCCGAAAAAAGCGACTTCTAAAATGGAGCTTTAGGGCACTGCAATTCACAAACCTGCAGAGTTATAAATGATAACTCTCGTCCACAAATATATGGAGGGAAGGCAAAGAAGAGGATTTGAAATCAAGGCAGAATTGCAGGAAACAGATTTCAGGAGGTAGATTCAAATCGCCTTTAAAGCACATGAAAAGCGGCAAAACGTTGACAATGATGCCCTTGGCCAAAAAGGGCGTATGCGTTTTTTCCTGAATATATTCAGGAAAAAACGCATACGCCCTTTTTGGCCAACCAAGCAACCTGGAATGGCAAATCAGCGCTACAAAGAAGTCTCGCTTCCCATCGGTCAAAAGGGCCCTGCTGAAAAAAGTGTCAAAACCAGAAATGCAGGACAGGCCATGGAGAAATGGGAGCCTTGCTACACTGATGGGCGGGATGTACATTGCCAACAGCCACTCTGGAGAAGTGTACGGTGTGTCCTGAAACATCTAAAAAACACAGCTTAGAGAGCATAGGGCACTTCCATGCCTGGGAGGATAAAGTAGGAAAATTGAAAATCAGCAAGACACAAGCACCCCAAAGTTTAGGGCTGCTCTGTTGACAAGGACCTACACTTCATTCCACCTTAAATATCCCGGGAAAGCGAAAAATGGATAAAAAAGTTGTGGTCCCTATGTACAATGGAATATCACTCAGCCATGAAATCAATGTCATAAGGCTAGTAGCAGCATGATGAGTGGATTTAGGTACGACGATTCTAAGTGAAATAAGTCACACAGAAAAGGACACTTCTCATAAGGTGTCACTTATAGAGGGAATGTAAAAACCGTTACACTTGAACTGAATTACAAAACAGAACAGAGTCACACATGCAGAAAACACACTATGGCTGCTTAACGGGAAAGGTGAGGTGGGGTGATACATAAAACAAGAGTTTCAAATTAGCTCAGATACCGTTCCATAAACCCAATATGTAATAGACAAGACCTACTCCTTGCTCAGAGAACTGGACTCATCACGCCCGATTCACCGCACAAGAATATATCTGACTAGTAATAATCTTAAAACCTATGTATTGATATCTCTCTGTTAGTGTGTCAAGTGGGTGTAAAGCGGCCTAAACACAGCCGTGAAAAGCAGCTAAACCCCATTATAAAAATAAATTACTTTTAAAAACCCATGAAACAAAGACAGGGAAAGAGAGAGAAATTCTTACACAATTCGTTCCGGGGCTGTGATGCAACCTGGATTGACCATATCTAGACCCACAGCTGGATGAGACATAAGGGTGGACACTCTTGGGGCTGAGAGGTTTGGTGAGGTTGGGTGAGCAAACGCAGACCCTTTAAAGTAATACTGCGTGCTACCCATCGCATGGGTCCCAAATCTCCAGGTTCAAGGGCATCTTCCTACATCGAAAACATGCATGAGAAACCCAGAAGATGGTACACCGTGTGATGGGGAAAGGTTTCTAAAACGCACCTCATTTCTCATCTCCTTGTGCTCGGGTTCGCCATTCCAGCCACTTTACTAGCAATCTCCCTACTTGGAGCATCAGCACCTTTAACCTCCTGTTCCGTACAGGTTGCAATTTGTCCTGAGGATGAACGGGAAGACGGGGAACCAATGAGAGACTAGCTCTTGGTGTTGGGACAGGCACAGGTCACTCTATTTTCCCATCAGGAAGAAGAATTAGCCACAGGCTCAACCTGCCCCCCGGAACCAGAACAGGGCCTGAAGCCATCCTGCGCTTTTGCGGCCAGCTCCCAAAAAAGCGACTTGTAAAATGGAGCTTCAGGGCACTGCAATTCACAAACCTGCAGAGTTATAAATGATAACTCTCGTCCACAAATATATTGAGGGAAGGCAAAGAAGAGGATTTGAAATCAAGGCAGAATTGCAGGAAACAGATTTCAGGAGGTAGATTCGAATCGCCTTTAAAGCACATGAAACGCGGCAAAAGGTTGACAATGATGCCCTTGGCCAAAAAGGGCGTATGCGTTTTTTCCTGAATATATTCAGGAAAAAACGCATACGCCCTTTTTGGCCAACCAAGCAACCTGGAAAGGCAAATCAGCGCTACAAAGAAGTCTCGCTTCCCATCGGTCAAAAGGGCCATGCTGAAAAAAGTGTCAAAACCAGAAATGCAGGACAGGCCATGGAGAAATGGGAGCCTTGCTACACTGATGGGCGGGATGTAAATTGCCAACAGCCACTCTGGAGAAGTGTACGGTGTGTCCTGAAACATCGAAAAAACACAGCTTAGAGAGCATAGGGCACTTCCACGCATGGGGGGATAAAGTGGGAAAATTGAAAATCAGCAAGACACAAGCAGCCCAAAGTTTAGGGCTGCTCTGTTGACAAGGACCTCCACTTCATTCCACCTTAAATATCCCGGGAAAGCGAAAAATGGATAAAAAAGTTGTGGTCCCTATGTACAATGGAATATCACTCAGCCATGAAATCAATGTCATAAGGCTAGTAGCAGCATGATGAGTGGATTTAGGTAAGACGATTCTAAGTGAAATAAGTCACACAGAAAAGGACACTTCTCATAAGGTGTCACTTATAGAGGGAATGTAAAAACCGTTACACTTGAACTGAATTACAAAACAGAACAGAGTCACACATGCAGAAAACACACTATGGCTGCTTAACGGGAAAGGTGAGGTGGGGTGATACATAAAACAAGAGTTTCAAATTAGCTCAGATACCGTTCCATAAACCCAATATGTAATAGACAAGACCTACTCCTTGCTCAGAGAACTGGACTCAACACGCCCGATTCACCGCACAAGAATATATCTGACTAGTAATAATCTTAAAACCTATGTATTGATATCTCTCTGTTAGTGTGTCAAGTGGGTGTAAAGCGGCATAAACACAGTCGTGAAAAGCAGCTAAACCCCATTATAAAAATAACTTACTTTTAAAAACCCATGAAACAAAGACAGGGAAAGAGAGAGAAATTCTTACACAATTCGTTCCGGGGCTGTGATGCAACCTGGATTGACCATATCTAGACCCACAGCTGGATGAGACATAAGGGTGGACACTCTTGGGGCTGAGAGGTTTGGTGAGGTTGGGTGAGCAAACGCAGACCCTTTAAAGTAATACTGCGTGTTACCCATCGCATGGGTCCCAAATCTCCAGGTTCAAGGGCATCTTCCTACATCGAAAACATGCATGAGAAACCCAGAAGATGGTACACCGTGTGATGGGGAAAGGTTTCTAAAACGCACCTCATTTCTCATCTCCTTGTGCTCGGGTTCGCCATTCCAGCCACTTTACTAGCAATCTCCCTACTTGGAGCATCAGCACCTTTAACCTCCTGTTCCGTACAGGTTGCAATTTGTCCTGAGGATGAACGGGAAGACGGGGAACCAATGAGAGACAAGCTCTTGGTGTTGGGACAGGCACAGGTCACTCTATTTTCCCATCAGGAAGAAGAATTAGCCACAGGCTCAGCCTGCCCCCCGGAACCAGAACAGGGCCTGAAGCCATCCTGCGCTTTTGCGGCCAGCTCCCAAAAAAGCGACTTCTAAAATGGAGCTTTAGGGCACTGCAATTCACAAACCTGCAGAGTTATAAATGATAACTCTCGTCCACAAATATATGGAGGGAAGGCAAAGAAGAGGATTTGAAATCAAGGCAGAATTGCAGGAAACAGATTTCAGGAGGTAGATTCGAATCGCCTTTAAAGCACAGGAAAAGCGGCAAAAGGTTGACAATGATGCCCTTGGCCAAAAAGGGCGTATGCGTTTTTTCCTGAATATATTCAGGAAAAAACGCATACGCCCTTTTTGGCCAACCAAGCAACCTGGAAAGGCAAATCAGCGCTACAAAGAAGTCTCGCTTCCCATCGGTCAAAAGGGCCATGCTGAAAAAAGTGTCAAAACCAGAAATGCAGGACAGGCCATGGAGAAATGGGAGCCTTGCTACACTGATGGGCGGAATGTAAATTGCCAACAGCCACTCTGGAGAAGTGTACGGTGTGTCCTGAAACATCTAAAAAA
Source organism: Balaenoptera physalus (assembly GCF_965194825.1). Lineage (NCBI taxonomy): Eukaryota > Metazoa > Chordata > Mammalia > Artiodactyla > Balaenopteridae > Balaenoptera > Balaenoptera physalus. Next base: position 230,285 of record NW_028125768.1, read on the forward strand.
CACAGCTTAGAGAGCATAGGGCACTTTCATGCCTGGGGGGATAAAGTAGGAAAATTGAAAATCAGTAAGACACAAGCACCCCAAAGTTTAGGGCTGCTCTGTTGACAAGGACCTCCACTTCATTCCACCTTAAATGTCCCAGGAAAGCGAAAAATGGATAAAAAAGTTGTGGTCCTTATATACAATGGAATATCACTCAGCCATGAAATCAATGTCATAAGGCTAGTAGCAGCATGATGAGTGGATTTAGGTAAGACGATTCTAAGTGAAATAAGTCACACAGAAAAGGACACTTCTCATAAGGTGTCACTTATAGAGGGAATGTAAAAACCGTTACACTTGAACTGAATTACAAAACAGAACAGAGTCACACATGCAGAAAACACACTATGGCTGCTTAACGGGAAAGGTGAGGTGGGGTGATACATAAAACAAGAGTTTCAAATTAGCTCAGATACCGTTCCATAAACCCAATATGTAATAGACAAGACCTACTCCTTGCTCAGAGAACTGGACTCAACACGCCCGATTCACCGCCCAAGAATATATCTGACTAGTAATAATCTTAAAACCTATGTATTGATATCTCTCTGTTAGTGTGTCAAGTGGGTGTAAAGCGGCATAAACACAGCCGTGAAAAGCAGCTAAACCCCATTATAAAAGTAAATTACTTTTAAAAACCCATGAAACAAAGACAGGGACAGAGAGAGAAATTCTTACACAATTCGTTCCGGGGCTGTGATGCAACCTGGATTGACCATATCTAGACCCACAGCTGGATGAGACATAAGGGTGGACACTCTTGGGGCTGAGAGGTTTGGTGAGGTTGGGTGAGCAAACGCAGACCCTTTAAAGTAATACTGCGTGCTACCCATCGCATGGGTCCCAAATCTCCAGGTTCAAGGGCATCTTCCTACATCGAAAACATGCATGAGAAACCCAGAAGATGGTACACCGTGTGATGGGGAAAGGTTTCTAAAACGCACCTCATTTCTCATCTCCTTGTGCTCGGGTTCGCCATTCCAGCCACTTTACTAGCAATCTCCCTACTTGGAGCATCAGGACCTTTAACCTCCTGTTCCGTACAGGTTGCAATTTGTCCTGACGATGAACGGGAAGACGGGGAACCAATGAGAGACTAGCTCTTGGTGTTGGGACAGGCACAGGTCACTCTATTTTCCCATCAGGAAGAAGGATTAACCACAGGCTCAGCCTGCCCCCCGGAACCAGAACAGGGCCTGAAGCCATCCTGCGCTTTTGCGGCCAGCTCCCAAAAAAGCGACTTGTAAAATGGAGCTTCAGGGCACTGCAATTCACAAACCTGCAGAGTTATAAATGATAACTCTCGTCCACAAATATATTGAGGGAAGGCAAAGAAGAAGATTTGAAATCAAGGCAGAATTGCAGGAAACAGATTTCAGGAGGTAGATTCGAATCGCCTTTAAAGCACATGAAAAGCGGCAAAAGGTTGACAATGATGCCCTTGGCCGAAAAGGGCGTATGCGTTTTTTCCTGAATATATTCAGGAAAAAACGCATACGCCCTTTTTGGCCAACCAAGCAACCTGGAAAGGCAAATCAGCGCTACAAAGAAGTCTCGCTTCCCATCGGTCAAAAGGGCCATGCTGAAAAAAGTGTCAAAACCAGAAATGCAGGACAGGCCATGGAGAAATGGGAGCCTTGCTACACTGATGGGCGGGATGTAAATTGCCAACAGCCACTCTGGAGAAGTGTACGGTGTGTCCTGAAACATCGAAAAAACACAGCTTAGAGAGCATAGGGCACTTCCATGCATGGGGGGATAAAGTGGGAAAATTGAAAATCAGCAAGACACAAGCACCCCAAAGTTTAGGGCTGCTCTGTTGACAAGGACCTCCACTTCCTTCCACCTTAAATATCCCAGGAAAGCGAAAAATGGATAAAAAAGTTGTGGTCCTTATGTACAATGGAATATCACTCAGCCATGAAATCAATATCATAAGGCTAGTAGCAGCATGATGAGTGGATTTAGGTAAGACGATTCTAAGTGAAATAAGTCACACAGAAAAGGACACTTCTCATAAGGTGTCACTTATAGAGGGAATGTAAAAACCGTTACACTTGAACTGAATTACAAAACAGAACAGAGTCACACATGCAGAAAACACACTATGGCTGCTTAACGGGAAAGGTGAGGTGGGGTGATACATAAAACAAGAGTTTCAAATTAGCTCAGATACCGTTCCATAAACCCAATATGTAAAAGACAAGACCTACTCCTTGCTCAGAGAACTGGACTCAACACGCCCGATTCACCGCACAAGAATATATCTGACTAGTAATAATCTTAAAACCTATGTATTGATATCTCTCTGTTAGTGTGTCAAGTGGGTGTAAAGCGGCCTAAACACAGCCGTGAAAAGCAGCTAAACCCCATTATAAAAATAAATTACTTTTAAAAACCCATGAAACAAAGACAGGGAAAGAGAGAGAAATTCTTACACAATTCGTTCAGGGGCTGTGATGCAACCTGGATTGACCATATCTAGACCCACAGCTGGATGAGACATAAGGGTGGACACTCTTGGGGCTGAGAGGTTTGGTGAGGTTGGGTGAGCAAACGCAGACCCTTTAAAGTAATACTGCGTGCTACCCATCGCATGGGTCCCAAATCTCCAGGTTCAAGGGCATCTTCCTACATCGAAAACATGCATGAGAAACCCAGAAGATGGTACACCGTGTGATGGGGAAAGGTTTCTAAAACGCACCTCATTTCTCATCTCCTTGTGCTCGGGTTCGCCATTCCAGCCACTTTACTAGCAATCTCCCTACTTGGAGCATCAGCACCTTTAACCTCCTGTTCCGTACAGGTTGCAATTTGTCCTGAGGATGAACGGGAAGACGGGGAACCAATGAGAGACTAGCTCTTGGTGTTGGGACAGGCACAGGTCACTCTATTTTCCCATCAGGAAGAAGAATTAACCACAGGCTCAGCCTGCCCCCCTGAACCAGAACAGGGCCTGAAGCCATCCTGCGCTTTTGCGGCCGGCTCCCAAAAAAGCGACTTGTAAAATGGAGCTTCAGGGCACTGCAATTCACAAACCTGCAGAGTTATAAATGATAACTCTCGTCCACAAATATATTGAGGGAAGGCAAAGAAGAGGATTTGAAATCAAGGCAGAATTGCAGGAAACAGATTTCAGGAGGTAGATACGAATGGCCTTTAAATCACATGAAAAGCGGCAAAACGTTGACAATGATGCCCTTGGCCAAAAAGAGCGTATGCGTTTTTTCCTGAATATATTCAGGAAAAAACGCATACGCTCTTTTTGGCCAACCAAGCAACGTGGAAAGGCAAATCAGCGCTACAAAGAAGTCTCGCTTCCCATCGGTCAAAAGGGCCATGCTGAAAAAAGTGTCAAAACCAGAAATGCAGGACAGGCCATGGAGAAATGGGAGCCTTGCTACACTGATGGGCGGGATGTAAATTGCAAACAGCCACTCTGGAGAAGTGTACGGTGTGTCCTGAAACATCTAAAAAACACAGCTTAGAGAGCATAGGGCACTTCCACGCATGGGGGGATAAAGTGGGAAAATTGAAAATCAGCAAGACACAAGCAGCCCAAACTTTAGGGCTGCTCTGTTGACAAGGACCTCCACTTCATTCCACCTTAAATATCCCAGGAAAGCGAAAAATGGATAAAAAAGTTGTGGTCCTTATGTACAATGGGATATCACTCAGCCATGAAATCAATGTCATAAGGCTAGTAGCAGCATGATGAGTGGATTTAGGTAAGACGATTCTAAGTGAAATAAGTCACACAGAAAAGGACACTTCTCATAAGGTGTCACTTATAGAGGGAATGTAAAAACCGTTACACTTGAACTGAATTACAAAACAGAACAGAGTCACACATGCAGAAAACACACTATGGCTGCTTAACGGGAAATGTGAGGTGGGGTGATACATAAAACAAGAGTTTCAAATTAGCTCAGATACTGTTCCATAAACCCAATATGTAATAGACAAGACCTACTCCTTGCTCAGAGAACTGGACTCAACACGCCCGATTCACCGCACAAGAATATATCTGACTAGTAATAATCTTAAAACCTATGCATTGATATCTCTCTGTTAGTGTGTCAAGTGGGTGTAAAGCGGCATAAACACAGCCGTGAAAAGCAGCTAAACCCCATTATAAAAATAACTTACTTTTAAAAACCCATGAAACAAAGACAGGGAAAGAGAGAGAAATTCTTACACAATTCGTTCCGGGGCTGTGATGCAACCTGGATTGACCATATCTAGACCCACAGCTGGATGAGACATAAGGGTGGACACTCTTGGGGCTGAGAGGTTTGGTGAGGTTGGGTGAGCAAACGCAGACCCTTTAAAGTAATACTGCGTGTTACCCATCGCATGGGTCCCAAATCTCCAGGTTCAAGGGCATCTTCCTACATCGAAAACATGCATGAGAAACCCAAAAGATGGTACACCGTGTGATGGGGAAAGGTTTCTAAAACGCAACTCATTTCTCATCTCCTTGTGCTCGAGTTCGCCATTCCAGCCACTTTACTAGCAATCTCCCTACTTGGAGCATCAGCACCTTTAACCTCCTGTTCCGTACAGGTTGCAATTTGTCCTGAGGATGAACGGGAAGACGGGGAACCAATGAGAGACAAGCTCTTGGTGTTGGGACAGGCACAGGTCACTCTATTTTCCCATCAGGAAGAAGAATTAGCCACAGGCTCAGCCTGCCCCCCGGAACCAGAACAGGGCCTGAAGCCATCCTGCGCTTTTGCGGCCAGCTCCCAAAAAAGCGACTTCTAAAATGGAGCTTTAGGGCACTGCAATTCACAAACCTGCAGAGTTATAAATGATAACTCTCGTCCACAAATATATGGAGGGAAGGCAAAGAAGAGGATTTGAAATCAAGGCAGAATTGCAGGAAACAGATTTCAGGAGGTAGATTCGAATCGCCTTTAAAGCACAGGAAAAGCGGCAAAAGGTTGACAATGATGCCCTTGGCCAAAAAGGGCGTATGCGTTTTTTCCTGAATATATTCAGGAAAAAACGCATACGCCCTTTTTGGCCAACCAAGCAACCTGGAAAGGCAAATCAGCGCTACAAAGAAGTCTCGCTTCCCATCGGTCAAAAGGGCCATGCTGAAAAAAGTGTCAAAACCAGAAATGCAGGACAGGCCATGGAGAAATGGGAGCCTTGCTACACTGATGGGCGGGATGTACATTGCCAACAGCCACTCTGGAGAAGTGTACGGTGTGTCCTGAAACATCTAAAAAACACAGCTTAGAGAGCATAGGGCACTTCCATGCCTGGGAGGATAAAGTAGGAAAATTGAAAATCAGCAAGACACAAGCACCCCAAAGTTTAGGGCTGCTCTGTTGACAAGGACCTACACTTCATTCCACCTTAAATATCCCGGGAAAGCGAAAAATGGATAAAAAAGTTGTGGTCCCTATGTACAATGGAATATCACTCAGCCATGAAATCAATGTCATAAGGCTAGTAGCAGCATGATGAGTGGATTTAGGTAAGACGATTCTAAGTGAAATAAGTCACACAGAAAAGGACACTTCTCATAAGGTGTCACTTATAGAGGGAATGTAAAAACCGTTACACTTGAACTGAATTACAAAACAGAACAGAGTCACACATGCAGAAAACACACTATGGCTGCTTAACGGGAAAGGTGAGGTGGGGTGATACATAAAACAAGAGTTTCAAATTAGCTCAGATACCGTTCCATAAACCCAATATGTAATAGACAAGACCTACTCCTTGCTCAGAGAACTGGACTCATCACGCCCGATTCACCGCACAAGAATATATCTGACTAGTAATAATCTTAAAACCTATGTATTGATATCTCTCTGTTAGTGTGTCAAGTGGGTGTAAAGCGGCCTAAACACAGCCGTGAAAAGCAGCTAAACCCCATTATAAAAATAAATTACTTTTAAAAACCCATGAAACAAAGACAGGGAAAGAGAGAGAAATTCTTACACAATTCGTTCCGGGGCTGTGATGCAACCTGGATTGACCATATCTAGACCCACAGCTGGATGAGACATAAGGGTGGACACTCTTGGGGCTGAGAGGTTTGGTGAGGTTGGGTGAGCAAACGCAGACCCTTTAAAGTAATACTGCGTGCTACCCATCGCATGGGTCCCAAATCTCCAGGTTCAAGGGCATCTTCCTACATCGAAAACATGCATGAGAAACCCAGAAGATGGTACACCGTGTGATGGGGAAAGGTTTCTAAAACGCACCTCATTTCTCATCTCCTTGTGCTCGGGTTCGCCATTCCAGCCACTTTACTAGCAATCTCCCTACTTGGAGCATCAGCACCTTTAACCTCCTGTTCCGTACAGGTTGCAATTTGTCCTGAGGATGAACGGGAAGACGGGGAACCAATGAGAGACTAGCTCTTGGTGTTGGGACAGGCACAGGTCACTCTATTTTCCCATCAGGAAGAAGAATTAGCCACAGGCTCAACCTGCCCCCCGGAACCAGAACAGGGCCTGAAGCCATCCTGCGCTTTTGCGGCCAGCTCCCAAAAAAGCGACTTGTAAAATGGAGCTTCAGGGCACTGCAATTCACAAACCTGCAGAGTTATAAATGATAACTCTCGTCCACAAATATATTGAGGGAAGGCAAAGAAGAGGATTTGAAATCAAGGCAGAATTGCAGGAAACAGATTTCAGGAGGTAGATTCGAATCGCCTTTAAAGCACATGAAACGCGGCAAAAGGTTGACAATGATGCCCTTGGCCAAAAAGGGCGTATGCGTTTTTTCCTGAATATATTCAGGAAAAAACGCATACGCCCTTTTTGGCCAACCAAGCAACCTGGAAAGGCAAATCAGCGCTACAAAGAAGTCTCGCTTCCCATCGGTCAAAAGGGCCATGCTGAAAAAAGTGTCAAAACCAGAAATGCAGGACAGGCCATGGAGAAATGGGAGCCTTGCTACACTGATGGGCGGGATGTAAATTGCCAACAGCCACTCTGGAGAAGTGTACGGTGTGTCCTGAAACATCGAAAAAACACAGCTTAGAGAGCATAGGGCACTACCACGCATGGGGGGATAAAGTGGGAAAATTGAAAATCAGCAAGACACAAGCAGCCCAAAGTTTAGGGCTGCTCTGTTGACAAGGACCTCCACTTCATTCCACCTTAAATATCCCGGGAAAGCGAAAAATGGATAAAAAAGTTGTGGTCCCTATGTACAATGGAATATCACTCAGCCATGAAATCAATGTCATAAGGCTAGTAGCAGCATGATGAGTGGATTTAGGTAAGACGATTCTAAGTGAAATAAGTCACACAGAAAAGGACACTTCTCATAAGGTGTCACTTATAGAGGGAATGTAAAAACCGTTACACTTGAACTGAATTACAAAACAGAACAGAGTCACACATGCAGAAAACACACTATGGCTGCTTAACGGGAAAGGTGAGGTGGGGTGATACATAAAACAAGAGTTTCAAATTAGCTCAGATACCGTTCCATAAACCCAATATGTAATAGACAAGACCTACTCCTTGCTCAGAGAACTGGACTCAACACGCCCGATTCACCGCACAAGAATATATCTGACTAGTAATAATCTTAAAACCTATGTATTGATATCTCTCTGTTAGTGTGTCAAGTGGGTGTAAAGCGGCATAAACACAGCCGTGAAAAGCAGCTAAACCCCATTATAAAAATAACTTACTTTTAAAAACCCATGAAACAAAGACAGGGAAAGAGAGAGAAATTCTTACACAATTCGTTCCGGGGCTGTGATGCAACCTGGATTGACCATATCTAGACCCACAGCTGGATGAGACATAAGGGTGGACACTCTTGGGGCTGAGAGGTTTGGTGAGGTTGGGTGAGCAAACGCAGACCCTTTAAAGTAATACTGCGTGTTACCCATCGCATGGGTCCCAAATCTCCAGGTTCAAGGGCATCTTCCTACATCGAAAACATGCATGAGAAACCCAGAAGATGGTACACCGTGTGATGGGGAAAGGTTTCTAAAACGCACCTCATTTCTCATCTCCTTGTGCTCGGGTTCGCCATTCCAGCCACTTTACTAGCAATCTCCCTACTTGGAGCATCAGCACCTTTAACCTCCTGTTCCGTACAGGTTGCAATTTGTCCTGAGGATGAACGGGAAGACGGGGAACCAATGAGAGACAAGCTCTTGGTGTTGGGACAGGCACAGGTCACTCTATTTTCCCATCAGGAAGAAGAATTAGCCACAGGCTCAGCCTGCCCCCCGGAACCAGAACAGGGCCTGAAGCCATCCTGCGCTTTTGCGGCCAGCTCCCAAAAAAGCGACTTCTAAAATGGAGCTTTAGGGCACTGCAATTCACAAACCTGCAGAGTTATAAATGATAACTCTCGTCCACAAATATATGGAGGGAAGGCAAAGAAGAGGATTTGAAATCAAGGCAGAATTGCAGGAAACAGATTTCAGGAGGTAGATTCGAATCGCCTTTAAAGCACAGGAAAAGCGGCAAAAGGTTGACAATGATGCCCTTGGCCAAAAAGGGCGTATGCGTTTTTTCCTGAATATATTCAGGAAAAAACGCATACGCCCTTTTTGGCCAACCAAGCAACCTGGAAAGGCAAATCAGCGCTACAAAGAAGTCTCGCTTCCCATCGGTCAAAAGGGCCATGCTGAAAAAAGTGTCAAAACCAGAAATGCAGGACAGGCCATGGAGAAATGGGAGCCTTGCTACACTGATGGGCGGGATGTACATTGCCAACAGCCACTCTGGAGAAGTGTACGGTGTGTCCTGAAACATCTAAAAAACACAGCTTAGAGAGCATAGGGCACTTCCATGCCTGGGAGGATAAAGTAGGAAAATTGAAAATCAGCAAGACACAAGCACCCCAAAGTTTAGGGCTGCTCTGTTGACAAGGACCTACACTTCATTCCACCTTAAATATCCCGGGAAAGCGAAAAATGGATAAAAAAGTTGTGGTCCCTATGTACAATGGAATATCACTCAGCCATGAAATCAATGTCATAAGGCTAGTAGCAGCATGATGAGTGGATTTAGGTAAGACGATTCTAAGTGAAATAAGTCACACAGAAAAGGACACTTCTCATAAGGTGTCACTTATAGAGGGAATGTAAAAACCGTTACACTTGAACTGAATTACAAAACAGAACAGAGTCACACATGCAGAAAACACACTATGGCTGCTTAACGGGAAAGGTGAGGTGGGGTGATACATAAAACAAGAGTTTCAAATTAGCTCAGATACCGTTCCATAAACCCAATATGTAATAGACAAGACCTACTCCTTGCTCAGAGAACTGGACTCATCACGCCCGATTCACCGCACAAGAATATATCTGACTAGTAATAATCTTAAAACCTATGTATTGATATCTCTCTGTTAGTGTGTCAAGTGGGTGTAAAGCGGCCTAAACACAGCCGTGAAAAGCAGCTAAACCCCATTATAAAAATAAATTACTTTTAAAAACCCATGAAACAAAGACAGGGAAAGAGAGAGAAATTCTTACACAATTCGTTCCGGGGCTGTGATGCAACCTGGATTGACCATATCTAGACCCACAGCTGGATGAGACATAAGGGTGGACACTCTTGGGGCTGAGAGGTTTGGTGAGGTTGGGTGAGCAAACGCAGACCCTTTAAAGTAATACTGCGTGCTACCCATCGCATGGGTCCCAAATCTCCAGGTTCAAGGGCATCTTCCTACATCGAAAACATGCATGAGAAACCCAGAAGATGGTACACCGTGTGATGGGGAAAGGTTTCTAAAACGCACCTCATTTCTCATCTCCTTGTGCTCGGGTTCGCCATTCCAGCCACTTTACTAGCAATCTCCCTACTTGGAGCATCAGCACCTTTAACCTCCTGTTCCGTACAGGTTGCAATTTGTCCTGAGGATGAACGGGAAGACGGGGAACCAATGAGAGACTAGCTCTTGGTGTTGGGACAGGCACAGGTCACTCTATTTTCCCATCAGGAAGAAGAATTAGCCACAGGCTCAACCTGCCCCCCGGAACCAGAACAGGGCCTGAAGCCATCCTGCGCTTTTGCGGCCAGCTCCCAAAAAAGCGACTTGTAAAATGGAGCTTCAGGGCACTGCAATTCACAAACCTGCAGAGTTATAAATGATAACTCTCGTCCACAAATATATTGAGGGAAGGCAAAGAAGAGGATTTGAAATCAAGGCAGAATTGCAGGAAACAGATTTCAGGAGGTAGATTCGAATCGCCTTTAAAGCACATGAAACGCGGCAAAAGGTTGACAATGATGCCCTTGGCCAAAAAGGGCGTATGCGTTTTTTCCTGAATATATTCAGGAAAAAACGCATACGCCCTTTTTGGCCAACCAAGCAACCTGGAAAGGCAAATCAGCGCTACAAAGAAGTCTCGCTTCCCATCGGTCAAAAGGGCCATGCTGAAAAAAGTGTCAAAACCAGAAATGCAGGACAGGCCATGGAGAAATGGGAGCCTTGCTACACTGATGGGCGGGATGTAAATTGCCAACAGCCACTCTGGAGAAGTGTACGGTGTGTCCTGAAACATCGAAAAAACACAGCTTAGAGAGCATAGGGCACTTCCACGCATGGGGGGATAAAGTGGGAAAATTGAAAATCAGCAAGACACAAGCAGCCCAAAGTTTAGGGCTGCTCTGTTGACAAGGACCTCCACTTCATTCCACCTTAAATATCCCGGGAAAGCGAAAAATGGATAAAAAAGTTGTGGTCCCTATGTACAATGGAATATCACTCAGCCATGAAATCAATGTCATAAGGCTAGTAGCAGCATGATGAGTGGATTTAGGTAAGACGATTCTAAGTGAAATAAGTCACACAGAAAAGGACACTTCTCATAAGGTGTCACTTATAGAGGGAATGTAAAAACCGTTACACTTGAACTGAATTACAAAACAGAACAGAGTCACACATGCAGAAAACACACTATGGCTGCTTAACGGGAAAGGTGAGGTGGGGTGATACATAAAACAAGAGTTTCAAATTAGCTCAGATACCGTTCCATAAACCCAATATGTAATAGACAAGACCTACTCCTTGCTCAGAGAACTGGACTCAACACGCCCGATTCACCGCACAAGAATATATCTGACTAGTAATAATCTTAAAACCTATGTATTGATATCTCTCTGTTAGTGTGTCAAGTGGGTGTAAAGCGGCATAAACACAGCCGTGAAAAGCAGCTAAACCCCATTATAAAAATAACTTACTTTTAAAAACCCATGAAACAAAGACAGGGAAAGAGAGAGAAATTCTTACACAATTCGTTCCGGGGCTGTGATGCAACCTGGATTGACCATATCTAGACCCACAGCTGGATGAGACATAAGGGTGGACACTCTTGGGGCTGAGAGGTTTGGTGAGGTTGGGTGAGCAAACGCAGACCCTTTAAAGTAATACTGCGTGTTACCCATCGCATGGGTCCCAAATCTCCAGGTTCAAGGGCATCTTCCTACATCGAAAACATGCATGAGAAACCCAGAAGATGGTACACCGTGTGATGGGGAAAGGTTTCTAAAACGCACCTCATTTCTCATCTCCTTGTGCTCGGGTTCGCCATTCCAGCCACTTTACTAGCAATCTCCCTACTTGGAGCATCAGCACCTTTAACCTCCTGTTCCGTACAGGTTGCAATTTGTCCTGAGGATGAACGGGAAGACGGGGAACCAATGAGAGACAAGCTCTTGGTGTTGGGACAGGCACAGGTCACTCTATTTTCCCATCAGGAAGAAGAATTAGCCACAGGCTCAGCCTGCCCCCCGGAACCAGAACAGGGCCTGAAGCCATCCTGCGCTTTTGCGGCCAGCTCCCAAAAAAGCGACTTCTAAAATGGAGCTTTAGGGCACTGCAATTCACAAACCTGCAGAGTTATAAATGATAACTCTCGTCCACAAATATATGGAGGGAAGGCAAAGAAGAGGATTTGAAATCAAGGCAGAATTGCAGGAAACAGATTTCAGGAGGTAGATTCGAATCGCCTTTAAAGCACAGGAAAAGCGGCAAAAGGTTGACAATGATGCCCTTGGCCAAAAAGGGCGTATGCGTTTTTTCCTGAATATATTCAGGAAAAAACGCATACGCCCTTTTTGGCCAACCAAGCAACCTGGAAAGGCAAATCAGCGCTACAAAGAAGTCTCGCTTCCCATCGGTCAAAAGGGCCATGCTGAAAAAAGTGTCAAAACCAGAAATGCAGGACAGGCCATGGAGAAATGGGAGCCTTGCTACACTGATGGGCGGAATGTAAATTGCCAACAGCCACTCTGGAGAAGTGTACGGTGTGTCCTGAAACATCTAAAAAACACAGCTTAGAGAGCATAGGGCACTTTCATGCCTGGGGGGATAAAGTAGGAAAATTGAAAATCAGTAAGACACAAGCACCCCAAAGTTTAGGGCTGCTCTGTTGACAAGGACCTCCACTTCATTCCACCTTAAATGTCCCAGGAAAGCGAAAAATGGATAAAAAAGTTGTGGTCCTTATATACAATGGAATATCACTCAGCCATGAAATCAATGTCATAAGGCTAGTAGCAGCATGATGAGTGGATTTAGGTAAGACGATTCTAAGTGAAATAAGTCACACAGAAAAGGACACTTCTCATAAGGTGTCACTTATAGAGGGAATGTAAAAACCGTTACACTTGAACTGAATTACAAAACAGAACAGAGTCACACATGCAGAAAACACACTATGGCTGCTTAACGGGAAAGGTGAGGTGGGGTGATACATAAAACAAGAGTTTCAAATTAGCTCAGATACCGTTCCATAAACCCAATATGTAATAGACAAGACCTACTCCTTGCTCAGAGAACTGGACTCAACACGCCCGATTCACCGCCCAAGAATATATCTGACTAGTAATAATCTTAAAACCTATGTATTGATATCTCTCTGTTAGTGTGTCAAGTGGGTGTAAAGCGGCATAAACACAGCCGTGAAAAGCAGCTAAACCCCATTATAAAAGTAAATTACTTTTAAAAACCCATGAAACAAAGACAGGGACAGAGAGAGAAATTCTTACACAATTCGTTCCGGGGCTGTGATGCAACCTGGATTGACCATATCTAGACCCACAGCTGGATGAGACATAAGGGTGGACACTCTTGGGGCTGAGAGGTTTGGTGAGGTTGGGTGAGCAAACGCAGACCCTTTAAAGTAATACTGCGTGCTACCCATCGCATGGGTCCCAAATCTCCAGGTTCAAGGGCATCTTCCTACATCGAAAACATGCATGAGAAACCCAGAAGATGGTACACCGTGTGATGGGGAAAGGTTTCTAAAACGCACCTCATTTCTCATCTCCTTGTGCTCGGGTTCGCCATTCCAGCCACTTTACTAGCAATCTCCCTACTTGGAGCATCAGGACCTTTAACCTCCTGTTCCGTACAGGTTGCAATTTGTCCTGACGATGAACGGGAAGACGGGGAACCAATGAGAGACTAGCTCTTGGTGTTGGGACAGGCACAGGTCACTCTATTTTCCCATCAGGAAGAAGGATTAACCACAGGCTCAGCCTGCCCCCCGGAACCAGAACAGGGCCTGAAGCCATCCTGCGCTTTTGCGGCCAGCTCCCAAAAAAGCGACTTGTAAAATGGAGCTTCAGGGCACTGCAATTCACAAACCTGCAGAGTTATAAATGATAACTCTCGTCCACAAATATATTGAGGGAAGGCAAAGAAGAAGATTTGAAATCAAGGCAGAATTGCAGGAAACAGATTTCAGGAGGTAGATTCGAATCGCCTTTAAAGCACATGAAAAGCGGCAAAAGGTTGACAATGATGCCCTTGGCCGAAAAGGGCGTATGCGTTTTTTCCTGAATATATTCAGGAAAAAACGCATACGCCCTTTTTGGCCAACCAAGCAACCTGGAAAGGCAAATCAGCGCTACAAAGAAGTCTCGCTTCCCATCGGTCAAAAGGGCCATGCTGAAAAAAGTGTCAAAACCAGAAATGCAGGACAGGCCATGGAGAAATGGGAGCCTTGCTACACTGATGGGCGGGATGTAAATTGCCAACAGCCACTCTGGAGAAGTGTACGGTGTGTCCTGAAACATCGAAAAAACACAGCTTAGAGAGCATAGGGCACTTCCATGCATGGGGGGATAAAGTGGGAAAATTGAAAATCAGCAAGACACAAGCACCCCAAAGTTTAGGGCTGCTCTGTTGACAAGGACCTCCACTTCCTTCCACCTTAAATATCCCAGGAAAGCGAAAAATGGATAAAAAAGTTGTGGTCCTTATGTACAATGGAATATCACTCAGCCATGAAATCAATATCATAAGGCTAGTAGCAGCATGATGAGTGGATTTAGGTAAGACGATTCTAAGTGAAATAAGTCACACAGAAAAGGACACTTCTCATAAGGTGTCACTTATAGAGGGAATGTAAAAACCGTTACACTTGAACTGAATTACAAAACAGAACAGAGTCACACATGCAGAAAACACACTATGGCTGCTTAACGGGAAAGGTGAGGTGGGGTGATACATAAAACAAGAGTTTCAAATTAGCTCAGATACCGTTCCATAAACCCAATATGTAAAAGACAAGACCTACTCCTTGCTCAGAGAACTGGACTCAACACGCCCGATTCACCGCACAAGAATATATCTGACTAGTAATAATCTTAAAACCTATGTATTGATATCTCTCTGTTAGTGTGTCAAGTGGGTGTAAAGCGGCCTAAACACAGCCGTGAAAAGCAGCTAAACCCCATTATAAAAATAAATTACTTTTAAAAACCCATGAAACAAAGACAGGGAAAGAGAGAGAAATTCTTACACAATTCGTTCAGGGGCTGTGATGCAACCTGGATTGACCATATCTAGACCCACAGCTGGATGAGACATAAGGGTGGACACTCTTGGGGCTGAGAGGTTTGGTGAGGTTGGGTGAGCAAACGCAGACCCTTTAAAGTAATACTGCGTGCTACCCATCGCATGGGTCCCAAATCTCCAGGTTCAAGGGCATCTTCCTACATCGAAAACATGCATGAGAAACCCAGAAGATGGTACACCGTGTGATGGGGAAAGGTTTCTAAAACGCACCTCATTTCTCATCTCCTTGTGCTCGGGTTCGCCATTCCAGCCACTTTACTAGCAATCTCCCTACTTGGAGCATCAGCACCTTTAACCTCCTGTTCCGTACAGGTTGCAATTTGTCCTGAGGATGAACGGGAAGACGGGGAACCAATGAGAGACTAGCTCTTGGTGTTGGGACAGGCACAGGTCACTCTATTTTCCCATCAGGAAGAAGAATTAACCACAGGCTCAGCCTGCCCCCCTGAACCAGAACAGGGCCTGAAGCCATCCTGCGCTTTTGCGGCCGGCTCCCAAAAAAGCGACTTGTAAAATGGAGCTTCAGGGCACTGCAATTCACAAACCTGCAGAGTTATAAATGATAACTCTCGTCCACAAATATATTGAGGGAAGGCAAAGAAGAGGATTTGAAATCAAGGCAGAATTGCAGGAAACAGATTTCAGGAGGTAGATACGAATGGCCTTTAAATCACATGAAAAGCGGCAAAACGTTGACAATGATGCCCTTGGCCAAAAAGAGCGTATGCGTTTTTTCCTGAATATATTCAGGAAAAAACGCATACGCTCTTTTTGGCCAACCAAGCAACGTGGAAAGGCAAATCAGCGCTACAAAGAAGTCTCGCTTCCCATCGGTCAAAAGGGCCATGCTGAAAAAAGTGTCAAAACCAGAAATGCAGGACAGGCCATGGAGAAATGGGAGCCTTGCTACACTGATGGGCGGGATGTAAATTGCAAACAGCCACTCTGGAGAAGTGTACGGTGTGTCCTGAAACATCTAAAAAACACAGCTTAGAGAGCATAGGGCACTTCCACGCATGGGGGGATAAAGTGGGAAAATTGAAAATCAGCAAGACACAAGCAGCCCAAACTTTAGGGCTGCTCTGTTGACAAGGACCTCCACTTCATTCCACCTTAAATATCCCAGGAAAGCGAAAAATGGATAAAAAAGTTGTGGTCCTTATGTACAATGGGATATCACTCAGCCATGAAATCAATGTCATAAGGCTAGTAGCAGCATGATGAGTGGATTTAGGTAAGACGATTCTAAGTGAAATAAGTCACACAGAAAAGGACACTTCTCATAAGGTGTCACTTATAGAGGGAATGTAAAAACCGTTACACTTGAACTGAATTACAAAACAGAACAGAGTCACACATGCAGAAAACACACTATGGCTGCTTAACGGGAAATGTGAGGTGGGGTGATACATAAAACAAGAGTTTCAAATTAGCTCAGATACTGTTCCATAAACCCAATATGTAATAGACAAGACCTACTCCTTGCTCAGAGAACTGGACTCAACACGCCCGATTCACCGCACAAGAATATATCTGACTAGTAATAATCTTAAAACCTATGCATTGATATCTCTCTGTTAGTGTGTCAAGTGGGTGTAAAGCGGCATAAACACAGCCGTGAAAAGCAGCTAAACCCCATTATAAAAATAACTTACTTTTAAAAACCCATGAAACAAAGACAGGGAAAGAGAGAGAAATTCTTACACAATTCGTTCCGGGGCTGTGATGCAACCTGGATTGACCATATCTAGACCCACAGCTGGATGAGACATAAGGGTGGACACTCTTGGGGCTGAGAGGTTTGGTGAGGTTGGGTGAGCAAACGCAGACCCTTTAAAGTAATACTGCGTGTTACCCATCGCATGGGTCCCAAATCTCCAGGTTCAAGGTCATCTTCCTACATCGAAAACATGCATGAGAAACCCAAAAGATGGTACACCGTGTGATGGGGAAAGGTTTCTAAAACGCACCTCATTTCTCATCTCCTTGTGCTCGAGTTCGCCATTCCAGCCACTTTACTAGCAATCTCCCTACTTGGAGCATCAGCACCTTTAACCTCCTGTTCCGTACAGGTTGCAATTTGTCCTGAGGATGAACGGGAAGACGGGGAACCAATGAGAGACAAGCTCTTGGTGTTGGGACAGGCACAGGTCACTCTATTTTCCCATCAGGAAGAAGAATGAGCCACAGGCTCAGCCTGCCCCCCGGAACCAGAACAGGGCCTGAAGCCATCCTGCGCTTTTGCGGCCAGCTCCCAAAAAAGCGACTTCTAAAATGGAGCTTTAGGGCACTGCAATTCACAAACCTGCAGAGTTATAAATGATAACTCTCGTCCACAAATATATGGAGGGAAGGCAAAGAAGAGGATTTGAAATCAAGGCAGAATTGCAGGAAACAGATTTCAGGAGGTAGATTCGAATCGCCTTTAAAGCACAGGAAAAGCGGCAAAAGGTTGACAATGATGCCCTTGGCCAAAAAGGGCGTATGCGTTTTTTCCTGAATATATTCAGGAAAAAACGCATACGCCCTTTTTGGCCAACCAAGCAACCTGGAAAGGCAAATCAGCGCTACAAAGAAGTCTCGCTTCCCATCGGTCAAAAGGGCCATGCTGAAAAAAGTGTCAAAACCAGAAATGCAGGACAGGCCATGGAGAAATGGGAGCCTTGCTACACTGATGGGCGGAATGTAAATTGCCAACAGCCACTCTGGAGAAGTGTACGGTGTGTCCTGAAACATCTAAAAAACACAGCTTAGAGAGCATAGGGCACTTTCATGCCTGGGGGGATAAAGTAGGAAAATTGAAAATCAGCAAGACACAAGCACCCCAAAGTTTAGGGCTGCTCTGTTGACAAGGACCTCCACTTCATTCCACCTTAAATGTCCCAGGAAAGCGAAAAATGGATAAAAAAGTTGTGGTCCTTATATACAATGGAATATCACTCAGCCATGAAATCAATGTCATAAGGCTAGTAGCAGCATGATGAGTGGATTTAGGTAAGACGATTCTAAGTGAAATAAGTCACACAGAAAAGGACACTTCTCATAAGGTGTCACTTATAGAGGGAATGTAAAAACCGTTACACTTGAACTGAATTACAAAACAGAACAGAGTCACACATGCAGAAAACACACTATGGCTGCTTAACGGGAAAGGTGAGGTGGGGTGATACATAAAACAAGAGTTTCAAATTAGCTCAGATACGGTTCCATAAACCCAATATGTAATAGACAAGACCTACTCCTTGCTCAGAGAACTGGACTCAACACGCCCGATTCACCGCCCAAGAATATATCTGACTAGTAATAATCTTAAAACCTATGTATTGATATCTCTCTGTTAGTGTGTCAAGTGGGTGTAAAGCGGCATAAACACAGCCGTGAAAAGCAGCTAAACCCCATTATCAAAATAAATTACTTTTAAAAACCCATGAAACAAAGACAGGGAAAGAGAGAGAAATTCTTACACAATTCGTTCCGGGGCTGTGATGCAACCTGGATTGACCATATCTAGACCCACAGCTGGATGAGACATAAGGGTGGACACTCTTGGGGCTGAGAGGTTTGGTGAGGTTGGGTGAGCAAACGCAGACCCTTTAAAGTAATACTGCGTGCTACCCATCGCATGGGTCCCAAATCTCCAGGTTCAAGGGCATCTTCCTACATCGAAAACATGCATGAGAAACCCAGAAGATGGTACACCGTGTGATGGGGAAAGGTTTCTAAAACGCACCTCATTTCTCATCTCCTTGTGCTCGGGTTCGCCATTCCAGCCACTTTACTAGCAATCTCCCTACTTGGAGCATCAGCACCTTTAACCTCCTGTTCCGTACAGGTTGCAATTTGTCCTGAGGATGAACGGGAAGACGGGGAACCAATGAGAGACAAGCTCTTGGTGTTGGGACAGGCACAGGTCACTCTATTTTCCCATCAGGAAGAAGAATTAGCCACAGGCTCAGCCTGCCCCCCGGAACCAGAACAGGGCCTGAAGCCATCCTGCGCTTTTGCGGCCAGCTCCCAAAAAAGCGACTTCTAAAATGGAGCTTTAGGGCACTGCAATTCACAAACCTGCAGAGTTATAAATGATAACTCTCGTCCACAAATATATGGAGGGAAGGCAAAGAAGAGGATTTGAAATCAAGGCAGAATTGCAGGAAACAGATTTCAGGAGGTAGATTCGAATCGCCTTTAAAGCACAGGAAAAGCGGCAAAAGGTTGACAATGATGCCCTTGGCCAAAAAGGGCGTATGCGTTTTTTCCTGAATATATTCAGGAAAAAACGCATACGCCCTTTTTGGCCAACCAAGCAACCTGGAAAGGCAAATCAGCGCTACAAAGAAGTCTCGCTTCCCATCGGTCAAAAGGGCCATGCTGAAAAAAGTGTCAAAACCAGAAATGCAGGACAGGCCATGGAGAAATGGGAGCCTTGCTACACTGATGGGCGGAATGTAAATTGCCAACAGCCACTCTGGAGAAGTGTACGGTGTGTCCTGAAACATCTAAAAAACACAGCTTAGAGAGCATAGGGCACTTTCATGCCTGGGGGGATAAAGTAGGAAAATTGAAAATCAGCAAGACACAAGCACCCCAAAGTTTAGGGCTGCTCTGTTGACAAGGACCTCCACTTCATTCCACCTTAAATGTCCCAGGAAAGCGAAAAATGGATAAAAAAGTTGTGGTCCTTATATACAATGGAATATCACTCAGCCATGAAATCAATGTCATAAGGCTAGTAGCAGCATGATGAGTGGATTTAGGTAAGACGATTCTAAGTGAAATAAGTCACACAGAAAAGGACACTTCTCATAAGGTGTCACTTATAGAGGGAATGTAAAAACCGTTACACTTGAACTGAATTACAAAACAGAACAGAGTCACACATGCAGAAAACACACTATGGCTGCTTAACGGGAAAGGTGAGGTGGGGTGATACATAAAACAAGAGTTTCAAATTAGCTCAGATACCGTTCCATAAACCCAATATGTAATAGACAAGACCTACTCCTTGCTCAGAGAACTGGACTCAACACGCCCGATTCACCGCCCAAGAATATATCTGACTAGTAATAATCTTAAAACCTATGTATTGATATCTCTCTGTTAGTGTGTCAAGTGGGTGTAAAGCGGCATAAACACAGCCGTGAAAAGCAGCTAAACCCCATTATCAAAATAAATTACTTTTAAAAACCCATGAAACAAAGACAGGGAAAGAGAGAGAAATTCTTACACAATTCGTTCCGGGGCTGTGATGCAACCTGGATTGACCATATCTAGACCCACAGCTGGATGAGACATAAGGGTGGACACTCTTGGGGCTGAGAGGTTTGGTGAGGTTGGGTGAGCAAACGCAGACCCTTTAAAGTAATACTGCGTGCTACCCATCGCATGGGTCCCAAATCTCCAGGTTCAAGGGCATCTTCCTACATCGAAAACATGCATGAGAAACCCAGAAGATGGTACACCCTGTGATGGGGAAAGGTTTCTAAAACGCACCTCATTTCTCATCTCCTTGTGCTCGGGTTCGCCATTCCAGCCACTTTACTAGCAATCTCCCTACTTGGAGCATCAGGACCTTTAACCTCCTGTTCCGTACAGGTTGCAATTTGTCCTGACGATGAACGGGAAGACGGGGAACCAATGAGAGACTAGCTCTTGGTGTTGGGACAGGCACAGGTCACTCTATTTTCCCATCAGGAAGAAGAATTAACCACAGGCTCAGCCTGCCCCCCGGAACCAGAACAGGGCCTGAAGCCATCCTGCGCTTTTGCGGCCAGCTCCCAAAAAAGCGACTTGTAAAATGGAGCTTCAGGGCACTGCAATTCACAAACCTGCAGAGTTATAAATGATAACTCTCGTCCACAAATATATTGAGGGAAGGCAAAGAAGAAGATTTGAAATCAAGGCAGAATTGCAGGAAACAGATTTCAGGAGGTAGATTCGAATCGCCTTTAAAGCACATGAAAAGCGGCAAAACGTTGACAATGATGCCCTTGGCCAAAAAGGGCGTATGCGTTTTTTCCTGAATATATTCAGGAAAAAACGTATACGCCCTTTTTGGCCAACCAAGCAACCTGGAAAGGCAAATCAGCGCTACAAAGAAGTCTCGCTTCCCATCGGTCAAAAGGGCCATGCTGAAAAAAGTGTCAAAACCAGAAATGCAGGACAGGCCATGGAGGAATGGGAGCCTTGCTACACTGATGGGCGGGATGTAAATTGCCAAGAGCCACTCTGGAGAAGTGTACGGTGTGTCCTGAAACATCTAAAAAACACAGCTTAGAGAGCATAGGGCACTTCCACGCATGGGGGGATAAAGTGGGAAAATTGAAAATCAGCAAGACACAAGCAGCCCAAACTTTAGGGCTGCTCTGTTGACAAGGACCTCCACTTCATTCCACTTTAAATATCCCAGGAAAGCGAAAAATGGATAAAAAAGTTGTGGTCCTTATGTACAATGGGATATCACTCAGCCATGAAATCAATGTCATAAGGCTAGTAGCAGCATGATGAGTGGATTTAGGTAAGACGATTCTAAGTGAAATAAGTCACACAGAAAAGGACACTTCTCATAAGGTGTCACTTATAGAGGGAATGTAAAAACCGTTACACTTGAACTGAATTACAAAACAGAACAGAGTCACACATGCAGAAAACACACTATGGCTGCTTAACGGGAAAGGTGAGGTGGGGTGATACATAAAACAAGAGTTTCAAATTAGCTCAGATACCGTTCCATAAACCCAATATGTAATAGACAAGACCTACTCCTTGCTCAGAGAACTGGACTCAACACGCCCGATTCACCGCACAAGAATATATCTGACTAGTAATAATCTTAAAACCTATGTATTGATATCTCTCCGTTAGTGTGTCAAGTGGGTGTAAAGCGGCCTAAACACAGCCGTGAAAAGCAGCTAAACCCCATTATAAATATAAATTACTTTTAAAATCCCATGAAACAAAGACAGGGAAAGAGAGAGAAATTCTTACACAATTCGTTCCGGGGCTGTGATGCAACCTGGATTGACCATATCTAGACCCACAGCTGGATGAGACATAAGGGTGGACACTCTTGGGGCTGAGAGGTTTGGTGAGGTTGGGTGAGCAAACGCAGACCCTTTAAAGTAATACTGCGTGCTACCCATCGCATGGGTCCCAAATCTCCAGGTTCAAGGGCATCTTCCTACATCGAAAACATGCATGAGAAACCCAGAAGATGGTACACCGTGTGATGGGGAAAGGTTTCTAAAACGCACCTCATTTCTCATCTCCTTGTGCTCGGGTTCGCCATTCCAGCCACTTTACTAGCAACTTCCCTACTTGGAGCATCAGCACCTTTAACCTCCTGTTCCGTACAGGATGCAATTTGTCCTGAGGATGAACGGGAAGACGGGGAACCAATGAGAGACTAGCTCTTGGTGTTGGGACAGGCACAGGTCACTCTATTTTCCCATCAGGAAGAAGAATTAGCCACAGGCTCAACCTGCCCCCCGGAACCAGAACAGGGCCTGAAGCCATCCTGCGCTTTTGCGGCCAGCTCCCAAAAAAGCGACTTGTAAAATGGAGCTTCAGGGCACTGCAATTCACAAACCTGCAGAGTTATAAATGATAACTCTCGTCCACAAATATATTGAGGGAAGGCAAAGAAGAGGATTTGAAATCAAGGCAGAATTGCAGGAAACAGATTTCAGGAGGTAGATTCGAATCGCCTTTAAAGCACATGAAAAGCGGCAAAACGTTGACAATGATACCCTTGGCCAAAAAGGGCGTATGCGTTTTTTCCTGAATACATTCAGGAAAAAACGCATACGCCCTTTTTGGCCAATCAAGCAACCTGGAAAGGCAAATCAGCGCTACAAAGAAGTCTCGCTTCCCATCGGTCAAAAGGGCCATGCTGAAAAAATGTCAAAACCAGAAATGCAGGACAGGCCATGGAGAAATGGGAGCCTTGCTACACTGATGGGCGGGATGTAAATTGCCAACAGCCACTCTGGAGAAGTGTACGGTGTGTCCTGAAACATCGAAAAAACACAGCTTAGAGAGCATAGGGCACTTCCATGCATGGGGGGATAAAGTGGGAAAATTGAAAATCAGCAAGACACAAGCACCCCAAAGTTTAGGGCTGCTCTGTTGACAAGGACCTCCACTTCCTTCCACCTTAAATATCCCAGGAAAGCGAAAAATGGATAAAAAAGTGGTCCTTATGTACAATGGAATATCACTCAGCCATGAAATCAATATCATAAGGCTAGTAGCAGCATGATGAGTGGATTTAGGTAAGACGATTCTAAGTGAAATAAGTCACACAGAAAAGGACACTTCTCATAAGGTGTCACTTATAGAGGGAATGTAAAAACCGTTACACTTGAACTGAATTACAAAACAGAACAGAGTCACACATGCAGAAAACACACTATGGCTGCTTAACGGGAAAGGTGAGGTGGGGTGATACATAAAACAAGAGTTTCAAATTAGCTCAGATACCGTTCCATAAACCCAATATGTAAAAGACAAGACCTACTCCTTGCTCAGAGAACTGGACTCAACACGCCCGATTCACCGCACAAGAATATATCTGACTAGTAATAATCTTAAAACCTATGTATTGATATCTCTCTGTTAGTGTGTCAAGTGGGTGTAAAGCGGCCTAAACACAGCCGTGAAAAGCAGCTAAACCCCATTATAAAAATAAATTACTTTTAAAAACCCATGAAACAAAGACAGGGAAAGAGAGAGAAATTCTTACACAATTCGTTCAGGGGCTGTGATGCAACCTGGATTGACCATATCTAGACCCACAGCTGGATGAGACATAAGGGTGGACACTCTTGGGGCTGAGAGGTTTGGTGAGGTTGGGTGAGCAAACGCAGACCCTTTAAAGTAATACTGCGTGCTACCCATCGCATGGGTCCCAAATCTCCAGGTTCAAGGGCATCTTCCTACATCGAAAACATGCATGAGAAACCCAGAAGATGGTACACCGTGTGATGGGGAAAGGTTTCTAAAACGCACCTCATTTCTCATCTCCTTGTGCTCGGGTTCGCCATTCCAGCCACTTTACTAGCAATCTCCCTACTTGGAGCATCAGCACCTTTAACCTCCTGTTCCGTACAGGTTGCAATTTGTCCTGAGGATGAACGGGAAGACGGGGAACCAATGAGAGACTAGCTCTTGGTGTTGGGACAGGCACAGGTCACTCTATTTTCCCATCAGGAAGAAGAATTAACCACAGGCTCAGCCTGCCCCCCTGAACCAGAACAGGGCCTGAAGCCATCCTGCGCTTTTGCGGCCGGCTCCCAAAAAAGCGACTTGTAAAATGGAGCTTCAGGGCACTGCAATTCACAAACCTGCAGAGTTATAAATGATAACTCTCGTCCACAAATATATTGAGGGAAGGCAAAGAAGAGGATTTGAAATCAAGGCAGAATTGCAGGAAACAGATTTCAGGAGGTAGATACGAATGGCCTTTAAATCACATGAAAAGCGGCAAAACGTTGACAATG
Organism: Balaenoptera physalus; assembly: GCF_965194825.1. Classification (NCBI taxonomy): domain Eukaryota; kingdom Metazoa; phylum Chordata; class Mammalia; order Artiodactyla; family Balaenopteridae; genus Balaenoptera; species Balaenoptera physalus. The sequence goes on from NW_028125768.1 coordinate 254,638, forward strand.
ATGCCCTTGGCCAAAAAGAGCGTATGCGTTTTTTCCTGAATATATTCAGGAAAAAACGCATACGCTCTTTTTGGCCAACCAAGCAACGTGGAAAGGCAAATCAGCGCTACAAAGAAGTCTCGCTTCCCATCGGCCAAAAGGGCCATGCTGAAAAAAGTGTCAAAACCAGAAATGCAGGACAGGCCATGGAGAAATGGGAGCCTTGCTACACTGATGGGCGGGATGTAAATTGCCAACAGCCACTCTGGAGAAGTGTACGGTGTGTCCTGAAACATCGAAAAAACACAGCTTAGAGAGCATAGGGCACTTCCACGCATGGGGGGATAAAGTGGGAAAATTGAAAATCAGCAAGACACAAGCACCCCAAAGTTTAGGGCTGCTCTGTTGACAAGGACCTCCACTTCCTTCCACCTTAAATATCCCAGGATAGCGAAAAATGGATAAAAAAGTTGTGGTCCTTATGTACAATGGAATATCACTCAGCCATGAAATCAATGTCATAAGGCTAGTAGCAGCATGATGAGTGGATTTAGGTAAGACGATTCTAAGTGAAATAAGTCACACAGAAAAGGACACTTCTCATAAGGTGTCACTTATAGAGGGAATGTAAAAACCGTTACACTTGAACTGAATTACAAAACAGAACAGAGTCACACATGCAGAAAACACACTATGGCTGCTTAACGGGAAAGGTGAGGTGGGGTGATACATAAAACAAGAGTTTCAAATTAGCTCAGATACCGTTCCATAAACCCAATATGTAATAGACAAGACCTACTCCTTGCTCAGAGAACTGGACTCAACACGCCCGATTCACCGCCCAAGAATATATCTGACTAGTAATAATCTTAAAACCTATGTATTGATATCTCTCTGTTAGTGTGTCAAGTGGGTGTAAAGCGGCCTAAACACAGCCGTGAAAAGCAGCTAAACCCCATTATAAAAATAAATTACTTTTAAAAACCCATGAAACAAAGACAGGGAAAGAGAGAGAAATTCTTACACAATTCGTTCCGGGGCTGTGATGCAACCTGGATTGACCATATCTAGACCCACAGCTGGATGAGACATAAGGGTGGACACTCTTGGGGCTGAGAGGTTTGGTGAGGTTGGGTGAGCAAACGCAGACCCTTTAAAGTAATACTGCGTGCTACCCATCGCATGGGTCCCAAATCTCCAGGTTCAAGGGCATCTTCCTACATCGAAAACATGCATGAGAAACCCAGAAGATGGTACACCGTGTGATGGGGAAAGGTTTCTAAAACGCACCTCATTTCTCATCTCCTTGTGCTCGGGTTCGCCATTCCAGCCACTTTACTAGCAACTTCCCTACTTGGAGCATCAGCACCTTTAACCTCCTGTTCCGTACAGGATGCAATTTGTCCTGAGGATGAACGGGAAGACGGGGAACCAATGAGAGACTAGCTCTTGGTGTTGGGACAGGCACAGGTCACTCTATTTTCCCATCAGGAAGAAGAATTAGCCACAGGCTCAACCTGCCCCCCGGAACCAGAACAGGGCCTGAAGCCATCCTGCGCTTTTGCGGCCAGCTCCCAAAAAAGCGACTTGTAAAATGGAGCTTCAGGGCACTGCAATTCACAAACCTGCAGAGTTATAAATGATAACTCTCGTCCACAAATATATTGAGGGAAGGCAAAGAAGAGGATTTGAAATCAAGGCAGAATTGCAGGAAACAGATTTCAGGAGGTAGATTCGAATCGCCTTTAAAGCACATGAAAAGCGGCAAAACGTTGACAATGATACCCTTGGCCAAAAAGGGCGTATGCGTTTTTTCCTGAATACATTCAGGAAAAAACGCATACGCCCTTTTTGGCCAATCAAGCAACCTGGAAAGGCAAATCAGCGCTACAAAGAAGTCTCGCTTCCCATCGGTCAAAAGGGCCATGCTGAAAAAATGTCAAAACCAGAAATGCAGGACAGGCCATGGAGAAATGGGAGCCTTGCTACACTGATGGGCGGGATGTAAATTGCCAACAGCCACTCTGGAGAAGTGTACGGTGTGTCCTGAAACATCGAAAAAACACAGCTTAGAGAGCATAGGGCACTTCCATGCATGGGGGGATAAAGTGGGAAAATTGAAAATCAGCAAGACACAAGCACCCCAAAGTTTAGGGCTGCTCTGTTGACAAGGACCTCCACTTCCTTCCACCTTAAATATCCCAGGAAAGCGAAAAATGGATAAAAAAGTGGTCCTTATGTACAATGGAATATCACTCAGCCATGAAATCAATATCATAAGGCTAGTAGCAGCATGATGAGTGGATTTAGGTAAGACGATTCTAAGTGAAATAAGTCACACAGAAAAGGACACTTCTCATAAGGTGTCACTTATAGAGGGAATGTAAAAACCGTTACACTTGAACTGAATTACAAAACAGAACAGAGTCACACATGCAGAAAACACACTATGGCTGCTTAACGGGAAAGGTGAGGTGGGGTGATACATAAAACAAGAGTTTCAAATTAGCTCAGATACCGTTCCATAAACCCAATATGTAAAAGACAAGACCTACTCCTTGCTCAGAGAACTGGACTCAACACGCCCGATTCACCGCACAAGAATATATCTGACTAGTAATAATCTTAAAACCTATGTATTGATATCTCTCTGTTAGTGTGTCAAGTGGGTGTAAAGCGGCCTAAACACAGCCGTGAAAAGCAGCTAAACCCCATTATAAAAATAAATTACTTTTAAAAACCCATGAAACAAAGACAGGGAAAGAGAGAGAAATTCTTACACAATTCGTTCAGGGGCTGTGATGCAACCTGGATTGACCATATCTAGACCCACAGCTGGATGAGACATAAGGGTGGACACTCTTGGGGCTGAGAGGTTTGGTGAGGTTGGGTGAGCAAACGCAGACCCTTTAAAGTAATACTGCGTGCTACCCATCGCATGGGTCCCAAATCTCCAGGTTCAAGGGCATCTTCCTACATCGAAAACATGCATGAGAAACCCAGAAGATGGTACACCGTGTGATGGGGAAAGGTTTCTAAAACGCACCTCATTTCTCATCTCCTTGTGCTCGGGTTCGCCATTCCAGCCACTTTACTAGCAATCTCCCTACTTGGAGCATCAGCACCTTTAACCTCCTGTTCCGTACAGGTTGCAATTTGTCCTGAGGATGAACGGGAAGACGGGGAACCAATGAGAGACTAGCTCTTGGTGTTGGGACAGGCACAGGTCACTCTATTTTCCCATCAGGAAGAAGAATTAACCACAGGCTCAGCCTGCCCCCCTGAACCAGAACAGGGCCTGAAGCCATCCTGCGCTTTTGCGGCCGGCTCCCAAAAAAGCGACTTGTAAAATGGAGCTTCAGGGCACTGCAATTCACAAACCTGCAGAGTTATAAATGATAACTCTCGTCCACAAATATATTGAGGGAAGGCAAAGAAGAGGATTTGAAATCAAGGCAGAATTGCAGGAAACAGATTTCAGGAGGTAGATACGAATGGCCTTTAAATCACATGAAAAGCGGCAAAACGTTGACAATGATGCCCTTGGCCAAAAAGAGCGTATGCGTTTTTTCCTGAATATATTCAGGAAAAAACGCATACGCTCTTTTTGGCCAACCAAGCAACGTGGAAAGGCAAATCAGCGCTACAAAGAAGTCTCGCTTCCCATCGGCCAAAAGGGCCATGCTGAAAAAAGTGTCAAAACCAGAAATGCAGGACAGGCCATGGAGAAATGGGAGCCTTGCTACACTGATGGGCGGGATGTAAATTGCCAACAGCCACTCTGGAGAAGTGTACGGTGTGTCCTGAAACATCTAAAAAACACAGCTTAGAGAGCATAGGGCACTTCCACGCATGGGGGGATAAAGTGGGAAAATTGAAAATCAGCAAGACACAAGCACCCCAAAGTTTAGGGCTGCTCTGTTGACAAGGACCTCCACTTCCTTCCACCTTAAATATCCCAGGATAGCGAAAAATGGATAAAAAAGTTGTGGTCCTTATGTACAATGGAATATCACTCAGCCATGAAATCAATGTCATAAGGCTAGTAGCAGCATGATGAGTGGATTTAGGTAAGACGATTCTAAGTGAAATAAGTCACACAGAAAAGGACACTTCTCATAAGGTGTCACTTATAGAGGGAATGTAAAAACCGTTACACTTGAACTGAATTACAAAACAGAACAGAGTCACACATGCAGAAAACACACTATGGCTGCTTAACGGGAAAGGTGAGGTGGGGTGATACATAAAACAAGAGTTTCAAATTAGCTCAGATACCGTTCCATAAACCCAATATGTAATAGACAAGACCTACTCCTTGCTCAGAGAACTGGACTCAACACGCCCGATTCACCGCCCAAGAATATATCTGACTAGTAATAATCTTAAAACCTATGTATTGATATCTCTCTGTTAGTGTGTCAAGTGGGTGTAAAGCGGCCTAAACACAGCCGTGAAAAGCAGCTAAACCCCATTATAAAAATAAATTACTTTTAAAAACCCATGAAACAAAGACAGGGAAAGAGAGAGAAATTCTTACACAATTCGTTCCGGGGCTGTGATGCAACCTGGATTGACCATATCTAGACCCACAGCTGGATGAGACATAAGGGTGGACACTCTTGGGGCTGAGAGGTTTGGTGAGGTTGGGTGAGCAAACGCAGACCCTTTAAAGTAATACTGCGTGCTACCCATCGCATGGGTCCCAAATCTCCAGGTTCAAGGGCATCTTCCTACATCGAAAACATGCATGAGAAACCCAGAAGATGGTACACCGTGTGATGGGGAAAGGTTTCTAAAACGCACCTCATTTCTCATCTCCTTGTGCTCGGGTTCGCCATTCCAGCCACTTTACTAGCAACTTCCCTACTTGGAGCATCAGCACCTTTAACCTCCTGTTCCGTACAGGTTGCAATTTGTCCTGAGGATGAACGGGAAGACGGGGAACCAATGAGAGACTAGCTCTTGGTGTTGGGACAGGCACAGGTCACTCTATTTTCCCATCAGGAAGAAGAATTAGCCACAGGCTCAACCTGCCCCCCGGAACCAGAACAGGGCCTGAAGCCATCCTGCGCTTTTGCGGCCAGCTCCCAAAAAAGCGACTTGTAAAATGGAGCTTCAGGGCACTGCAATTCACAAACCTGCAGAGTTATAAATGATAACTCTCGTCCACAAATATATTGAGGGAAGGCAAAGAAGAGGATTTGAAATCAAGGCAGAATTGCAGGAAACAGATTTCAGGAGGTAGATTCGAATCGCCTTTAAAGCACATGAAAAGCGGCAAAACGTTGACAATGATACCCTTGGCCAAAAAGGGCCTATGCGTTTTTTCCTGAATACATTCAGGAAAAAACGCATACGCCCTTTTTGGCCAACCAAGCAACCTGGAAAGGCAAATCAGCGCTACAAAGAAGTCTCGCTTCCCATCGGTCAAAAGGGCCATGCTGAAAAAAGTGTCAAAACCAGAAATGCAGGACAGGCCATGGAGAAATGGGAGCCTTGCTACACTGATGGGCGGGATGTAAATTGCCAACAGCCACTCTGGAGAAGTGTACGGTGTGTCCTGAAACATCGAAAAAACACAGCTTAGAGAGCATAGGGCACTTCCACGCATGGGGGGATAAAGTGGGAAAATTGAAAATCAGCAAGACACAAGCAGCCCAAAGTTTAGGGCTGCTCTGTTGACAAGGACCTCCACTTCATTCCACCTTAAATATCCCGGGAAAGCGAAAAATGGATAAAAAAGTTGTGGTCCCTATGTACAATGGAATATCACTCAGCCATGAAATCAATGTCATAAGGCTAGTAGCAGCATGATGAGTGGATTTAGGTAAGACGATTCTAAGTGAAATAAGTCACACAGAAAAGGACACTTCTCATAAGGTGTCACTTATAGAGGGAATGTAAAAACCGTTACACTTGAACTGAATTACAAAACAGAACAGAGTCACACATGCAGAAAACACACTATGGCTGCTTAACGGGAAAGGTGAGGTGGGGTGATACATAAAAAAAGAGTTTCAAATTAGCTCAGATACCGTTCCATAAACCCAATATGTAATAGACAAGACCTACTCCTTGCTCAGAGAACTGGACTCAACACGCCCGATTCACCGCACAAGAATATATCTGACTAGTAATAATCTTAAAACCTATGTATTGATATCTCTCCGTTAGTGTGTCAAGTGGGTGTAAAGCGGCCTAAACACAGCCGTGAAAAGCAGCTAAACCCCATTATAAATATAAATTACTTTTAAAATCCCATGAAACAAAGACAGGGAAAGAGAGAGAAATTCTTACACAATTCGTTCCGGGGCTGTGATGCAACCTGGATTGACCATATCTAGACCCACAGCTGGATGAGACATAAGGGTGGACACTCTTGGGGCTGAGAGGTTTGGTGAGGTTGGGTGAGCAAACGCAGACCCTTTAAAGTAATACTGCGTGCTACCCATCGCATGGGTCCCAAATCTCCAGGTTCAAGGGCATCTTCCTACATCGAAAACATGCATGAGAAACCCAGAAGATGGTACACCGTGTGATGGGGAAAGGTTTCTAAAACGCACCTCATTTCTCATCTCCTTGTGCTCGGGTTCGCCATTCCAGCCACTTTACTAGCAACTTCCCTACTTGGAGCATCAGCACCTTTAACCTCCTGTTCCGTACAGGATGCAATTTGTCCTGAGGATGAACGGGAAGACGGGGAACCAATGAGAGACTAGCTCTTGGTGTTGGGACAGGCACAGGTCACTCTATTTTCCCATCAGGAAGAAGAATTAGCCACAGGCTCAACCTGCCCCCCGGAACCAGAACAGGGCCTGAAGCCATCCTGCGCTTTTGCGGCCAGCTCCCAAAAAAGCGACTTGTAAAATGGAGCTTCAGGGCACTGCAATTCACAAACCTGCAGAGTTATAAATGATAACTCTCGTCCACAAATATATTGAGGGAAGGCAAAGAAGAGGATTTGAAATCAAGGCAGAATTGCAGGAAACAGATTTCAGGAGGTAGATTCGAATCGCCTTTAAAGCACATGAAAAGCGGCAAAACGTTGACAATGATACCCTTGGCCAAAAAGGGCGTATGCGTTTTTTCCTGAATACATTCAGGAAAAAACGCATACGCCCTTTTTGGCCAATCAAGCAACCTGGAAAGGCAAATCAGCGCTACAAAGAAGTCTCGCTTCCCATCGGTCAAAAGGGCCATGCTGAAAAAATGTCAAAACCAGAAATGCAGGACAGGCCATGGAGAAATGGGAGCCTTGCTACACTGATGGGCGGGATGTAAATTGCCAACAGCCACTCTGGAGAAGTGTACGGTGTGTCCTGAAACATCGAAAAAACACAGCTTAGAGAGCATAGGGCACTTCCATGCATGGGGGGATAAAGTGGGAAAATTGAAAATCAGCAAGACACAAGCACCCCAAAGTTTAGGGCTGCTCTGTTGACAAGGACCTCCACTTCCTTCCACCTTAAATATCCCAGGAAAGCGAAAAATGGATAAAAAAGTTGTGGTCCTTATGTACAATGGAATATCACTCAGCCATGAAATCAATATCATAAGGCTAGTAGCAGCATGATGAGTGGATTTAGGTAAGACGATTCTAAGTGAAATAAGTCACACAGAAAAGGACACTTCTCATAAGGTGTCACTTATAGAGGGAATGTAAAAACCGTTACACTTGAACTGAATTACAAAACAGAACAGAGTCACACATGCAGAAAACACACTATGGCTGCTTAACGGGAAAGGTGAGGTGGGGTGATACATAAAACAAGAGTTTCAAATTAGCTCAGATACCGTTCCATAAACCCAATATGTAAAAGACAAGACCTACTCCTTGCTCAGAGAACTGGACTCAACACGCCCGATTCACCGCACAAGAATATATCTGACTAGTAATAATCTTAAAACCTATGTATTGATATCTCTCTGTTAGTGTGTCAAGTGGGTGTAAAGCGGCCTAAACACAGCCGTGAAAAGCAGCTAAACCCCATTATAAAAATAAATTACTTTTAAAAACCCATGAAACAAAGACAGGGAAAGAGAGAGAAATTCTTACACAATTCGTTCAGGGGCTGTGATGCAACCTGGATTGACCATATCTAGACCCACAGCTGGATGAGACATAAGGGTGGACACTCTTGGGGCTGAGAGGTTTGGTGAGGTTGGGTGAGCAAACGCAGACCCTTTAAAGTAATACTGCGTGCTACCCATCGCATGGGTCCCAAATCTCCAGGTTCAAGGGCATCTTCCTACATCGAAAACATGCATGAGAAACCCAGAAGATGGTACACCGTGTGATGGGGAAAGGTTTCTAAAACGCACCTCATTTCTCATCTCCTTGTGCTCGGGTTCGCCATTCCAGCCACTTTACTAGCAATCTCCCTACTTGGAGCATCAGCACCTTTAACCTCCTGTTCCGTACAGGTTGCAATTTGTCCTGAGGATGAACGGGAAGACGGGGAACCAATGAGAGACTAGCTCTTGGTGTTGGGACAGGCACAGGTCACTCTATTTTCCCATCAGGAAGAAGAATTAACCACAGGCTCAGCCTGCCCCCCTGAACCAGAACAGGGCCTGAAGCCATCCTGCGCTTTTGCGGCCGGCTCCCAAAAAAGCGACTTGTAAAATGGAGCTTCAGGGCACTGCAATTCACAAACCTGCAGAGTTATAAATGATAACTCTCGTCCACAAATATATTGAGGGAAGGCAAAGAAGAGGATTTGAAATCAAGGCAGAATTGCAGGAAACAGATTTCAGGAGGTAGATACGAATGGCCTTTAAATCACATGAAAAGCGGCAAAACGTTGACAATGATGCCCTTGGCCAAAAAGAGCGTATGCGTTTTTTCCTGAATATATTCAGGAAAAAACGCATACGCTCTTTTTGGCCAACCAAGCAACGTGGAAAGGCAAATCAGCGCTACAAAGAAGTCTCGCTTCCCATCGGCCAAAAGGGCCATGCTGAAAAAAGTGTCAAAACCAGAAATGCAGGACAGGCCATGGAGAAATGGGAGCCTTGCTACACTGATGGGCGGGATGTAAATTGCCAACAGCCACTCTGGAGAAGTGTACGGTGTGTCCTGAAACATCGAAAAAACACAGCTTAGAGAGCATAGGGCACTTCCACGCATGGGGGGATAAAGTGGGAAAATTGAAAATCAGCAAGACACAAGCACCCCAAAGTTTAGGGCTGCTCTGTTGACAAGGACCTCCACTTCCTTCCACCTTAAATATCCCAGGATAGCGAAAAATGGATAAAAAAGTTGTGGTCCTTATGTACAATGGAATATCACTCAGCCATGAAATCAATGTCATAAGGCTAGTAGCAGCATGATGAGTGGATTTAGGTAAGACGATTCTAAGTGAAATAAGTCACACAGAAAAGGACACTTCTCATAAGGTGTCACTTATAGAGGGAATGTAAAAACCGTTACACTTGAACTGAATTACAAAACAGAACAGAGTCACACATGCAGAAAACACACTATGGCTGCTTAACGGGAAAGGTGAGGTGGGGTGATACATAAAACAAGAGTTTCAAATTAGCTCAGATACCGTTCCATAAACCCAATATGTAATAGACAAGACCTACTCCTTGCTCAGAGAACTGGACTCAACACGCCCGATTCACCGCCCAAGAATATATCTGACTAGTAATAATCTTAAAACGTATGTATTGATATCTCTCTGTTAGTGTGTCAAGTGGGTGTAAAGCGGCCTAAACACAGCCGTGAAAAGCAGCTAAACCCCATTATAAAAATAAATTACTTTTAAAAACCCATGAAACAAAGACAGGGAAAGAGAGAGAAATTCTTACACAATTCGTTCCGGGGCTGTGATGCAACCTGGATTGACCATATCTAGACCCACAGCTGGATGAGACATAAGGGTGGACACTCTTGGGGCTGAGAGGTTTGGTGAGGTTGGGTGAGCAAACGCAGACCCTTTAAAGTAATACTGCGTGCTACCCATCGCATGGGTCCCAAATCTCCAGGTTCAAGGGCATCTTCCTACATCGAAAACATGCATGAGAAACCCAGAAGATGGTACACCGTGTGATGGGGAAAGGTTTCTAAAACGCACCTCATTTCTCATCTCCTTGTGCTCGGGTTCGCCATTCCAGCCACTTTACTAGCAATCTCCCTACTTGGAGCATCAGCACCTTTAACCTCCTGTTCCGTACAGGTTGCAATTTGTCCTGAGGATGAACGGGAAGACGGGGAACCAATGAGAGACTAGCTCTTGGTGTTGGGACAGGCACAGGTCACTCTATTTTCCCATCAGGAAGAAGAATTAACCACAGGCTCAGCCTGCCCCCCTGAACCAGAACAGGGCCTGAAGCCATCCTGCGCTTTTGCGGCCGGCTCCCAAAAAAGCGACTTGTAAAATGGAGCTTCAGGGCACTGCAATTCACAAACCTGCAGAGTTATAAATGATAACTCTCGTCCACAAATATATTGAGGGAAGGCAAAGAAGAGGATTTGAAATCAAGGCAGAATTGCAGGAAACAGATTTCAGGAGGTAGATACGAATGGCCTTTAAATCACATGAAAAGCGGCAAAACGTTGACAATGATGCCCTTGGCCAAAAAGAGCGTATGCGTTTTTTCCTGAATATATTCAGGAAAAAACGCATACGCTCTTTTTGGCCAACCAAGCAACGTGGAAAGGCAAATCAGCGCTACAAAGAAGTCTCGCTTCCCATCGGCCAAAAGGGCCATGCTGAAAAAAGTGTCAAAACCAGAAATGCAGGACAGGCCATGGAGAAATGGGAGCCTTGCTACACTGATGGGCGGGATGTAAATTGCCAACAGCCACTCTGGAGAAGTGTACGGTGTGTCCTGAAACATCTAAAAAACACAGCTTAGAGAGCATAGGGCACTTCCACGCATGGGGGGATAAAGTGGGAAAATTGAAAATCAGCAAGACACAAGCACCCCAAAGTTTAGGGCTGCTCTGTTGACAAGGACCTCCACTTCCTTCCACCTTAAATATCCCAGGATAGCGAAAAATGGATAAAAAAGTTGTGGTCCTTATGTACAATGGAATATCACTCAGCCATGAAATCAATGTCATAAGGCTAGTAGCAGCATGATGAGTGGATTTAGGTAAGACGATTCTAAGTGAAATAAGTCACACAGAAAAGGACACTTCTCATAAGGTGTCACTTATAGAGGGAATGTAAAAACCGTTACACTTGAACTGAATTACAAAACAGAACAGAGTCACACATGCAGAAAACACACTATGGCTGCTTAACGGGAAAGGTGAGGTGGGGTGATACATAAAACAAGAGTTTCAAATTAGCTCAGATACCGTTCCATAAACCCAATATGTAATAGACAAGACCTACTCCTTGCTCAGAGAACTGGACTCAACACGCCCGATTCACCGCCCAAGAATATATCTGACTAGTAATAATCTTAAAACGTATGTATTGATATCTCTCTGTTAGTGTGTCAAGTGGGTGTAAAGCGGCCTAAACACAGCCGTGAAAAGCAGCTAAACCCCATTATAAAAATAAATTACTTTTAAAAACCCATGAAACAAAGACAGGGAAAGAGAGAGAAATTCTTACACAATTCGTTCCGGGGCTGTGATGCAACCTGGATTGACCATATCTAGACCCACAGCTGGATGAGACATAAGGGTGGACACTCTTGGGGCTGAGAGGTTTGGTGAGGTTGGGTGAGCAAACGCAGACCCTTTAAAGTAATACTGCGTGCTACCCATCGCATGGGTCCCAAATCTCCAGGTTCAAGGGCATCTTCCTACATCGAAAACATGCATGAGAAACCCAGAAGATGGTACACCGTGTGATGGGGAAAGGTTTCTAAAACGCACCTCATTTCTCATCTCCTTGTGCTCGGGTTCGCCATTCCAGCCACTTTACTAGCAACTTCCCTACTTGGAGCATCAGCACCTTTAACCTCCTGTTCCGTACAGGTTGCAATTTGTCCTGAGGATGAACGGGAAGACGGGGAACCAATGAGAGACTAGCTCTTGGTGTTGGGACAGGCACAGGTCACTCTATTTTCCCATCAGGAAGAAGAATTAGCCACAGGCTCAACCTGCCCCCCGGAACCAGAACAGGGCCTGAAGCCATCCTGCGCTTTTGCGGCCAGCTCCCAAAAAAGCGACTTGTAAAATGGAGCTTCAGGGCACTGCAATTCACAAACCTGCAGAATTATAAATGATAACTCTCGTCCACAAATATATTGAGGGAAGGCAAAGAAGAGGATTTGAAATCAAGGCAGAATTGCAGGAAACAGATTTCAGGAGGTAGATTCGAATCGCCTTTAAAGCACATGAAAAGCGGCAAAACGTTGACAATGATACCCTTGGCCAAAAAGGGCCTATGCGTTTTTTCCTGAATACATTCAGGAAAAAACGCATATGCCCTTTTTGGCCAACCAAGCAACCTGGAAAGGCAAATCAGCGCTACAAAGAAGTCTCGCTTCCCATCGGTCAAAAGGGCCATGCTGAAAAAAGTGTCAAAACCAGAAATGCAGGACAGGCCATGGAGAAATGGGAGCCTTGCTACACTGATGGGCGGGATGTAAATTGCCAACAGCCACTCTGGAGAAGTGTACGGTGTGTCCTGAAACATCGAAAAAACGCAGCTTAGAGAGCATAGGGCACTTCCACGCATGGGGGGATAAAGTGGGAAAATTGAAAATCAGCAAGACACAAGCAGCCCAAAGTTTAGGGCTGCTCTGTTGACAAGGACCTCCACTTCATTCCACCTTAAATATCCCGGGAAAGCGAAAAATGGATAAAAAAGTTGTGGTCCCTATGTACAATGGAATATCACTCAGCCATGAAATCAATGTCATAAGGCTAGTAGCAGCATGATGAGTGGATTTAGGTAAGACGATTCTAAGTGAAATAAGTCACACAGAAAAGGACACTTCTCATAAGGTGTCACTTATAGAGGGAATGTAAAAACCGTTACACTTGAACTGAATTACAAAACAGAACAGAGTCACACATGCAGAAAACACACTATGGCTGCTTAACGGGAAAGGTGAGGTGGGGTGATACATAAAAAAAGAGTTTCAAATTAGCTCAGATACCGTTCCATAAACCCAATATGTAATAGACAAGACCTACTCCTTGCTCAGAGAACTGGACTCAACACGCCCGATTCACCGCACAAGAATATATCTGACTAGTAATAATCTTAAAACCTATGTATTGATATCTCTCCGTTAGTGTGTCAAGTGGGTGTAAAGCGGCCTAAACACAGCCGTGAAAAGCAGCTAAACCCCATTATAAATATAAATTACTTTTAAAATCCCATGAAACAAAGACAGGGAAAGAGAGAGAAATTCTTACACAATTCGTTCCGGGGCTGTGATGCAACCTGGATTGACCATATCTAGACCCACAGCTGGATGAGACATAAGGGTGGACACTCTTGGGGCTGAGAGGTTTGGTGAGGTTGGGTGAGCAAACGCAGACCCTTTAAAGTAATACTGCGTGCTACCCATCGCATGGGTCCCAAATCTCCAGGTTCAAGGGCATCTTCCTACATCGAAAACATGCATGAGAAACCCAGAAGATGGTACACCGTGTGATGGGGAAAGGTTTCTAAAACGCACCTCATTTCTCATCTCCTTGTGCTCGGGTTCGCCATTCCAGCCACTTTACTAGCAACTTCCCTACTTGGAGCATCAGCACCTTTAACCTCCTGTTCCGTACAGGATGCAATTTGTCCTGAGGATGAACGGGAAGACGGGGAACCAATGAGAGACTAGCTCTTGGTGTTGGGACAGGCACAGGTCACTCTATTTTCCCATCAGGAAGAAGAATTAGCCACAGGCTCAACCTGCCCCCCGGAACCAGAACAGGGCCTGAAGCCATCCTGCGCTTTTGCGGCCAGCTCCCAAAAAAGCGACTTGTAAAATGGAGCTTCAGGGCACTGCAATTCACAAACCTGCAGAGTTATAAATGATAACTCTCGTCCACAAATATATTGAGGGAAGGCAAAGAAGAGGATTTGAAATCAAGGCAGAATTGCAGGAAACAGATTTCAGGAGGTAGATTCGAATCGCCTTTAAAGCACATGAAAAGCGGCAAAACGTTGACAATGATACCCTTGGCCAAAAAGGGCGTATGCGTTTTTTCCTGAATACATTCAGGAAAAAACGCATACGCCCTTTTTGGCCAATCAAGCAACCTGGAAAGGCAAATCAGCGCTACAAAGAAGTCTCGCTTCCCATCGGTCAAAAGGGCCATGCTGAAAAAATGTCAAAACCAGAAATGCAGGACAGGCCATGGAGAAATGGGAGCCTTGCTACACTGATGGGCGGGATGTAAATTGCCAAGAGCCACTCTGGAGAAGTGTACGGTGTGTCCTGAAACATCGAAAAAACACAGCTTAGAGAGCATAGGGCACTTCCATGCATGGGGGGATAAAGTGGGAAAATTGAAAATCAGCAAGACACAAGCACCCCAAAGTTTAGGGCTGCTCTGTTGACAAGGACCTCCACTTCCTTCCACCTTAAATATCCCAGGAAAGCGAAAAATGGATAAAAAAGTTGTGGTCCTTATGTACAATGGAATATCACTCAGCCATGAAATCAATATCATAAGGCTAGTAGCAGCATGATGAGTGGATTTAGGTAAGACGATTCTAAGTGAAATAAGTCACACAGAAAAGGACACTTCTCATAAGGTGTCACTTATAGAGGGAATGTAAAAACCGTTACACTTGAACTGAATTACAAAACAGAACAGAGTCACACATGCAGAAAACACACTATGGCTGCTTAACGGGAAAGGTGAGGTGGGGTGATACATAAAACAAGAGTTTCAAATTAGCTCAGATACCGTTCCATAAACCCAATATGTAAAAGACAAGACCTACTCCTTGCTCAGAGAACTGGACTCAACACGCCCGATTCACCGCACAAGAATATATCTGACTAGTAATAATCTTAAAACCTATGTATTGATATCTCTCTGTTAGTGTGTCAAGTGGGTGTAAAGCGGCCTAAACACAGCCGTGAAAAGCAGCTAAACCCCATTATAAAAATAAATTACTTTTAAAAACCCATGAAACAAAGACAGGGAAAGAGAGAGAAATTCTTACACAATTCGTTCAGGGGCTGTGATGCAACCTGGATTGACCATATCTAGACCCACAGCTGGATGAGACATAAGGGTGGACACTCTTGGGGCTGAGAGGTTTGGTGAGGTTGGGTGAGCAAACGCAGACCCTTTAAAGTAATACTGCGTGCTACCCATCGCATGGGTCCCAAATCTCCAGGTTCAAGGGCATCTTCCTACATCGAAAACATGCATGAGAAACCCAGAAGATGGTACACCGTGTGATGGGGAAAGGTTTCTAAAACGCACCTCATTTCTCATCTCCTTGTGCTCGGGTTCGCCATTCCAGCCACTTTACTAGCAATCTCCCTACTTGGAGCATCAGCACCTTTAACCTCCTGTTCCGTACAGGTTGCAATTTGTCCTGAGGATGAACGGGAAGACGGGGAACCAATGAGAGACTAGCTCTTGGTGTTGGGACAGGCACAGGTCACTCTATTTTCCCATCAGGAAGAAGAATTAACCACAGGCTCAGCCTGCCCCCCTGAACCAGAACAGGGCCTGAAGCCATCCTGCGCTTTTGCGGCCGGCTCCCAAAAAAGCGACTTGTAAAATGGAGCTTCAGGGCACTGCAATTCACAAACCTGCAGAGTTATAAATGATAACTCTCGTCCACAAATATATTGAGGGAAGGCAAAGAAGAGGATTTGAAATCAAGGCAGAATTGCAGGAAACAGATTTCAGGAGGTAGATACGAATGGCCTTTAAATCACATGAAAAGCGGCAAAACGTTGACAATGATGCCCTTGGCCAAAAAGAGCGTATGCGTTTTTTCCTGAATATATTCAGGAAAAAACGCATACGCTCTTTTTGGCCAACCAAGCAACGTGGAAAGGCAAATCAGCGCTACAAAGAAGTCTCGCTTCCCATCGGCCAAAAGGGCCATGCTGAAAAAAGTGTCAAAACCAGAAATGCAGGACAGGCCATGGAGAAATGGGAGCCTTGCTACACTGATGGGCGGGATGTAAATTGCCAACAGCCACTCTGGAGAAGTGTACGGTGTGTCCTGAAACATCTAAAAAACACAGCTTAGAGAGCATAGGGCACTTCCACGCATGGGGGGATAAAGTGGGAAAATTGAAAATCAGCAAGACACAAGCACCCCAAAGTTTAGGGCTGCTCTGTTGACAAGGACCTCCACTTCCTTCCACCTTAAATATCCCAGGATAGCGAAAAATGGATAAAAAAGTTGTGGTCCTTATGTACAATGGAATATCACTCAGCCATGAAATCAATGTCATAAGGCTAGTAGCAGCATGATGAGTGGATTTAGGTAAGACGATTCTAAGTGAAATAAGTCACACAGAAAAGGACACTTCTCATAAGGTGTCACTTATAGAGGGAATGTAAAAACCGTTACACTTGAACTGATTTACAAAACAGAACAGAGTCACACATGCAGAAAACACACTATGGCTGCTTAACGGGAAAGGTGAGGTGGGGTGATACATAAAACAAGAGTTTCAAATTAGCTCAGATACCGTTCCATAAACCCAATATGTAATAGACAAGACCTACTCCTTGCTCAGAGAACTGGACTCAACACGCCCGATTCACCGCCCAAGAATATATCTGACTAGTAATAATCTTAAAACCTATGTATTGATATCTCTCTGTTAGTGTGTCAAGTGGGTGTAAAGCGGCCTAAACACAGCCGTGAAAAGCAGCTAAACCCCATTATAAAAATAAATTACTTTTAAAAACCCATGAAACAAAGACAGGGAAAGAGAGAGAAATTCTTACACAATTCGTTCCGGGGCTGTGATGCAACCTGGATTGACCATATCTAGACCCACAGCTGGATGAGACATAAGGGTGGACACTCTTGGGGCTGAGAGGTTTGGTGAGGTTGGGTGAGCAAACGCAGACCCTTTAAAGTAATACTGCGTGCTACCCATCGCATGGGTCCCAAATCTCCAGGTTCAAGGGCATCTTCCTACATCGAAAACATGCATGAGAAACCCAGAAGATGGTACACCGTGTGATGGGGAAAGGTTTCTAAAACGCACCTCATTTCTCATCTCCTTGTGCTCGGGTTCGCCATTCCAGCCACTTTACTAGCAACTTCCCTACTTGGAGCATCAGCACCTTTAACCTCCTGTTCCGTACAGGTTGCAATTTGTCCTGAGGATGAACGGGAAGACGGGGAACCAATGAGAGACTAGCTCTTGGTGTTGGGACAGGCACAGGTCACTCTATTTTCCCATCAGGAAGAAGAATTAGCCACAGGCTCAACCTGCCCCCCGGAACCAGAACAGGGCCTGAAGCCATCCTGCGCTTTTGCGGCCAGCTCCCAAAAAAGCGACTTGTAAAATGGAGCTTCAGGGCACTGCAATTCACAAACCTGCAGAGTTATAAATGATAACTCTCGTCCACAAATATATTGAGGGAAGGCAAAGAAGAGGATTTGAAATCAAGGCAGAATTGCAGGAAACAGATTTCAGGAGGTAGATTCGAATCGCCTTTAAAGCACATGAAAAGCGGCAAAACGTTGACAATGATACCCTTGGCCAAAAAGGGCGTATGCGTTTTTTCCTGAATACATTCAGGAAAAAACGCATACGCCCTTTTTGGCCAACCAAGCAACCTGGAAAGGCAAATCAGCGCTACAAAGAAGTCTCGCTTCCCATCGGTCAAAAGGGCCATGCTGAAAAAAGTGTCAAAACCAGAAATGCAGGACAGGCCATGGAGAAATGGGAGCCTTGCTACACTGACGGGCGGGATGTAAATTGCCAACAGCCACTCTGGAGAAGTGTACGGTGTGTCCTGAAACATCGAAAAAACACAGCTTAGAGAGCATAGGGCACTTCCACGCATGGGGGGATAAAGTGGGAAAATTGAAAATCAGCAAGACACAAGCAGCCCAAAGTTTAGGGCTGCTCTGTTGACAAGGACCTCCACTTCATTCCACCTTAAATATCCCGGGAAAGCGAAAAATGGATAAAAAAGTTGTGGTCCCTATGTACAATGGAATATCACTCAGCCATGAAATCAATGTCATAAGGCTAGTAGCAGCATGATGAGTGGATTTAGGTAAGACGATTCTAAGTGAAATAAGTCACACAGAAAAGGACACTTCTCATAAGGTGTCACTTATAGAGGGAATGTAAAAACCGTTACACTTGAACTGAATTACAAAACAGAACAGAGTCACACATGCAGAAAACACACTATGGCTGCTTAACGGGAAAGGTGAGGTGGGGTGATACATAAAACAAGAGTTTCAAATTAGCTCAGATACCGTTCCATAACCCCTATATGTAATAGACAAGACCTACTCCTTGCTCAGAGAACTGGACTCAACACGCCCGATTCACCGCACAAGAATATATCTGACTAGTAATAATCTTAAAACCTATGTATTGATATCTCTCTGTTAGTGTGTCAAGTGGGTGTAAAGCGGCCTAAACACAGCCGTGAAAAGCAGCTAAACCCCATTATAAATATAAATTACTTTTAAAAACCCATGAAACAAAGACAGGGAAAGAGAGAGAAATTCTTACACAATTCGTTCCGGGGCTGTGATGCAACCTGGATTGACCATATCTAGACCCACAGCTGGATGAGACATAAGGGTGGACACTCTTGGGGCTGAGAGGTTTGGTGAGGTTGGGTGAGCAAACGCAGACCCTTTAAAGTAATACTGCGTGCTACCCATCGCATGGGTCCCAAATCTCCAGGTTCAAGGGCATCTTCCTACATCGAAAACATGCATGAGAAACCCAGAAGATGGTACACCGTGTGATGGGGAAAGGTTTCTAAAACGCACCTCATTTCTCATCTCCTTGTGCTCGGGTTCGCCATTCCAGCCACTTTACTAGCAACTTCCCTACTTGGAGCATCAGCACCTTTAACCTCCTGTTCCGTACAGGATGCAATTTTTCCTGAGGATGAACGGGAAGACGGGGAACCAATGAGAGACTAGCTCTTGGTGTTGGGACAGGCACAGGTCACTCTATTTTCCCATCAGGAAGAAGAATTAGCCACAGGCTCAACCTGCCCCCCGGAACCAGAACAGGGCCTGAAGCCATCCTGCGCTTTTGCGGCCAGCTCCCAAAAAAGCGACTTGTAAAATGGAGCTTCAGGGCACTGCAATTCACAAACCTGCAGAGTTATAAATGATAACTCTCGTCCACAAATATATTGAGGGAAGGCAAAGAAGAGGATTTGAAATCAAGGCAGAATTGCAGGAAACAGATTTCAGGAGGTAGATTCGAATCGCCTTTAAAGCACATGAAAAGCGGCAAAACGTTGACAATGATACCCTTGGCCAAAAAGGGCGTATGCGTTTTTTCCTGAATACATTCAGGAAAAAACGCATACGCCCTTTTTGGCCAATCAAGCAACCTGGAAAGGCAAATCAGCGCTACAAAGAAGTCTCGCTTCCCATCGGTCAAAAGGGCCATGCTGAAAAAATGTCAAAACCAGAAATGCAGGACAGGCCATGGAGAAATGGGAGCCTTGCTACACTGATGGGCGGGATGTAAATTGCCAACAGCCACTCTGGAGAAGTGTACGGTGTGTCCTGAAACATCTAAAAAACACAGCTTAGAGAGCATAGGGCACTTCCACGCATGGGGAGATAAAGTAGGAAAATTGAAAATCAGCAAGACACAAGCACCCAAAAGTTTAGGGCTGCTCTGTTGACAAGGACCTCCACTTCATTCCACCTTAAATATCCCAGGAAAGCGAAAAATGGATAAAAAAGTTGTGGTCCTTATGTACAATGGGATATCACTCAGCCATGAAATCAATGTCATAAGGCTAGTAGCAGCATGATGAGTGGATTTAGGTAAGACGATTCTAAGTGAAATAAGTCACACAGAAAAGGACACTTCTCATAAGGTGTCACTTATAGAGGGAATGTAAAAACCGTTACACTTGAACTGAATTACAAAACAGAACAGAGTCACACATGCAGAAAACACACTATGGCTGCTTAACGGGAAAGGTGAGGTGGGGTGATACATAAAACAAGAGTTTCAAATTAGCTCAGATACCGTTCCATAAACCCAATATGTAATAGACAAGACCTACTCCTTGCTCAGAGAACTGGACTCAACACGCCCGATTTACCGCACAAGAATATATCTGAGTAGTAATAATCTTAAAACCTATGTATTGATATCTCTCTGTTAGTGTGTCAAGTGGGTGTAAAGCGGCATAAACACAGCCGTGAAAAGCAGCTAAACCCCATTATAAAAATAACTTACTTTTAAAAACCCATGAAACAAAGACAGGGAAAGAGAGAGAAATTCTTACACAATTCGTTCCGGGGCTGTGATGCAACCTGGATTGACCATATCTAGACCCACAGCTGGATGAGACATAAGGGTGGACACTCTTGGGGCTGAGAGGTTTGGTGAGGTTGGGTGAGCAAACGCACACCCTTTAAAGTAATACTGCGTGCTACCCATCGCATGGGTCCCAAATCTCCAGGTTCAAGGGCATCTTCCTACATCGAAAACATGCATGAGAAACCCAGAAGATGGTACACCGTGTGATGGGGAAAGGTTTCTAAAACGCACCTCATTTCTCATCTCCTTGTGCTCGGGTTCGCCATTCCAGCCACTTTACTAGCAATCTCCCTACTTGGAGCATCAGCACCTTTAACCTCCTGTTCCGTACAGGTTGCAATTTGTCCTGAGGATGAACGGGAAGACGGGGAACCAATGAGAGACTAGCTCTTGGTGTTGGGACAGTCACAGGTCACTCTATTTGCCCATCAGGAAGAAGAATTAACCACAGGCTCAGCCTGCCCCCCGGAACCAGAACAGGGCCTGAAGCCATCCTGCGCTTTTGCGGCCAGCTCCCAAAAAAGCGACTTGTAAAATGGAGCTTCAGGGCACTGCAATTCACAAACCTGCAGAGTTATAAATGATAACTCTCGTCCACAAATATATTGAGGGAAGGCAAAGAAGAAGATTTGAAATCAAGGCAGAATTGCAGGAAACAGATTTCAGGAGGTAGATTCGAATCGCCTTTAAAGCACATGAAAAGCGGCAAAAGGTTGACAATGATGCCCTTGGCCAAAAAGGGCGTATGCGTTTTTTCCTGAATATATTCAGGAAAAAACGCATACGCCCTTTTTGGCCAACCAAGCAACCTGGAAAGGCAAATCAGCGCTACAAAGAAGTCTCGCTTCCCATCGGTCAAAAGGGCCATGCTGAAAAAAGTGTCAAAACCAGAAATGCAGGACAGGCCATGGAGAAATGGGAGCCTTGCTACACTGATGGGCGGGATGTAAATTGCCAACAGCCACTCTGGAGAAGTGTACGGTGTGTCCTGAAACATCGAAAAAACACAGCTTAGAGAGCATAGGGCACTTCCACGCATGGGGGGATAAAGTGGGAAAATTGAAAATCAGCAAGACACAAGCAGCCCAAAGTTTAGGGCTGCTCTGTTGACAAGGACCTCCACTTCCTTCCACCTTAAATATCCCGGGAAAGCGAAAAATGGATAAAAAAGTTGTGGGCCCTATGTACAATGGAATATCACTCAGCCATGAAATCAATGTCATAAGGCTAGTAGCAGCATGATGAGTGGATTTAGGTAAGACGATTCTAAGTGAAATAAGTCACACAGAAAAGGACACTTCTCATAAGGTGTCACTTATAGAGGGAATGTAAAAACCGTTACACTTGAACTGAATTACAAAACAGAACAGAGTCACACATGCAGAAAACACACTATGGCTGCTTAACGGGAAAGGTGAGGTGGGGTGATACATAAAACAAGAGTTTCAAATTAGCTCAGATACCGTTCCATAAACCCAATATGTAATAGACAAGACCTACTCCTTGCTCAGAGAGCTGGACTCAACACGCCCGATTCACCGCCCAAGAATATATCTGACTAGTAATAATCTTAAAACCTATGTATTGATATTTCTCTGTTAGTATGTCAAGTGGGTGTAAAGCGGCATAAACACAGCCGTGAAAAGCAGCTAAACCCCATTATAAAAATAAATTACTTTTAAAAACCCATGAAACAAAGACAGGGAAAGAGAGAGAAATTCTTACACAATTCGTTCCGGGGCTGTGATGCAACCTGGATTGACCATATCTAGACCCACAGCTGGATGAGACATAAGGGTGGACACTCTTGGGGCTGAGAGGTTTGGTGAGGTTGGGTGAGCAAACGCAGACCCTTTAAAGTAATACTGCGTGCTACCCATCGCATGGGTCCCAAATCTCCAGGTTCAAGGGCATCTTCCTACATCGAAAACATGCATGAGAAACCCAG
This sequence comes from Balaenoptera physalus, assembly GCF_965194825.1. NCBI lineage: Eukaryota > Metazoa > Chordata > Mammalia > Artiodactyla > Balaenopteridae > Balaenoptera > Balaenoptera physalus. The sequence continues at coordinate 276,977 of NW_028125768.1, forward strand.
AAGATGGTACACCGTGTGATGGGGAAAGGTTTCTAAAACGCACCTCATTTCTCATCTCCTTGTGCTCGGGTTCGCCATTCCAGCCACTTTACTAGCAACTTCCCTACTTGGAGCATCAGCACCTTTAACCTCCTGTTCCGTACAGGTTGCAATTTGTCCTGAGGATGAACGGGAAGACGGGGAACCAATGAGAGACTAGCTCTTGGTGTTGGGACAGGCACAGGTCACTCTATTTTCCCATCAGGAAGAAGAATTAGCCACAGGCTCAACCTGCCCCCCGGAACCAGAACAGGGCCTGAAGCCATCCTGCCCTTTTGCGGCCAGCTCCCAAAAAAGCGACTTGTAAAATGGAGCTTCAGGGCACTGCAATTCACAAACCTGCAGAGTTATAAATGATAACTCTCGTCCACAAATATATTGAGGGAAGGCAAAGAAGAGGATTTGAAATCAAGGCAGAATTGCAGGAAACAGATTTCAGGAGGTAGATTCGAATCGCCTTTAAAGCACATGAAAAGCGGCAAAACGTTGACAATGATACCCTTGGCCAAAAAGGGCCTATGCGTTTTTTCCTGAATACATTCAGGAAAAAACGCATACGCCCTTTTTGGCCAACCAAGCAACCTGGAAAGGCAAATCAGCGCTACAAAGAAGTCTCGCTTCCCATCGGTCAAAAGGGCCATGCTGAAAAAAGTGTCAAAACCAGAAATGCAGGACAGGCCATGGAGAAATGGGAGCCTTGCTACACTGATGGGCGGGATGTAAATTGCCAACAGCCACTCTGGAGAAGTGTACGGTGTGTCCTGAAACATCGAAAAAACACAGCTTAGAGAGCATAGGGCACTTCCACGCATGGGGGGATAAAGTGGGAAAATTGAAAATCAGCAAGACACAAGCAGCCCAAAGTTTAGGGCTGCTCTGTTGACAAGGACCTCCACTTCATTCCACCTTAAATATCCCGGGAAAGCGAAAAATGGATAAAAAAGTTGTGGTCCCTATGTACAATGGAATATCACTCAGCCATGAAATCAATGTCATAAGGCTAGTAGCAGCATGATGAGTGGATTTAGGTAAGACGATTCTAAGTGAAATAAGTCACACAGAAAAGGACACTTCTCATAAGGTGTCACTTATAGAGGGAATGTAAAAACCGTTACACTTGAACTGAATTACAAAACAGAACAGAGTCACACATGCAGAAAACACACTATGGCTGCTTAACGGGAAAGGTGAGGTGGGGTGATACATAAAACAAGAGTTTCAAATTAGCTCAGATACCGTTCCATAAACCCAATATGTAATAGACAAGACCTACTCCTTGCTCAGAGAACTGGACTCAACACGCCCGATTCACCGCACAAGAATATATCTGACTAGTAATAATCTTAAAACCTATGTATTGATATCTCTCCGTTAGTGTGTCAAGTGGGTGTAAAGCGGCATAAACACAGCCGTGAAAAGCAGCTAAACCCCATTATAAATATAAATTACTTTTAAAATCCCATGAAACAAAGACAGGGAAAGAGAGAGAAATTCTTACACAATTCGTTCCGGGGCTGTGATGCAACCTGGATTGACCATATCTAGACCCACAGCTGGATGAGACATAAGGGTGGACACTCTTGGGGCTGAGAGGTTTGGTGAGGTTGGGTGAGCAAACGCAGACCCTTTAAAGTAATACTGCGTGCTACCCATCGCATGGGTCCCAAATCTCCAGGTTCAAGGGCATCTTCCTACATCGAAAACATGCATGAGAAACCCAGAAGATGGTACACCGTGTGATGGGGAAAGGTTTCTAAAACGCACCTCATTTCTCATCTCCTTGTGCTCGGGTTCGCCATTCCAGCCACTTTACTAGCAACTTCCCTACTTGGAGCATCAGCACCTTTAACCTCCTGTTCCGTACAGGATGCAATTTGTCCTGAGGATGAACGGGAAGACGGGAAACCAATGAGAGACTAGCTCTTGGTGTTGGGACAGGCACAGGTCACTCTATTTTCCCATCAGGAAGAAGAATTAGCCACAGGCTCAACCTGCCCCCCGGAACCAGAACAGGGCCTGAAGCCATCCTGCGCTTTTGCGGCCAGCTCCCAAAAAAGCGACTTGTAAAATGGAGCTTCAGGGCACTGCAATTCACAAACCTGCAGAGTTATAAATGATAACTCTCATCCACAAATATATTGAGGGAAGGCAAAGAAGAGGATTTGAAATCAAGGCAGAATTGCAGGAAACAGATTTCAGGAGGTAGATTCGAATCGCCTTTAAAGCACATGAAAAGCGGCAAAACGTTGACAATGATACCCTTGGCCAAAAAGGGCGTATGCGTTTTTTCCTGAATACATTCAGGAAAAAACGCATACGCCCTTTTTGGCCAATCAAGCGACCTGGAAAGGCAAATCAGCGCTACAAAGAAGTCTCGCTTCCCATCGGTCAAAAGGGCCATGCTGAAAAAATGTCAAAACCAGAAATGCAGGACAGGCCATGGAGAAATGGGAGCCTTGCTACACTGATGGGCGGGATGTAAATTGCCAACAGCCACTCTGGAGAAGTGTACGGTGTGTCCTGAAACATCTAAAAAACACAGCTTAGAGAGCATAGGGCACTTCCACGCATGGGGGGATAAAGTGGGAAAATTGAAAATCAGCAAGACACAAGCAGCCCAAAGTTTAGGGCTGCTCTGTTGACAAGGACCTCCACTTCATTCCACCTTAAATATCCCGGGAAAGCGAAAAATGGATAAAAAAGTTGTGGGCCCTATGTACAATGGAATATCACTCAGCCATGAAATCAATGTCATAAGTCTAGTAGCAGCATGATGAGTGGATTTAGGTAAGACGATTCTAAGTGAAATAAGTCACACAGAAAAGGACACTTCTCATAAGGTGTCACTTATAGAGGGAATGTAAAAACCGTTACACTTGAACTGAATTACAAAACAGAACAGAGTCACACATGCAGAAAACACACTATGGCTGCTTAACGGGAAAGGTGAGGTGGGGTGATACATAAAACAAGAGTTTCAAATTAGCTCAGATACCGTTCCATAAACCCAATATGTAATAGACAAGACCTACTCCTTGCTCAGAGAACTGGACTCAACACGCCCGATTCACCGCCCAAGAATATATCTGACTAGTAATAATCTTAAAACCTATGTATTGATATCTCTCTGTTAGTGTGTCAAGTGGGTGTAAAGCAGCATAAACACAGCCGTGAAAAGCAGCTAAACCCCATTATAAAAATAAATTACTTTTAAAAACCCATGAAACAAAGACAGGGAAAGAGAGAGAAATTCTTACACAATTCGTTCCGGGGCTGTGATGCAACCTGGATTGACCATATCTAGACCCACAGCTGGATGAGACATAAGGGTGGACACTCTTGGGGCTGAGAGGTTTGGTGAGGTTGGGTGAGCAAACGCAGACCCTTTAAAGTAATACTGCGTGCTACCCATCGCATGGGTCCCAAATCTCCAGGTTCAAGGGCATCTTCCTACATCGAAAACATGCATGAGAAACCCAGAAGATGGTACACCGTGTGATGGGGAAAGGTTTCTAAAACGCACCTCATTTCTCATCTCCTTGTGCTCGGGTTCGCCATTCCAGCCACTTTACTAGCAACTTCCCTACTTGGAGCATCAGCACCTTTAACCTCCTGTTCCGTACAGGTTGCAATTTGTCCTGAGGATGAACGGGAAGACGGGGAACCAATGAGAGACTAGCTCTTGGTGTTGGGACAGGCACAGGTCACTCTATTTTCCCATCAGGAAGAAGAATTAGCCACAGGCTCAACCTGCCCCCCGGAACCAGAACAGGGCCTGAAGCCATCCTGCGCTTTTGTGGCCAGCTCCCAAAAAAGCGACTTGTAAAATGGAGCTTCAGGGCACTGCAATTCACAAACCTGCAGAGTTATAAATGATAACTCTCGTCCACAAATATATTGAGGGAAGGCAAAGAAGAGGATTTGAAATCAAGGCAGAATTGCAGGAAACAGATTTCAGGAGGTAGATTCGAATCGCCTTTAAAGCACATGAAAAGCGGCAAAACGTTGACAATGATACCCTTGGCCAAAAAGGGCGTATGCGTTTTTTCCTGAATACATTCAGGAAAAAACGCATACGCCCTTTTTGGCCAACCAAGCAACCTGGAAAGGCAAATCAGCGCTACAAAGAAGTCTCGCTTCCCATCGGTCAAAAGGGCCATGCTGAAAAAAGTGTCAAAACCAGAAATGCAGGACAGGCCATGGAGAAATGGGAGCCTTGCTACACTGATGGGCGGGATGTAAATTGCCAACAGCCACTCTGGAGAAGTGTACGGTGTGTCCTGAAACATCGAAAAAACACAGCTTAGAGAGCATAGGGCACTTCCACGCATGGGGGGATAAAGTGGGAAAATTGAAAATCAGCAAGACACAAGCAGCCCAAAGTTTAGGGCTGCTCTGTTGACAAGGACCTCCACTTCATTCCACCTTAAATATCCCGGGAAAGCGAAAAATGGATAAAAAAGTTGTGGTCCCTATGTACAATGGAATATCACTCAGCCATGAAATCAATGTCATAAGGCTAGTAGCAGCATGATGAGTGGATTTAGGTAAGACGATTCTAAGTGAAATAAGTCACACAGAAAAGGACACTTCTCATAAGGTGTCACTTATAGAGGGAATGTAAAAACCGTTACACTTGAACTGAATTACAAAACAGAACAGAGTCACACATGCAGAAAACACACTATGGCTGCTTAACGGGAAAGGTGAGGTGGGGTGATACATAAAACAAGAGTTTCAAATTAGCTCAGATACCGTTCCATAAACCCAATATGTAATAGACAAGACCTACTCCTTGCTCAGAGAACTGGACTCAACACGCCCGATTCACCGCACAAGAATATATCTGACTAGTAATAATCTTAAAACCTATGTATTGATATCTCTCCGTTAGTGTGTCAAGTGGGTGTAAAGCGGCCTAAACACAGCCGTGAAAAGCAGCTAAACCCCATTATAAATATAAATTACTTTTAAAATCCCATGAAACAAAGACAGGGAAAGAGAGAGAAATTCTTACACAATTCGTTCCGGGGCTGTGATGCAACCTGGATTGACCATATCTAGACCCACAGCTGGATGAGACATAAGGGTGGACACTCTTGGGGCTGAGAGGTTTGGTGAGGTTGGGTGAGCAAACGCAGACCCTTTAAAGTAATACTGCGTGCTACCCATCGCATGGGTCCCAAATCTCCAGGTTCAAGGGCATCTTCCTACATCGAAAACATGCATGAGAAACCCAGAAGATGGTACACCGTGTGATGGGGAAAGGTTTCTAAAACGCACCTCATTTCTCATCTCCTTGTGCTCGGGTTCGCCATTCCAGCCACTTTACTAGCAACTTCCCTACTTGGAGCATCAGCACCTTTAACCTCATGTTCCGTACAGGATGCAATTTGTCCTGAGGATGAACGGGAAGACGGGGAACCAATGAGAGACTAGCTCTTGGTGTTGGGACAGGCACAGGTCACTCTCTTTTCCCATCAGGAAGAAGAATTAGCCACAGGCTCAACCTGCCCCCCGGAACCAGAACAGGGCCTGAAGCCATCCTGCGCTTTTGCGGCCAGCTCCCAAAAAAGCGACTTGTAAAATGGAGCTTCAGGGCACTGCAATTCACAAACCTGCAGAGTTATAAATGATAACTCTCGTCCACAAATATATTGAGGGAAGGCAAAGAAGAGGATTTGAAATCAAGGCAGAATTGCAGGAAACAGATTTCAGGAGGTAGATTCGAATCGCCTTTAAAGCACATGAAAAGCGGCAAAACGTTGACAATGATACCCTTGGCCAAAAAGGGCGTATGCGTTTTTTCCTGAATACATTCAGGAAAAAACGCATACGCCCTTTTTGGCCAATCAAGCAACCTGGAAAGGCAAATCAGCGCTACAAAGAAGTCTCGCTTCCCATCGGTCAAAAGGGCCATGCTGAAAAAATGTCAAAACCAGAAATGCAGGACAGGCCATGGAGAAATGGGAGCCTTGCTACACTGATGGGCGGGATGTAAATTGCCAACAGCCACTCTGGAGAAGTGTACGGTGTGTCCTGAAACATCTAAAAAACACAGCTTAGAGAGCATAGGGCACTTCCACGCATGGGGAGATAAAGTAGGAAAATTGAAAATCAGCAAGACACAAGCACCCAAAAGTTTAGGGCTGCTCTGTTGACAAGGACCTCCACTTCATTCCACCTTAAATATCCCAGGAAAGCGAAAAATGGATAAAAAAGTTGTGGTCCTTATGTACAATGGGATATCACTCAGCCATGAAATCAATGTCATAAGGCTAGTAGCAGCATGATGAGTGGATTTAGGTAAGACGATTCTAAGTGAAATAAGTCACACAGAAAAGGACACTTCTCATAAGGTGTCACTTATAGAGGGAATGTAAAAACCGTTACACTTGAACTGAATTACAAAACAGAACAGAGTCACACATGCAGAAAACACACTATGGCTGCTTAACGGGAAAGGTGAGGTGGGGTGATACATAAAACAAGAGTTTCAAATTAGCTCAGATACCGTTCCATAAACCCAATATGTAATAGACAAGACCTAATCCTTGCTCAGAGAACTGGACTCAACACGCCCGATTTACCGCACAAGAATATATCTGAGTAGTAATAATCTTAAAACCTATGTATTGATATCTCTCTGTTAGTGTGTCAAGTGGGTGTAAAGCGGCATAAACACAGCCGTGAAAAGCAGCTAAACCCCATTATAAAAATAACTTACTTTTAAAAACCCATGAAACAAAGACAGGGAAAGAGAGAGAAATTCTTACACAATTCGTTCCGGGGCTGTGATGCAACCTTGATTGACCATATCTAGACCCACAGCTGGATGAGACATAAGGGTGGACACTCTTGGGGCTGAGAGGTTTGGTGAGGTTGGGTGAGCAAACGCACACCCTTTAAAGTAATACTGCGTGCTACCCATCACATGGGTCCCAAATCTCCAGGTTCAAGGGCATCTTCCTACATCGAAAACATGCATGAGAAACCCAGAAGATGGTACACCGTGTGATGGGGAAAGGTTTCTAAAACGCACCTCATTTCTCATCTCCTTGTGCTCGGGTTCGCCATTCCAGCCACTTTACTAGCAATCTCCCTACTTGGAGCATCAGCACCTTTAACCTCCTGTTCCGTACAGGTTGCAATTTGTCCTGAGGATGAACGGGAAGACGGGGAACCAATGAGAGACTAGCTCTTGGTGTTGGGACAGTCACAGGTCACTCTATTTGCCCATCAGGAAGAAGAATTAACCACAGGCTCAGCCTGCCCCCCGGAACCAGAACAGGGCCTGAAGCCATCCTGCGCTTTTGCGGCTAGCTCCCAAAAAAGCGACTTGTAAAATGGAGCTTCAGGGCACTGCAATTCACAAACCTGCAGAGTTATAAATGATAACTCTCGTCCACAAATATATTGAGGGAAGGCAAAGAAGAAGATTTGAAATCAAGGCAGAATTGCAGGAAACAGATTTCAGGAGGTAGATTCGAATCGCCTTTAAATCACATGAAAAGCGGCAAAACGTTGACAATGATGCCCTTGGCCAAAAAGGGCGTATGCGTTTTTTCCTGAATATATTCAGGAAAAAACGCATACGCCCTTTTTGGCCAACCAAGCAACCTGGAAAGGCAAATCAGCGCTACAAAGAAGTCTCGCTTCCCATCGGTCAAAAGGGCCATGCTGAAAAAAGTGTCAAAACCAGAAATGCAGGACAGGCCATGGAGAAATGGGAGCCTTGCTACACTGATGGGCGGGATGTAAATTGCCAACAGCCACTCTGGAGAAGTGTACGGTGTGTCCTGAAACATCGAAAAAACACAGCTTAGAGAGCATAGGGCACTTCCACGCATGGGGGGATAAAGTGGGAAAATTGAAAATCAGCAAGACACAAGCAGCCCAAAGTTTAGGGCTGCTCTGTTGACAAGGACCTCCACTTCATTCCACCTTAAATATCCCGGGAAAGCGAAAAATGGATAAAAAAGTTGTGGGCCCTATGTACAATGGAATATCACTCAGCCATGAAATCAATGTCATAAGGCTAGTAGCAGCATGATGAGTGGATTTAGGTAAGACGATTCTAAGTGAAATAAGTCACACAGAAAAGGACACTTCTCATAAGGTGTCACTTATAGAGGGAATGTAAAAACCGTTACACTTGAACTGAATTACAAAACAGAACAGAGTCACACATGCAGAAAACACACTATGGCTGCTTAACGGGAAAGGTGAGGTGGGGTGATACATAAAACAAGAGTTTCAAATTAGCTCAGATACCGTTCCATAAACCCAATATGTAATAGACAAGACCTACTCCTTGCTCAGAGAACTGGACTCAACACGCCCGATTCACCGCCCAAGAATATATCTGACTAGTAATAATCTTAAAACCTATGTATTGATATCTCTCTGTTAGTGTGTCAAGTGGGTGTAAAGCGGCATAAACACAGCCGTGAAAAGCAGCTAAACCCCATTATAAAAATAACTTACTTTTAAAAACCCATGAAACAAAGACAGGGAAAGAGAGAGAAATTCTTGCACAATTCGTTCCGGGGCTGTGATGCAACCTGGATTGACCATATCTAGACCCACAGCTGGATGAGACATAAGGGTGGACACTCTTGGGGCTGAGAGGTTTGGTGAGGTTGGGTGAGCAAACGCAGACCCTTTAAAGTAATACTGCGTGCTACCCATCGCATGGGTCCCAAATCTCCAGGTTCAAGGGCATCTTCCTACATCGAAAACATGCATGAGAAACCCAGAAGATGGTACACCGTGTGATGGGGAAAGGTTTCTAAAACGCACCTCATTTCTCATCTCCTTGTGCTCGGGTTCGCCATTCCAGCCACTTTACTAGCAACTTCCCTACTTGGAGCATCAGCACCTTTAACCTCCTGTTCCGTACAGGTTGCAATTTGTCCTGAGGATGAACGGGAAGACGGGGAACCAATGAGAGACTAGCTCTTGGTGTTGGGACAGTCACAGGTCACTCTATTTTCCCATCAGGAAGAAGAATTAGCCACAGGATCAACCTGCCCCCCGGAACCAGAACAGGGCCTGAAGCCATCCTGCGCTTTTGCGGCCAGCTCCCAAAAAAGCGACTTGTAAAATGGAGCTTCAGGGCACTGCAATTCACAAACCTGCAGAGTTATAAATGATAACTCTCGTCCACAAATATATTGAGGGAAGGCAAAGAAGAGGATTTGAAATCAAGGCAGAATTGCAGGAAACAGATTTCAGGAGGTAGATTCGAATCGCCTTTAAAGCACATGAAAAGCGGCAAAACGTTGACAATGATGCCCTTGGCCAAAAAGGGCGTATGCGTTTTTTCCTGAATATATTCAGGAAAAAACGCATACGCCCTTTTTGGCCAACCAAGCAACCTGGAAAGGCAAATCAGCGCTACAAAGAAGTCTCGCTTCCCATCGGTCAAAAGGGCCATGCTGAAAAAAGTGTCAAAACCAGAAATGCAGGACAGGCCATGGAGAAATGGGAGCCTTGCTACACTGATGGGCGGGATGTAAATTGCCAACAGCCACTCTGGAGAAGTGTACGGTGTGTCCTGAAACATCGAAAAAACACAGCTTAGAGAGCATAGGGCACTTCCACGCATGGGGGGATAAAGTGGGAAAATTGAAAATCAGCAAGACACAAGCAGCCCAAAGTTTAGGGCTGCTCTGTTGACAAGGACCTCCACTTCATTCCACCTTAAATATCCCGGGAAAGCGAAAAATGGATAAAAAAGTTGTGGTCCCTATGTACAATGGAATATCACTCAGCCATGAAATCAATGTCATAAGGCTAGTAGCAGCATGATGAGTGGATTTAGGTAAGACGATTCTAAGTGAAATAAGTCACACAGAAAAGGACACTTCTCATAAGGTGTCACTTATAGAGGGAATGTAAAAACCGTTACACTTGAACTGAATTACAAAACAGAACAGAGTCACACATGCAGAAAACACACTATGGCTGCTTAACGGGAAAGGTGAGGTGGGGTGATACATAAAACAAGAGTTTCAAATTAGCTCAGATACCGTTCCATAAACCCAATATGTAATAGACAAGACCTACTCCTTGCTCAGAGAACTGGACTCAACACGCCCGATTCACCGCACAAGAATATATCTGACTAGTAATAATCTTAAAACCTATGTATTGATATCTCTCCGTTAGTGTGTCAAGTGGGTGTAAAGCGGCCTAAACACAGCCGTGAAAAGCAGCTAAACCCCATTATAAATATAAATTACTTTTAAAATCCCATGAAACAAAGACAGGGAAAGAGAGAGAAATTCTTACACAATTCGTTCCGGGGCTGTGATGCAACCTGGATTGACCATATCTAGACCCACAGCTGGATGAGACATAAGGGTGGACACTCTTGGGGCTGAGAGGTTTGGTGAGGTTGGGTGAGCAAACGCAGACCCTTTAAAGTAATACTGCGTGCTACCCATCGCATGGGTCCCAAATCTCCAGGTTCAAGGGCATCTTCCTACATCGAAAACATGCATGAGAAACCCAGAAGATGGTACACCGTGTGATGGGGAAAGGTTTCTAAAACGCACCTCATTTCTCATCTCCTTGTGCTCGGGTTCGCCATTCCAGCCACTTTACTAGCAACTTCCCTACTTGGAGCATCAGCACCTTTAACCTCATGTTCCGTACAGGATGCAATTTGTCCTGAGGATGAACGGGAAGACGGGGAACCAATGAGAGACTAGCTCTTGGTGTTGGGACAGGCACAGGTCACTCTCTTTTCCCATCAGGAAGAAGAATTAGCCACAGGCTCAACCTGCCCCCCGGAACCAGAACAGGGCCTGAAGCCATCCTGCGCTTTTGCGGCCAGCTCCCAAAAAAGCGACTTGTAAAATGGAGCTTCAGGGCACTGCAATTCACAAACCTGCAGAGTTATAAATGATAACTCTCGTCCACAAATATATTGAGGGAAGGCAAAGAAGAGGATTTGAAATCAAGGCAGAATTGCAGGAAACAGATTTCAGGAGGTAGATTCGAATCGCCTTTAAAGCACATGAAAAGCGGCAAAACGTTGACAATGATACCCTTGGCCAAAAAGGGCGTATGCGTTTTTTCCTGAATACATTCAGGAAAAAACGCATACGCCCTTTTTGGCCAATCAAGCAACCTGGAAAGGCAAATCAGCGCTACAAAGAAGTCTCGCTTCCCATCGGTCAAAAGGGCCATGCTGAAAAAATGTCAAAACCAGAAATGCAGGACAGGCCATGGAGAAATGGGAGCCTTGCTACACTGATGGGCGGGATGTAAATTGCCAACAGCCACTCTGGAGAAGTGTACGGTGTGTCCTGAAACATCTAAAAAACACAGCTTAGAGAGCATAGGGCACTTCCACGCATGGGGAGATAAAGTAGGAAAATTGAAAATCAGCAAGACACAAGCACCCAAAAGTTTAGGGCTGCTCTGTTGACAAGGACCTCCACTTCATTCCACCTTAAATATCCCAGGAAAGCGAAAAATGGATAAAAAAGTTGTGGTCCTTATGTACAATGGGATATCACTCAGCCATGAAATCAATGTCATAAGGCTAGTAGCAGCATGATGAGTGGATTTAGGTAAGACGATTCTAAGTGAAATAAGTCACACAGAAAAGGACACTTCTCATAAGGTGTCACTTATAGAGGGAATGTAAAAACCGTTACACTTGAACTGAATTACAAAACAGAACAGAGTCACACATGCAGAAAACACACTATGGCTGCTTAACGGGAAAGGTGAGGTGGGGTGATACATAAAACAAGAGTTTCAAATTAGCTCAGATACCGTTCCATAAACCCAATATGTAATAGACAAGACCTAATCCTTGCTCAGAGAACTGGACTCAACACGCCCGATTTACCGCACAAGAATATATCTGAGTAGTAATAATCTTAAAACCTATGTATTGATATCTCTCTGTTAGTGTGTCAAGTGGGTGTAAAGCGGCATAAACACAGCCGTGAAAAGCAGCTAAACCCCATTATAAAAATAACTTACTTTTAAAAACCCATGAAACAAAGACAGGGAAAGAGAGAGAAATTCTTACACAATTCGTTCCGGGGCTGTGATGCAACCTTGATTGACCATATCTAGACCCACAGCTGGATGAGACATAAGGGTGGACACTCTTGGGGCTGAGAGGTTTGGTGAGGTTGGGTGAGCAAACGCACACCCTTTAAAGTAATACTGCGTGCTACCCATCACATGGGTCCCAAATCTCCAGGTTCAAGGGCATCTTCCTACATCGAAAACATGCATGAGAAACCCAGAAGATGGTACACCGTGTGATGGGGAAAGGTTTCTAAAACGCACCTCATTTCTCATCTCCTTGTGCTCGGGTTCGCCATTCCAGCCACTTTACTAGCAATCTCCCTACTTGGAGCATCAGCACCTTTAACCTCCTGTTCCGTACAGGTTGCAATTTGTCCTGAGGATGAACGGGAAGACGGGGAACCAATGAGAGACTAGCTCTTGGTGTTGGGACAGTCACAGGTCACTCTATTTGCCCATCAGGAAGAAGAATTAACCACAGGCTCAGCCTGCCCCCCGGAACCAGAACAGGGCCTGAAGCCATCCTGCGCTTTTGCGGCTAGCTCCCAAAAAAGCGACTTGTAAAATGGAGCTTCAGGGCACTGCAATTCACAAACCTGCAGAGTTATAAATGATAACTCTCGTCCACAAATATATTGAGGGAAGGCAAAGAAGAAGATTTGAAATCAAGGCAGAATTGCAGGAAACAGATTTCAGGAGGTAGATTCGAATCGCCTTTAAATCACATGAAAAGCGGCAAAACGTTGACAATGATGCCCTTGGCCAAAAAGGGCGTATGCGTTTTTTCCTGAATATATTCAGGAAAAAACGCATACGCCCTTTTTGGCCAACCAAGCAACCTGGAAAGGCAAATCAGCGCTACAAAGAAGTCTCGCTTCCCATCGGTCAAAAGGGCCATGCTGAAAAAAGTGTCAAAACCAGAAATGCAGGACAGGCCATGGAGAAATGGGAGCCTTGCTACACTGATGGGCGGGATGTAAATTGCCAACAGCCACTCTGGAGAAGTGTACGGTGTGTCCTGAAACATCGAAAAAACACAGCTTAGAGAGCATAGGGCACTTCCACGCATGGGGGGATAAAGTGGGAAAATTGAAAATCAGCAAGACACAAGCAGCCCAAAGTTTAGGGCTGCTCTGTTGACAAGGACCTCCACTTCATTCCACCTTAAATATCCCGGGAAAGCGAAAAATGGATAAAAAAGTTGTGGGCCCTATGTACAATGGAATATCACTCAGCCATGAAATCAATGTCATAAGGCTAGTAGCAGCATGATGAGTGGATTTAGGTAAGACGATTCTAAGTGAAATAAGTCACACAGAAAAGGACACTTCTCATAAGGTGTCACTTATAGAGGGAATGTAAAAACCGTTACACTTGAACTGAATTACAAAACAGAACAGAGTCACACATGCAGAAAACACACTATGGCTGCTTAACGGGAAAGGTGAGGTGGGGTGATACATAAAACAAGAGTTTCAAATTAGCTCAGATACCGTTCCATAAACCCAATATGTAATAGACAAGACCTACTCCTTGCTCAGAGAACTGGACTCAACACGCCCGATTCACCGCCCAAGAATATATCTGACTAGTAATAATCTTAAAACCTATGTATTGATATCTCTCTGTTAGTGTGTCAAGTGGGTGTAAAGCGGCATAAACACAGCCGTGAAAAGCAGCTAAACCCCATTATAAAAATAACTTACTTTTAAAAACCCATGAAACAAAGACAGGGAAAGAGAGAGAAATTCTTGCACAATTCGTTCCGGGGCTGTGATGCAACCTGGATTGACCATATCTAGACCCACAGCTGGATGAGACATAAGGGTGGACACTCTTGGGGCTGAGAGGTTTGGTGAGGTTGGGTGAGCAAACGCAGACCCTTTAAAGTAATACTGCGTGCTACCCATCGCATGGGTCCCAAATCTCCAGGTTCAAGGGCATCTTCCTACATCGAAAACATGCATGAGAAACCCAGAAGATGGTACACCGTGTGATGGGGAAAGGTTTCTAAAACGCACCTCATTTCTCATCTCCTTGTGCTCGGGTTCGCCATTCCAGCCACTTTACTAGCAACTTCCCTACTTGGAGCATCAGCACCTTTAACCTCCTGTTCCGTACAGGTTGCAATTTGTCCTGAGGATGAACGGGAAGACGGGGAACCAATGAGAGACTAGCTCTTGGTGTTGGGACAGTCACAGGTCACTCTATTTTCCCATCAGGAAGAAGAATTAGCCACAGGATCAACCTGCCCCCCGGAACCAGAACAGGGCCTGAAGCCATCCTGCGCTTTTGCGGCCAGCTCCCAAAAAAGCGACTTGTAAAATGGAGCTTCAGGGCACTGCAATTCACAAACCTGCAGAGTTATAAATGATAACTCTCGTCCACAAATATATTGAGGGAAGGCAAAGAAGAGGATTTGAAATCAAGGCAGAATTGCAGGAAACAGATTTCAGGAGGTAGATTCGAATCGCCTTTAAAGCACATGAAAAGCGGCAAAACGTTGACAATGATGCCCTTGGCCAAAAAGGGCGTATGCGTTTTTTCCTGAATATATTCAGGAAAAAACGCATACGCCCTTTTTGGCCAACCAAGCAACCTGGAAAGGCAAATCAGCGCTACAAAGAAGTCTCGCTTCCCATCGGTCAAAAGGGCCATGCTGAAAAAAGTGTCAAAACCAGAAATGCAGGACAGGCCATGGAGAAATGGGAGCCTTGCTACACTGATGGGCGGGATGTAAATTGCCAACAGCCACTCTGGAGAAGTGTACGGTGTGTCCTGAAACATCGAAAAAACACAGCTTAGAGAGCATAGGGCACTTCCACGCATGGGGGGATAAAGTGGGAAAATTGAAAATCAGCAAGACACAAGCAGCCCAAAGTTTAGGGCTGCTCTGTTGACAAGGACCTCCACTTCCTTCCACCTTAAATATCCCGGGAAAGCGAAAAATGGATAAAAAAGTTGTGGGCCCTATGTACAATGGAATATCACTCAGCCATGAAATCAATGTCATAAGGCTAGTAGCAGCATGATGAGTGGATTTAGGTAAGACGATTCTAAGTGAAATAAGTCACACAGAAAAGGACACTTCTCATAAGGTGTCACTTATAGAGGGAATGTAAAAACCGTTACACTTGAACTGAATTACAAAACAGAACAGAGTCACACATGCAGAAAACACACTATGGCTGCTTAACGGGAAAGGTGAGGTGGGGTGATACATAAAACAAGAGTTTCAAATTAGCTCAGATACCGTTCCATAAACCCAATATGTAATAGACAAGACCTACTCCTTGCTCAGAGAACTGGACTCAACACGCCCGATTCACCGCCCAAGAATATATCTGACTAGTAATAATCTTAAAACCTATGTATTGATATTTCTCTGTTAGTGTGTCAAGTGGGTGTAAAGCGGCATAAACACAGCCGTGAAAAGCAGCTAAACCCCATTATAAAAATAAATTACTTTTAAAAACCCATGAAACAAAGACAGGGAAAGAGAGAGAAATTCTTACACAATTCGTTCCGGGGCTGTGATGCAACCTGGATTGACCATATCTAGACCCACAGCTGGATGAGACATAAGGGTGGACACTCTTGGGGCTGAGAGGTTTGGTGAGGTTGGGTGAGCAAACGCAGACCCTTTAAAGTAATACTGCGTGCTACCCATCGCATGGGTCCCAAATCTCCAGGTTCAAGGGCATCTTCCTACATCGAAAACATGCATGAGAAACCCAGAAGATGGTACACCGTGTGATGGGGAAAGGTTTCTAAAACGCACCTCATTTCTCATCTCCTTGTGCTCGGGTTCGCCATTCCAGCCACTTTACTAGCAACTTCCCTACTTGGAGCATCAGCACCTTTAACCTCCTGTTCCGTACAGGTTGCAATTTGTCCTGAGGATGAACGGGAAGACGGGGAACCAATGAGAGACTAGCTCTTGGTGTTGGGACAGGCACAGGTCACTCTATTTTCCCATCAGGAAGAAGAATTAGCCACAGGCTCAACCTGCCCCCCGGAACCAGAACAGGGCCTGAAGCCATCCTGCGCTTTTGCGGCCAGCTCCCAAAAAAGCGACTTGTAAAATGGAGCTTCAGGGCACTGCAATTCACAAACCTGCAGAGTTATAAATGATAACTCTCGTCCACAAATATATTGAGGGAAGGCAAAGAAGAGGATTTGAAATCAAGGCAGAATTGCAGGAAACAGATTTCAGGAGGTAGATTCGAATCGCCTTTAAAGCACATGAAAACCGGCAAAACGTTGACAATGATACCCTTGGCCAAAAAGGGCCTATGCGTTTTTTCCTGAATACATTCAGGAAAAAACGCATACGCCCTTTTTGGCCAACCAAGCAACCTGGAAAGGCAAATCAGCGCTACAAAGAAGTCTCGCTTCCCATCGGTCAAAAGGGCCATGCTGAAAAAAGTGTCAAAACCAGAAATGCAGGACAGGCCATGGAGAAATGGGAGCCTTGCTACACTGATGGGCGGGATGTAAATTGCCAACAGCCACTCTGGAGAAGTGTACGGTGTGTCCTGAAACATCGAAAAAACACAGCTTAGAGAGCATAGGGCACTTCCACGCATGGGGGGATAAAGTGGGAAAATTGAAAATCAGCAAGACACAAGCAGCCCAAAGTTTAGGGCTGCTCTGTTGACAAGGACCTCCACTTCATTCCACCTTAAATATCCCGGGAAAGCGAAAAATGGATAAAAAAGTTGTGGTCCCTATGTACAATGGAATATCACTCAGCCATGAAATCAATGTCATAAGGCTAGTAGCAGCATGATGAGTGGATTTAGGTAAGACGATTCTAAGTGAAATAAGTCACACAGAAAAGGACACTTCTCATAAGGTGTCACTTATAGAGGGAATGTAAAAACCGTTACACTTGAACTGAATTACAAAACAGAACAGAGTCACACATGCAGAAAACACACTATGGCTGCTTAACGGGAAAGGTGAGGTGGGGTGATACATAAAACAAGAGTTTCAAATTAGCTCAGATACCGTTCCATAAACCCAATATGTAATAGACAAGACCTACTCCTTGCTCAGAGAACTGGACTCAACACGCCCGATTCACCGCACAAGAATATATCTGACTAGTAATAATCTTAAAACCTATGTATTGATATCTCTCCGTTAGTGTGTCAAGTGGGTGTAAAGCGGCCTAAACACAGCCGTGAAAAGCAGCTAAACCCCATTATAAATATAAATTACTTTTAAAATCCCATGAAACAAAGACAGGGAAAGAGAGAGAAATTCTTACACAATTCGTTCCGGGGCTGTGATGCAACCTGGATTGACCATATCTAGACCCACAGCTGGATGAGACATAAGGGTGGACACTCTTGGGGCTGAGAGGTTTGGTGAGGTTGGGTGAGCAAACGCAGACCCTTTAAAGTAATACTGCGTGCTACCCATCGCATGGGTCCCAAATCTCCAGGTTCAAGGGCATCTTCCTACATCGAAAACATGCATGAGAAACCCAGAAGATGGTACACCGTGTGATGGGGAAAGGTTTCTAAAACGCACCTCATTTCTCATCTCCTTGTGCTCGGGTTCGCCATTCCAGCCACTTTACTAGCAACTTCCCTACTTGGAGCATCAGCACCTTTAACCTCCTGTTCCGTACAGGATGCAATTTGTCCTGAGGATGAACGGGAAGACGGGGAACCAATGAGAGACTAGCTCTTGGTGTTGGGACAGGCACAGGTCACTCTATTTTCCCATTAGGAAGAAGAATTAGCCACAGGCTCAACCTGCCCCCCGGAACCAGAACAGGGCCTGAAGCCATCCTGCGCTTTTGCGGCCAGCTCCCAAAAAAGCGACTTGTAAAATGAAGCTTCAGGGCACTGCAATTCACAAACCTGCAGAGTTATAAATGATAACTCTCGTCCACAAATATATTGAGGGAAGGCAAAGAAGAGGATTTGAAATCAAGGCAGAATTGCAGGAAACAGATTTCAGGAGGTAGATTCGAATCGCCTTTAAAGCACATGAAAAGCGGCAAAACGTTGACAATGATACCCTTGGCCAAAAAGGGCGTATGCGTTTTTTCCTGAATACATTCAGGAAAAAACGCATACGCCCTTTTTGGCCAATCAAGCAACCTGGAAAGGCAAATCAGCGCTACAAAGAAGTCTCGCTTCCCATCGGTCAAAAGGGCCATGCTGAAAAAATGTCAAAACCAGAAATGCAGGACAGGCCATGGAGAAATGGGAGCCTTGCTACACTGATGGGCGGGATGTAAATTGCCAACAGCCACTCTGGAGAAGTGTACGGTGTGTCCTGAAACATCTAAAAAACACAGCTTAGAGAGCATAGGGCACTTCCACGCATGGGGGGATAAAGTGGGAAAATTGAAAATCAGCAAGACACAAGCAGCCCAAAGTTTAGGGCTGCTCTGTTGACAAGGACCTCCACTTCATTCCACCTTAAATATCCCGGGAAAGCGAAAAATGGATAAAAATTTGTGGGCCCTATGTACAATGGAATATCACTCAGCCATGAAATCAATGTCATAAGTCTAGTAGCAGCATGATGAGTGGATTTAGGTAAGACGATTCTAAGTGAAATAAGTCACACAGAAAAGGACACTTCTCATAAGGTGTCACTTATAGAGGGAATGTAAAAACCGTTACACTTGAACTGAATTACAAAACAGAACAGAGTCACACATGCAGAAAACACACTATGGCTGCTTAACGGGAAAGGTGAGGTGGGGTGATACATAAAACAAGACTTTCAAATTAGCTCAGATACCGTTCCATAAACCCAATATGTAATAGACAAGACCTACTCCTTGCTCAGAGAACTGGACTCAACACGCCCGATTCACCGCCCAAGAATATATCTGACTAGTAATAATCTTAAAACCTATGTATTGATATCTCTCTGTTAGTGTGTCAAGTGGGTGTAAAGCAGCATAAACACAGCCGTGAAAAGCAGCTAAACCCCATTATAAAAATAAATTACTTTTAAAAACCCATGAAACAAAGACAGGGAAAGAGAGAGAAATTCTTACACAATTCGTTCCGGGGCTGTGATGCAACCTGGATTGACCATATCTAGACCCACAGCTGGATGAGACATAAGGGTGGACACTCTTGGGGCTGAGAGGTTTGGTGAGGTTGGGTGAGCAAACGCAGACCCTTTAAAGTAATACTGCGTGCTACCCATCGCATGGGTCCCAAATCTCCAGGTTCAAGGGCATCTTCCTACATCGAAAACATGCATGAGAAACCCAGAAGATGGTACACCGTGTGATGGGGAAAGGTTTCTAAAACGCACCTCATTTCTCATCTCCTTGTGCTCGGGTTCGCCATTCCAGCCACTTTACTAGCAACTTCCCTACTTGGAGCATCAGCACCTTTAACCTCCTGTTCCGTACAGGTTGCAATTTGTCCTGAGGATGAACGGGAAGACGGGGAACCAATGAGAGACTAGCTCTTGGTGTTGGGACAGGCACAGGTCACTCTATTTTCCCATCAGGAAGAAGAATTAGCCACAGGCTCAACCTGCCCCCCGGAACCAGAACAGGGCCTGAAGCCATCCTGCGCTTTTGTGGCCAGCTCCCAAAAAAGCGACTTGTAAAATGGAGCTTCAGGGCACTGCAATTCACAAACCTGCAGAGTTATAAATGATAACTCTCGTCCACAAATATATTGAGGGAAGGCAAAGAAGAGGATTTGAAATCAAGGCAGAATTGCAGGAAACAGATTTCAGGAGGTAGATTCGAATCGCCTTTAAAGCACATGAAAAGCGGCAAAACGTTGACAATGATACCCTTGGCCAAAAAGGGCGTATGCGTTTTTTCCTGAATACATTCAGGAAAAAACGCATACGCCCTTTTTGGCCAACCAAGCAACCTGGAAAGGCAAATCAGCGCTACAAAGAAGTCTCGCTTCCCATCGGTCAAAAGGGCCATGCTGAAAAAAGTGTCAAAACCAGAAATGCAGGACAGGCCATGGAGAAATGGGAGCCTTGCTACACTGATGGGCGGGATGTAAATTGCCAACAGCCACTCTGGAGAAGTGTACGGTGTGTCCTGAAACATCGAAAAAACACAGCTTAGAGAGCATAGGGCACTTCCACGCATGGGGGGATAAAGTGGGAAAATTGAAAATCAGCAAGAAACAAGCAGCCCAAAGTTTAGGGCTGCTCTGTTGACAAGGACCTCCACTTCATTCCACCTTAAATATCCCGGGAAAGCGAAAAATGGATAAAAAAGTTGTGGTCCCTATGTACAATGGAATATCACTCAGCCATGAAATCAATGTCATAAGGCTAGTAGCAGCATGATGAGTGGATTTAGGTAAGACGATTCTAAGTGAAATAAGTCACACAGAAAAGGACACTTCTCATAAGGTGTCACTTATAGAGGGAATGTAAAAACCGTTACACTTGAACTGAATTACAAAACAGAACAGAGTCACACATGCAGAAAACACACTATGGCTGCTTAACGGGAAAGGTGAGGTGGGGTGATACATAAAACAAGAGTTTCAAATTAGCTCAGATACCGTTCCATAAACCCAATATGTAATAGACAAGACCTACTCCTTGCTCAGAGAACTGGACTCAACACGCCCGATTCACCGCACAAGAATATATCTGACTAGTAATAATCTTAAAACCTATGTATTGATATCTCTCCGTTAGTGTGTCAAGTGGGTGTAAAGCGGCCTAAACACAGCCGTGAAAAGCAGCTAAACCCCATTATAAATATAAATTACTTTTAAAATCCCATGAAACAAAGACAGGGAAAGAGAGAGAAATTCTTACACAATTCGTTCCGGGGCTGTGATGCAACCTGGATTGACCATATCTAGACCCACAGCTGGATGAGACATAAGGGTGGACACTCTTGGGGCTGAGAGGTTTGGTGAGGTTGGGTGAGCAAACGCAGACCCTTTAAAGTAATACTGCGTGCTACCCATCGCATGGGTCCCAAATCTCCAGGTTCAAGGGCATCTTCCTACATCGAAAACATGCATGAGAAACCCAGAAGATGGTACACCGTGTGATGGGGAAAGGTTTCTAAAACGCACCTCATTTCTCATCTCCTTGTGCTCGGGTTCGCCATTCCAGCCACTTTACTAGCAACTTCCCTACTTGGAGCATCAGCACCTTTAACCTCCTGTTCCGTACAGGATGCAATTTGTCCTGAGGATGAACGGGAAGACGGGGAACCAATGAGAGACTAGCTCTTGGTGTTGGGACAGGCACAGGTCACTCTATTTTCCCATCAGGAAGAAGAATTAGCCACAGGCTCAACCTGCCCCCCGGAACCAGAACAGGGCCTGAAGCCATCCTGCGCTTTTGCGGCCAGCTCCCAAAAAAGCGACTTGTAAAATGGAGCTTCAGGGCACTGCAATTCACAAACCTGCAGAGTTATAAATGATAACTCTCGTCCACAAATATATTGAGGGAAGGCAAAGAAGAGGATTTGAAATCAAGGCAGAATTGCAGGAAACAGATTTCAGGAGGTAGATTCGAATCGCCTTTAAAGCACATGAAAACCGGCAAAACGTTGACAATGATACCCTTGGCCAAAAAGGGCCTATGCGTTTTTTCCTGAATACATTCAGGAAAAAACGCATACGCCCTTTTTGGCCAACCAAGCAACCTGGAAAGGCAAATCAGCGCTACAAAGAAGTCTCGCTTCCCATCGGTCAAAAGGGCCATGCTGAAAAAAGTGTCAAAACCAGAAATGCAGGACAGGCCATGGAGAAATGGGAGCCTTGCTACACTGATGGGCGGGATGTAAATTGCCAACAGCCACTCTGGAGAAGTGTACGGTGTGTCCTGAAACATCGAAAAAACACAGCTTAGAGAGCATAGGGCACTTCCACGCATGGGGGGATAAAGTGGGAAAATTGAAAATCAGCAAGACACAAGCAGCCCAAAGTTTAGGGCTGCTCTGTTGACAAGGACCTCCACTTCATTCCACCTTAAATATCCCGGGAAAGCGAAAAATGGATAAAAAAGTTGTGGTCCCTATGTACAATGGAATATCACTCAGCCATGAAATCAATGTCATAAGGCTAGTAGCAGCATGATGAGTGGATTTAGGTAAGACGATTCTAAGTGAAATAAGTCACACAGAAAAGGACACTTCTCATAAGGTGTCACTTATAGAGGGAATGTAAAAACCGTTACACTTGAACTGAATTACAAAACAGAACAGAGTCACACATGCAGAAAACACACTATGGCTGCTTAACGGGAAAGGTGAGGTGGGGTGATACATAAAACAAGAGTTTCAAATTAGCTCAGATACCGTTCCATAAACCCAATATGTAATAGACAAGACCTACTCCTTGCTCAGAGAACTGGACTCAACACGCCCGATTCACCGCACAAGAATATATCTGACTAGTAATAATCTTAAAACCTATGTATTGATATCTCTCCGTTAGTGTGTCAAGTGGGTGTAAAGCGGCCTAAACACAGCCGTGAAAAGCAGCTAAACCCCATTATAAATATAAATTACTTTTAAAATCCCATGAAACAAAGACAGGGAAAGAGAGAGAAATTCTTACACAATTCGTTCCGGGGCTGTGATGCAACCTGGATTGACCATATCTAGACCCACAGCTGGATGAGACATAAGGGTGGACACTCTTGGGGCTGAGAGGTTTGGTGAGGTTGGGTGAGCAAACGCAGACCCTTTAAAGTAATACTGCGTGCTACCCATCGCATGGGTCCCAAATCTCCAGGTTCAAGGGCATCTTCCTACATCGAAAACATGCATGAGAAACCCAGAAGATGGTACACCGTGTGATGGGGAAAGGTTTCTAAAACGCACCTCATTTCTCATCTCCTTGTGCTCGGGTTCGCCATTCCAGCCACTTTACTAGCAACTTCCCTACTTGGAGCATCAGCACCTTTAACCTCCTGTTCCGTACAGGATGCAATTTGTCCTGAGGATGAACGGGAAGACGGGGAACCAATGAGAGACTAGCTCTTGGTGTTGGGACAGGCACAGGTCACTCTATTTTCCCATCAGGAAGAAGAATTAGCCACAGGCTCAACCTGCCCCCCGGAACCAGAACAGGGCCTGAAGCCATCCTGCGCTTTTGCGGCCAGCTCCCAAAAAAGCGACTTGTAAAATGGAGCTTCAGGGCACTGCAATTCACAAACCTGCAGAGTTATAAATGATAACTCTCGTCCACAAATATATTGAGGGAAGGCAAAGAAGAGGATTTGAAATCAAGGCAGAATTGCAGGAAACAGATTTCAGGAGGTAGATTCGAATCGCCTTTAAAGCACATGAAAAGCGGCAAAACGTTGACAATGATACCCTTGGCCAAAAAGGGCGTATGCGTTTTTTCCTGAATACATTCAGGAAAAAACGCATACGCCCTTTTTGGCCAATCAAGCAACCTGGAAAGGCAAATCAGCGCTACAAAGAAGTCTCGCTTCCCATCGGTCAAAAGGGCCATGCTGAAAAAATGTCAAAACCAGAAATGCAGGACAGGCCATGGAGAAATGGGAGCCTTGCTACACTGATGGGCGGGATGTAAATTGCCAACAGCCACTCTGGAGAAGTGTACGGTGTGTCCTGAAACATCTAAAAAACACAGCTTAGAGAGCATAGGGCACTTCCACGCATGGGGAGATAAAGTAGGAAAATTGAAAATCAGCAAGACACAAGCACCCAAAAGTTTAGGGCTGCTCTGTTGACAAGGACCTCCACTTCATTCCACCTTAAATATCCCAGGAAAGCGAAAAATGGATAAAAAAGTTGTGGTCCTTATGTACAATGGGATATCACTCAGCCATGAAATCAATGTCATAAGGCTAGTAGCAGCATGATGAGTGGATTTAGGTAAGACGATTCTAAGTGAAATAAGTCACACAGAAAAGGACACTTCTCATAAGGTGTCACTTATAGAGGGAATGTAAAAACCGTTACACTTGAACTGAATTACAAAACAGAACAGAGTCACACATGCAGAAAACACACTATGGCTGCTTAACGGGAAAGGTGAGGTGGGGTGATACATAAAACAAGAGTTTCAAATTAGCTCAGATACCGTTCCATAAACCCAATATGTAATAGACAAGACCTAATCCTTGCTCAGAGAACTGGACTCAACACGCCTGATTTACCGCACAAGAATATATCTGAGTAGTAATAATCTTAAAACCTATGTATTGATATCTCTCTGTTAGTGTGTCAAGTGGGTGTAAAGCGGCATAAACACAGCCGTGAAAAGCAGCTAAACCCCATTATAAAAATAACTTACTTTTAAAAACCCATGAAACAAAGACAGGGAAAGAGAGAGAAATTCTTACACAATTCGTTCCGGGGCTGTGATGCAACCTTGATTGACCATATCTAGACCCACAGCTGGATGAGACATAAGGGTGGACACTCTTGGGGCTGAGAGGTTTGGTGAGGTTGGGTGAGCAAACGCACACCCTTTAAAGTAATACTGCGTGCTACCCATCACATGGGTCCCAAATCTCCAGGTTCAAGGGCATCTTCCTACATCGAAAACATGCATGAGAAACCCAGAAGATGGTACACCGTGTGATGGGGAAAGGTTTCTAAAACGCACCTCATTTCTCATCTCCTTGTGCTCGGGTTCGCCATTCCAGCCACTTTACTAGCAATCTCCCTACTTGGAGCATCAGCACCTTTAACCTCCTGTTCCGTACAGGTTGCAATTTGTCCTGAGGATGAACGGGAAGACGGGGAACCAATGAGAGACTAGCTCTTGGTGTTGGGACAGTCACAGGTCACTCTATTTGCCCATCAGGAAGAAGAATTAACCACAGGCTCAGCCTGCCCCCCGGAACCAGAACAGGGCCTGAAGCCATCCTGCGCTTTTGCGGCTAGCTCCCAAAAAAGCGACTTGTAAAATGGAGCTTCAGGGCACTGCAATTCACAAACCTGCAGAGTTATAAATGATAACTCTCGTCCACAAATATATTGAGGGAAGGCAAAGAAGAAGATTTGAAATCAAGGCAGAATTGCAGGAAACAGATTTCAGGAGGTAGATTCGAATCGCCTTTAAATCACATGAAAAGCGGCAAAACGTTGACAATGATGCCCTTGGCCAAAAAGGGCGTATGCGTTTTTTCCTGAATATATTCAGGAAAAAACGCATACGCCCTTTTTGGCCAACCAAGCAACCTGGAAAGGCAAATCAGCGCTACAAAGAAGTCTCGCTTCCCATCGGTCAAAAGGGCCATGCTGAAAAAAGTGTCAAAACCAGAAATGCAGGACAGGCCATGGAGAAATGGGAGCCTTGCTACACTGATGGGCGGGATGTAAATTGCCAACAGCCACTCTGGAGAAGTGTACGGTGTGTCCTGAAACATCGAAAAAACACAGCTTAGAGAGCATAGGGCACTTCCACGCATGGGGGGATAAAGTGGGAAAATTGAAAATCAGCAAGACACAAGC
Organism: Balaenoptera physalus; assembly: GCF_965194825.1. Lineage (NCBI taxonomy): Eukaryota > Metazoa > Chordata > Mammalia > Artiodactyla > Balaenopteridae > Balaenoptera > Balaenoptera physalus. The sequence goes on from NW_028125768.1 coordinate 302,505, forward strand.
AGCCCAAAGTTTAGGGCTGCTCTGTTGACAAGGACCTCCACTTCATTCCACCTTAAATATCCCGGGAAAGCGAAAAATGGATAAAAAAGTTGTGGGCCCTATGTACAATGGAATATCACTCAGCCATGAAATCAATGTCATAAGGCTAGTAGCAGCATGATGAGTGGATTTAGGTAAGACGATTCTAAGTGAAATAAGTCACACAGAAAAGGACACTTCTCATAAGGTGTCACTTATAGAGGGAATGTAAAAACCGTTACACTTGAACTGAATTACAAAACAGAACAGAGTCACACATGCAGAAAACACACTATGGCTGCTTAACGGGAAAGGTGAGGTGGGGTGATACATAAAACAAGAGTTTCAAATTAGCTCAGATACCGTTCCATAAACCCAATATGTAATAGACAAGACCTACTCCTTGCTCAGAGAACTGGACTCAACACGCCCGATTCACCGCCCAAGAATATATCTGACTAGTAATAATCTTAAAACCTATGTATTGATATCTCTCTGTTAGTGTGTCAAGTGGGTGTAAAGCGGCATAAACACAGCCGTGAAAAGCAGCTAAACCCCATTATAAAAATAACTTACTTTTAAAAACCCATGAAACAAAGACAGGGAAAGAGAGAGAAATTCTTACACAATTCGTTCCGGGGCTGTGATGCAACCTGGATTGACCATATCTAGACCCACAGCTGGATGAGACATAAGGGTGGACACTCTTGGGGCTGAGAGGTTTGGTGAGGTTGGGTGAGCAAACGCAGACCCTTTAAAGTAATACTGCGTGCTACCCATCGCATGGGTCCCAAATCTCCAGGTTCAAGGGCATCTTCCTACATCGAAAACATGCATGAGAAACCCAGAAGATGGTACACCGTGTGATGGGGAAAGGTTTCTAAAACGCACCTCATTTCTCATCTCCTTGTGCTCGGGTTCGCCATTCCAGCCACTTTACTAGCAACTTCCCTACTTGGAGCATCAGCACCTTTAACCTCCTGTTCCGTACAGGTTGCAATTTGTCCTGAGGATGAACGGGAAGACGGGGAACCAATGAGAGACTAGCTCTTGGTGTTGGGACAGTCACAGGTCACTCTATTTTCCCATCAGGAAGAAGAATTAGCCACAGGATCAACCTGCCCCCCGGAACCAGAACAGGGCCTGAAGCCATCCTGCGCTTTTGCGGCCAGCTCCCAAAAAAGCGACTTGTAAAATGGAGCTTCAGGGCACTGCAATTCACAAACCTGCAGAGTTATAAATGATAACTCTCGTCCACAAATATATTGAGGGAAGGCAAAGAAGAGGATTTGAAATCAAGGCAGAATTGCAGGAAACAGATTTCAGGAGGTAGATTCGAAACGCCTTTAAAGCACATGAAAAGCGGCAAAACGTTGACAATGATACCCTTGGCCAAAAAGGGCGTATGCGTTTTTTCCTGAATACATTCAGGAAAAAACGCATACGCCCTTTTTGGCCAACCAAGCAACCTGGAAAGGCAAATCAGCGCTACAAAGAAGTCTCGCTTCCCATCGGTCAAAAGGGCCATGCTGAAAAAAGTGTCAAAACCAGAAATGCAGGACAGGCCATGGAGAAATGGGAGCCTTGCTACACTGATGGGCGGGATGTAAATTGCCAACAGCCACTCTGGAGAAGTGTACGGTGTGTCCTGAAACATCTAAAAAACACTGCTTAGAGAGCATAGGGCACTTCCACGCATGGGGGGATAAAGTGGGAAAATTGAAAATCAGCAAGACACAAGCAGCCCAAAGTTTAGGGCTGCTCTGTTGACAAGGACCTCCACTTCATTCCACCTTAAATATCCCGGGAAAGCGAAAAATGGATAAAAAAGTTGTGGTCCCTATGTACAATGGAATATCACTCAGCCATGAAATCAATGTCATAAGGCTAGTAGCAGCATGATGAGTGGATTTAGGTAAGACGATTCTAAGTGAAATAAGTCACACAGAAAAGGACACTTCTCATAAGGTGTCACTTATAGAGGGAATGTAAAAACCGTTACACTTGAACTGAATTACAAAACAGAACAGAGTCACACATGCAGAAAACACACTATGGCTGCTTAACGGGAAAGGTGAGGTGGGGTGATACATAAAACAAGAGTCTCAAATTAGCTCAGATACCGTTCCATAAACCCAATATGTAATCGACAAGACCTACTCCTTGCTCAGAGAACTGGACTCAACACGCCCGATTCACCGCACAAGAATATATCTGACTAGTAATAATCTTAAAACCTATATATTGATATCTCTCTGTTAGTGTGTCAAGTGGGTGTAAAGCGGCATAAACACAGCCGTGAAAAGCAGCTAAACCCCATTATAAAAATAAATTACTTTTAAAAATCCATGAAACAAAGACAGGGAAAGAGAGAGAAATTCTTACACAATTCGTTCAGGGGCTGTGATGCAACCTGGATTGACCATATCTAGACCCACAGCTGGATGAGACATAAGGGTGGACACTCTTGGGGCTGAGAGGTTTGGTGAGGTTGGGTGAGCAAACGCAGACCCTTTAAAGTAATACTGCGTGCTACCCATCGCATGGGTCCCAAATCTCCAGGTTCAAGGGCATCTTCCTACATCGAAAACATGCATGAGAAACCCAGAAGATGGTACACCGTGTGATGGGGAAAGGTTTCTAAAACGCACCTCATTTCTCATCTCCTTGTGCTCGGGTTCGCCATTCCAGCCACTTTACTAGCAATCTCCCTACTTGGAGCATCAGCACCTTTAACCTCCTGTTCCGTACAGGTTGCAATTTGTCCTGAGGATGAACGGGAAGACGGGGAACCAATGAGAGACTAGCTCTTGGTGTTGGGACAGGCACAGGTCACTCTATTTTCCCATCAGGAAGAAGAATTAACCACAGGCTCAGCCTGCCCCCCGGAACCAGAACAGGGCCTGAAGCCATCCTGCGCTTTTGCGGCCAGCTCCCAAAAAAGCGACTTGTAAAATGGAGCTTCAGGGCACTGCAATTCACAAACATGAAGAGTTATAAATGAAAACTCTCGTCCACAAATATATTGAGAGAAGGCAAAGAAGAGGATTTGAAATCAAGGCAGAATTGCAGGAAACAGATTTCAGGAGGTAGATTCGAATCGCCTTTAAAGCACATGAAAAGCGGCAAAACTTTGACAATGATGCCCTTGGCCAAAAAGGGCGTATGCGTTTTTTCCTGAATATATTCAGGAAAAAACGCATACGCCCCTTTTGGCCAACCAAGCATCCTGAAAAGGCAAATCAGCGCTACCAAGAAGTCTCGCTTCCCATCGGTCAAAAGGGCCATGCTGAAAAAAGTGAAAACCAGAAATGCAGGACAGGCCATGGAGAAATGGGAGCCTTGCTACACTGATGGGCGGGATGTAAATTGCCAACAGCCACTCTGGAGAAGTGTACGGTGTGTCCTGAAACATCTAAAAAACACAGCTTAGAGAGCATAGGGCACTTTCATGCCTGGGGGGATAAAGTAGGAAAATTGAAAATCAGCAAGACACAAGCACCCCAAAGTTTAGGGCTGCTCTGTTGACAAGGACCTCCACTTCATTCCACCTTAAATGTCCCAGGAAAGTGAAAAATGGATAAAAAAGTTGTGGTCCTTATATACAATGGAATATCACTCAGCCATGAAATCAATGTCATAAGGCTAGTAGCAGCATGATGAGTGGATTTAGGTAAGACGATTCTAAGTGAAATAAGTCACACAGAAAAGGACACTTCTCATAAGGTGTCACTTATAGAGGGAATGTAAAAACCGTTACACTTGAACTGAATTACAAAACAGAACAGAGTCACACATGCAGAAAACACACTATGGCTGCTTAACAGGAAAGGTGAGGTGGGGTGATACATAAAACAAGAGTTTCAAATTAGCTCAGATACCGTTCCATAAACCCAATATGTAATAGACAAGACCTACTCCTTGCTAAGAGAACTGGACTCAACACGCCCGATTCACCACCCAAGAATATATCTGACTAGTAATAATCTTAAAACCTATGTATTGATATCTCTCTGTTAGTGTGTCAAGTGGGTGTAAAGCTTCATAAACACAGCCGTGAAAAGCAGCTAAACCCCATTATAAAAAAAAATTACTTTTAAAAACCCATGAAACAAAGACAGGGAAAGAGAGAGAAATTCTTACACAATTCGTTCCGGGGCTGTGATGCAACCTGGATTGACCATATCTAGACCCACAGCTGGATGAGACATAAGGGTGGACACTCTTGGGGCTGAGAGGTTTGGTGAGGTTGGGTGAGCAAACGCACACCCTTTAAAGTAATACTGCGTGCTACCCATCGCATGGGTCCCAAATCTCCAGGTTCAAGGGCATCTTCCTACATCGAAAACATGCATGAGAAACCCAGAAGATGGTACACCGTGTGATGGGGAAAGGTTTCTAAAACGCACCTCATTTCTCATCTCCTTGTGCTCGGGTTCGCCATTCCAGCCACTTTACTAGCAATCTCCCTACTTGGAGCATCAGCACCTTTAACCTCCTGTTCCGTACAGGTTGCAATTTGTCCTGAGGATGAACGGGAAGACGGGGAACCAATGAGAGACTAGCTCTTGGTGTTGGGACAGTCACAGGTCACTCTATTTGCCCATCAGGAAGAAGAATTAACCACAGGCTCAGCCTGCCCCCCGGAACCAGAACAGGGCCTGAAGCCATCCTGCGCTTTTGCGGCCAGCTCCCAAAAAAGCGACTTGTAAAATGGAGCTTCAGGGCACTGCAATTCACAAACCTGCAGAGTTATAAATGATAACTCTCGTCCACAAATATATTGAGGGAAGGCAAAGAAGAAGATTTGAAATCAAGGCAGAATTGCAGGAAACAGATTTCAGGAGGTAGATTCGAATCGCCTTTAAAGCACATGAAAAGCGGCAAAAGGTTGACAATGATGCCCTTGGCCAAAAAGGGCGTATGCGTTTTTTCCTGAATATATTCAGGAAAAAACGCATACGCCCTTTTTGGCCAACCAAGCAACCTGGAAAGGCAAATCAGCGCTACAAAGAAGTCTCGCTTCCCATCGGTCAAAAGGGCCATGCTGAAAAAAGTGTCAAAACCAGAAATGCAGGACAGGCCATGGAGAAATGGGAGCCTTGCTACACTGATGGGCGGGATGTAAATTGCCAACAGCCACTCTGGAGAAGTGTACGGTGTGTCCTGAAACATCGAAAAAACACAGCTTAGAGAGCATAGGGCACTTCCACGCATGGGGGGATAAAGTGGGAAAATTGAAAATCAGCAAGACACAAGCAGCCCAAAGTTTAGGGCTGCTCTGTTGACAAGGACCTCCACTTCATTCCACCTTAAATATCCCGGGAATGCGAAAAATGGATAAAAAAGTTGTGGGCCCTATGTACAATGGAATATCACTCAGCCATGAAATCAATGTCATAAGGCTAGTAGCAGCATGATGAGTGGATTTAGGTAAGACGATTCTAAGTGAAATAAGTCACACAGAAAAGGACACTTCTCATAAGGTGTCACTTATAGAGGGAATGTAAAAACCGTTACACTTGAACTGAATTACAAAACAGAACAGAGTCACACATGCAGAAAACACACTATGGCTGCTTAACGGGAAAGGTGAGGTGGGGTGATACATAAAACAAGAGTTTCAAATTAGCTCAGATACCGTTCCATAAACCCAATATGTAATAGACAAGACCTACTCCTTGCTCAGAGAACTGGACTCAACACGCCCGATTCACCGCCCAAGAATATATCTGACTAGTAATAATCTTAAAACCTATGTATTGATATCTCTCTGTTAGTGTGTCAAGTGGGTGTAAAGCGGCATAAACACAGCCGTGAAAAGCAGCTAAACCCCATTATAAAAATAAATTACTTTTAAAAACCCATGAAACAAAGACAGGGAAAGAGAGAGAAATTCTTACACAATTCGTTCCGGGGCTGTGATGCAACCTGGATTGACCATATCTAGACCCACAGCTGGATGAGACATAAGGGTGGACACTCTTGGGGCTGAGAGGTTTGGTGAGGTTGGGTGAGCAAACGCAGACCCTTTAAAGTAATACTGCGTGCTACCCATCGCATGGGTCCCAAATCTCCAGGTTCAAGGGCATCTTCCTACATCGAAAACATGCATGAGAAACCCAGAAGATGGTACACCGTGTGATGGGGAAAGGTTTCTAAAACGCACCTCATTTCTCATCTCCTTGTGCTCGGGTTCGCCATTCCAGCCACTTTACTAGCAACTTCCCTACTTGGAGCATCAGCACCTTTAACCTCCTGTTCCGTACAGGTTGCAATTTGTCCTGAGGATGAACGGGAAGACGGGGAACCAATGAGAGATTAGCTCTTGGTGTTGGGACAGGCACAGGTCACTCTATTTTCCCATCAGGAAGAAGAATTAGCCACAGGCTCAACCTGCCCCCCGGAACCAGAACAGGGCCTAAAGCCATCCTGCGCTTTTGCGGCCAGCTCCCAAAAAAGCGACTTGTAAAATGGAGCTTCAGGGCACTGCAATTCACAAACCTGCAGAGTTATAAATGATAACTCTCGTCCACAAATATATTGAGGGAAGGCAAAGAAGAGGATTTGAAATCAAGGCAGAATTGCAGGAAACAGATTTCAGGAGGTAGATTCGAATCGCCTTTAAAGCACATGAAAAGCGGCAAAACGTTGACAATGATACCCTTGGCCAAAAAGGGCGTATGCGTTTTTTCCTGAATACATTCAGGAAAAAACGCATACGCCCTTTTTGGCCAACCAAGCAACCTGGAAAGGCAAATCAGCGCTACAAAGAAGTCTCGCTTCCCATCGGTCAAAAGGGCCATGCTGAAAAAAGTGTCAAAACCAGAAATGCAGGACAGGCCATGGAGAAATGGGAGCCTTGCTACACTGATGGGCGGGATGTAAATTGCCAACAGCCACTCTGGAGAAGTGTACGGTGTGTCCTGAAACATCTAAAAAACACAGCTTAGAGAGCATAGGGCACTTCCACGCATGGGGGGATAAAGTGGGAAAATTGAAAATCAGCAAGACACAAGCAGCCCAAAGTTTAGGGCTGCTCTGTTGACAAGGACCTCCACTTCATTCCACCTTAAATATCCCGGGAAAGCGAAAAATGGATAAAAAAGTTGTGGTCCCTATGTACATTGGAATATCACTCAGCCATGAAATCAATGTCATAAGGCTAGTAGCAGCATGATGAGTGGATTTAGGTAAGACGATTCTAAGTGAAATAAGTCACACAGAAAAGGACACTTCTCATAAGGTGTCACTTATAGAGGGAATGTAAAAACCGTTACACTTGAACTGAATTACAAAACAGAACAGAGTCACACATGCAGAAAACACACTATGGCTGCTTAACGGGAAAGGTGAGGTGGGGTGATACATAAAACAAGAGTTTCAAATTAGCTCAGATACCGTTCCATAAACCCAATATGTAATCGACAAGACCTACTCCTTGCTCAGAGAACTGGACTCAACACGCCCGATTCACCGCACAAGAATATATCTGACTAGTAATAATCTTAAAACCTATATATTGATATCTCTCTGTTAGTGTGTCAAGTGGGTGTAAAGCGGCATAAACACAGCCGTGAAAAGCAGCTAAACCCCATTATAAAAATAAATTACTTTTAAAAATCCATGAAACAAAGACAGGGAATGAGAGAGAAATTCTTACACAATTCGTTCCGGGGCTGTGATGCAACCTGGATTGACCATATCTAGACCCACAGCTGGATGAGACATAAGGGTGGACACTCTTGGGGCTGAGAGGTTTGGTGAGGTTGGGTGAGCAAACGCAGACCCTTTAAAGTAATACTGCGTGTTACCCATCGCATGGGTCCCAAATCTCCAGGTTCAAGGGCATCTTCCTACATCGAAAACATGCATGAGAAACCCAGAAGATGGTACACCGTGTGATGGGGAAAGGTTTCTAAAACGCACCTCATTTCTCATCTCCTTGTGCTCGGGTTCGCCATTCCAGCCACTTTACTAGCAATCTCCCTACTTGGAGCATCAGCACCTTTAACCTCCTGTTCCGTACAGGTTGCAATTTGTCCTGAGGATGAACGGGAAGACGGGGTACCAATGAGAGACAAGCTCTTGGTGTTGGGACAGGCACAGGTCACTCTATTTTCCCATCAGGAAGAAGAATTAGCCACAGGCTCAGCCTGCCCCCCGGAACCAGAACAGGGCCTGAAGCCATCCTGCACTTTTGCGGCCAGCTCCCAAAAAAGCGACTTCTAAAATGGAGCTTTAGGGCACTGCAATTCACAAACCTGCAGAGTTATAAATGATAACTCTCGTCCACAAATATATTGAGGGAAGGCAAAGAAGAGGATTTGAAATCAAGGCAGAATTGCAGGAAACAGATTTCAGGAGGTAGATTCGAATCGCCTTTAAAGCACATGAAAAGCGGCAAAACGTTGACAATGATGCCCTTGGCCAAAAAGGGCGTATGCGTTTTTTCCTGAATATATTCAGGAAAAAACGCATACGCCCTTTTTGGCCAACCAAGCAACCTGGAAAGGCAAATCAGCGCTACAAAGAAGTCTCGCTTCCCATCGGTCAAAAGGGCCATGCTGAAAAAAGTGTCAAAACCAGAAATGCAGGACAGGCCATGGAGAAATGGGAGCCTTGCTACACTGATGGGCGGGATGTAAATTGCCAACAGCCACTCTGGAGAAGTGTACGGTGTGTCCTGAAACATCTAAAAAACACAGCTTAGAGAGCATAGGGCACTTCCACCCATGGGGGGATAAAGTGGGAAAATTGAAAATCAGCAAGACACAAGCAGCCCAAAGTTTAGGGCTGCTCTGTTGACAAGGACCTCCACTTCATTCCACCTTAAATATCCCGGGAAAGCGAAAAATGGATAAAAAAGTTGTGGTCCCTATGTACAATGGAATATCACTCAGCCATGAAATCAATGTCATAAGGCTAGTAGCAGCATGATGAGTGAATTTAGGTAAGACGATTCTAAGTGAAATAAGTCACACAGAAAAGGACACTTCTCATAAGGTGTCACTTATAGAGGGAATGTAAAAACCGTTACACTTGAACTGAATTACAAAACAGAACAGAGTCACACATGCAGAAAACACACTATGGCTGCTTAACGGGAAAGGTGAGGTGGGGTGATACATAAAACAAGAGTTTCAAATTAGCTCAGATACCGTTCCATAAACCCAATATGTAATAGACAAGACCTACTCCTTGCTCAGAGAACTGGACTCAACACGCCCGATTCACCACCCAAGAATATATCTGACTAGTAATAATCTTAAAACCTATGTATTGATATCTCTCTGTTAGTGTGTCAAGTGGGTGTAAAGCGGCCTAAACACAGCCGTGAAAAGCAGCTAAACCCCATTATAAAAATAAATTACTTTTAAAAACCCATGAAACAAAGACAGGGAAAGAGAGAGAAATTCTTACACAATTCGTTCCGGGGCTGTGATGCAACCTGGATTGACCATATCTAGACCCACAGCTGGATGAGACATAAGGGTGGACACTCTTGGGGCTGAGAGGTTTGGTGAGGTTGGGTGAGCAAACGCAGACCCTTTAAAGTAATACTGCGTGCTACCCATCGCATGGGTCCCAAATCTCCAGGTTCAAGGGCATCTTCCTACATCGAAAACATGCATGAGAAACCCAGAAGATGGTACACCGTGTGATGGGGAAAGGTTTCTAAAACGCACCTCATTTCTCATCTCCTTGTGCTCGGGTTCGCCATTCCAGCCACTTTACTAGCAATCTCCCTACTTGGAGCATCAGCACCTTTAACCTCCTGTTCCGTACAGGTTGCAATTTGTCCTGAGGATGAACGGGAAGACGGGGAACCAATGAGAGACTAGCTCTTGGTGTTGGGACAGGCACAGGTCACTCTATTTTCCCATCAGGAAGAAGAATTAACCACAGGCTCAGCCTGCCCCCCGGAACCAGAACAGGGCCTGAAGCCATCCTGCGCTTTTGCGGCCAGCTCCCAAAAAAGCGACTTGTAAAATGGAGCTTCAGGGCACTGCAATTCACAAACATGAAGAGTTATAAATGATAACTCTCGTCCACAAATATATTGAGGGAAGGCAAAGAAGAGGATTTGAAATCAAGGCAGAATTGCAGGAAACAGATTTCAGGAGGTAGATTCGAATCGCCTTTAAAGCACATGAAAAGCGGCAAAACGTTGACAATGATGCCCTTGGCCAAAAAGGGCGTATGCGTTTTTTCCTGAATATATTCAGGAAAAAACCCATACGCCCCTTTTGGCCAACCAAGCATCCTGAAAAGGCAAATCAGCGCTACCAAGAAGTCTCGCTTCCCATCGGTCAAAAGGGCCATGCTGAAAAAAGTGAAAACCAGAAATGCAGGACAGTCCATGGAGAAATGGGAGCCTTGCTACACTGATGGGCGGGATGTAAATTGCCAACAGCCACTCTGGAGAAGTGTACGGTGTGTCCTGAAACATCTAAAAAACACAGCTTAGAGAGCATAGGGCACTTTCATGCCTGGGGGGATAAAGTAGGAAAATTGAAAATCAGCAAGACACAAGCACCCCCAAGTTTAGGGCTGCTCTGTTGACAAGGACCTCCACTTCATTCCACCTTAAATGTCCCAGGAAAGTGAAAAATGGATAAAAAAGTTGTGGTCGTTATATACAATGGAATATCACTCAGCCATGAAATCAATGTCATAAGGCTAGTAGCAGCATGATGAGTGGATTTAGGTAAGACGATTCTAAGTGAAATAAGTCACACAGAAAAGGACACTTCTCATAAGGTGTCACTTATAGAGGGAATGTAAAAACCGTTACACTTGAACTGAATTACAAAACAGAACAGAGTCACACATGCAGAAAACACACTATGGCTGCTTAACGGGAAAGGTGAGGTGGGGTGATACATAAAACAAGAGTTTCAAATTAGCTCAGATACCGTTCCATAAACCCAATATGTAATAGACAAGACCTACTCCTTGCTAAGAGAACTGGACTCAACACGCCCGATTCACCACCCAAGAATATATCTGACTAGTAATAATCTTAAAACCTATGTATTGATATCTCTCTGTTAGTGTGTCAAGTGGGTGTAAAGCGGCATAAACACAGCCGTGAAAAGCAGCTAAACCCCATTATAAAAATAAATTACTTTTAAAAATCCATGAAACAAAGACAGGGAAAGAGAGAGAAATTCTTACACAATTCGTTCCGGGGCTGTGATGCAACCTGGATTGACCATATCTAGACCCACAGCTGGATGAGACATAAGGGTGGACACTCTTGGGGCTGAGAGGTTTGGTGAGGTTGGGTGAGCAAACGCAGACCCTTTAAAGTAATACTGCGTGCTACCCATCGCATGGGTCCCAAATCTCCAGGTTCAAGGGCATCTTCCTACATCGAAAACATGCATGAGAAACCCAGAAGATGGTACACCGTGTGATGGGGAAAGGTTTCTAAAACGCACCTCATTTCTCATCTCCTTGTGCTCGGGTTCGCCATTCCAGCCACTTTACTAGCAATCTCCCTACTTGGAGCATCAGCACCTTTAACCTCCTGTTCCGTACAGGTTGCAATTTGTCCTGAGGATGAACGGGAAGACGGGGAACCAATGAGAGACTAGCTCTTGGTGTTGGGACAGTCACAGGTCACTCTATTTGCCCATCAGGAAGAAGAATTAACCACAGGCTCAGCCTGCCCCCCGGAACCAGAACAGGGCCTGAAGCCATCCTGCGCTTTTGCGGCCAGCTCCCAAAAAAGCGACTTGTAAAATGGAGCTTCAGGGCACTGCAATTCACAAACCTGCAGAGTTATAAATGATAACTCTCGTCCACAAATATATTGAGGGAAGGCAAAGAAGAAGATTTGAAATCAAGGCAGAATTGCAGGAAACAGATTTCAGGAGGTAGATTCGAATCGCCTTTAAAGCACATGAAAAGCGGCAAAAGGTTGACAATGATGCCCTTGGCCAAAAAGGGCGTATGCGTTTTTTCCTGAATATATTCAGGAAAAAACGCATACGCCCTTTTTGGCCAACCAAGCAACCTGGAAAGGCAAATCAGCGCTACAAAGAAGTCTCGCTTCCCATCGGTCAAAAGGGCCATGCTGAAAAAAGTGTCAAAACCAGAAATGCAGGACAGGCCATGGAGAAATGGGAGCCTTGCTACACTGATGGGCGGGATGTAAATTGCCAACAGCCACTCTGGAGAAGTGTACGGTGTGTCCTGAAACATCGAAAAAACACAGCTTAGAGAGCATAGGGCACTTCCACGCATGGGGGGATAAAGTGGGAAAATTGAAAATCAGCAAGACACAAGCAGCCCAAAGTTTAGGGCTGCTCTGTTGACAAGGACCTCCACTTCATTCCACCTTAAATATCCCGGGAAAGCGAAAAATGGATAAAAAAGTTGTGGTCCCTATGTACATTGGAATATCACTCAGCCATGAAATCAATGTCATAAGGCTAGTAGCAGCATGATGAGTGGATTTAGGTAAGACGATTCTAAGTGAAATAAGTCACACAGAAAAGGACACTTCTCATAAGGTGTCACTTATAGAGGGAATGTAAAAACCGTTACACTTGAACTGAATTACAAAACAGAACAGAGTCACACATGCAGAAAACACACTATGGCTGCTTAACGGGAAAGGTGAGGTGGGGTCATACATAAAACAAGAGTCTCAAATTAGCTCAGATACCGTTCCATAAACCCAATATGTAATCGACAAGACCTACTCCTTGCTCAGAGAACTGGACTCAACACGCCCGATTCACCGCACAAGAATATATCTGACTAGTAATAATCTTAAAACCTATATATTGATATCTCTCTGTTAGTGTGTCAAGTGGGTGTAAAGCGGCATAAACACAGCCGTGAAAAGCAGCTAAACCCCATTATAAAAATAAATTACTTTTAAAAATCCATGAAACAAAGACAGGGAAAGAGAGAGAAATTCTTACACAATTCGTTCAGGGGCTGTGATGCAACCTGGATTGACCATATCTAGACCCACAGCTGGATGAGACATAAGGGTGGACACTCTTGGGGCTGAGAGGTTTGGTGAGGTTGGGTGAGCAAACGCAGACCCTTTAAAGTAATACTGCGTGCTACCCATCGCATGGGTCCCAAATCTCCAGGTTCAAGGGCATCTTCCTACATCGAAAACATGCATGAGAAACCCAGAAGATGGTACACCGTGTGATGGGGAAAGGTTTCTAAAACGCACCTCATTTCTCATCTCCTTGTGCTCGGGTTCGCCATTCCAGCCACTTTACTAGCAATCTCCCTACTTGGAGCATCAGCACCTTTAACCTCCTGTTCCGTACAGGTTGCAATTTGTCCTGAGGATGAACGGGAAGACGGGGAACCAATGAGAGACTAGCTCTTGGTGTTGGGACAGGCACAGGTCACTCTATTTTCCAATCAGGAAGAAGAATTAACCACAGGCTCAGCCTGCCCCCCAGAACCAGAACAGGGCCTGAAGCCATCCTGCGCTTTTGCGGCCAGCTCCCAAAAAAGCGACTTGTAAAATGGAGCTTCAGGGCACTGCAATTCACAAACATGAAGAGTTATAAATGATAACTCTCGTCCACAAATATATTGAGGGAAGGCAAAGAAGAGGATTTGAAATCAAGGCAGAATTGCAGGAAACAGATTTCAGGAGGTAGATTCGAATCGCCTTTAAAGCACATGAAAAGCGGCAAAACGTTGACAATGATGCCCTTGGCCAAAAAGGGCGTATGCGTTTTTTCCTGAATATATTCAGGAAAAAACGCATACGCCCCTTTTGGCCAACCAAGCATCCTGAAAAGGCAAATCAGCGCTACCAAGAAGTCTCGCTTCCCATCGGTCAAAAGGGCCATGCTGAAAAAAGTGAAAACCAGAAATGCAGGACAGGCCATGGAGAAATGGGAGCCTTGCTACACTGATGGGCGGGATGTAAATTGCCAACAGCCACTCTGGAGAAGTGTACGGTGTGTCCTGAAACATCTAAAAAACACAGCTTAGAGAGCATAGGGCACTTTCATGCCTGGGGGGATAAAGTAGGAAAATTGAAAATCAGCAAGACACAAGCACCCCAAAGTTTAGGGCTGCTCTGTTGACAAGGACCTCCACTTCATTCCACCTTAAATGTCCCAGGAAAGTGAAAAATGGATAAAAAAGTTGTGGTCCTTATATACAATGGAATATCACTCAGCCATGAAATCAATGTCATAAGGCTAGTAGCAGCATGATGAGTGGATTTAGGTAAGACGATTCTAAGTGAAATAAGTCACACAGAAAAGGACACTTCTCATAAGGTGTCACTTATAGAGGGAATGTAAAAACCGTTACACTTGAACTGAATTACAAAACAGAACAGAGTCACACATGCAGAAAACACACTATGGCTGCTTAACGGGAAAGGTGAGGTGGGGTGATACATAAAACAAGAGTTTCAAATTAGCTCAGATACCGTTCCATAAACCCAATATGTAATAGACAAGACCTACTCCTTGCTCAGAGAACTGGACTCAACACGCCCGATTCACCACCCAAGAATATATCTGACTAGTAATAATCTTAAAACCTATGTATTGATATCTCTCTGTTAGTGTGTCAAGTGGGTGTAAAGCGGCATAAACACAGCCGTGAAAAGCAGCTAAACCCCATTATAAAAATAAATTACTTTTAAAAACCCATGAAACAAAGACAGGGAAAGAGAGAGAAATTCTTACACAATTCGTTCCGGGGCTGTGATGCAACCTGGATTGACCATATCTAGACCCACAGCTGGATGAGACATAAGGGTGGACACTCTTGGGGCTGAGAGGTTTGGTGAGGTTGGGTGAGCAAACGCACACCCTTTAAAGTAATACTGCGTGCTACCCATCGCATGGGTCCCAAATCTCCAGGTTCAAGGGCATCTTCCTACATCGAAAACATGCATGAGAAACCCAGAAGATGGTACACCGTGTGATGGGGAAAGGTTTCTAAAACGCACCTCATTTCTCATCTCCTTGTGCTCGGGTTCGCCATTCCAGCCACTTTACTAGCAATCTCCCTACTTGGAGCATCAGCACCTTTAACCTCCTGTTCCGTACAGGTTGCAATTTGTCCTGAGGATGAACGGGAAGATGGGGAACCAATGAGAGACTAGCTCTTGGTGTTGGGACAGTCACAGGTCACTCTATTTGCCCATCAGGAAGAAGAATTAACCACAGGCTCAGCCTGCCCCCCGGAACCAGAACAGGGCCTGAAGCCATCCTGCGCTTTTGCGGCCAGCTCCCAAAAAAGCGACTTGTAAAATGGAGCTTCAGGGCACTGCAATTCACAAACCTGCAGAGTTATAAATGATAACTCTCGTCCACAAATATATTGAGGGAAGGCAAAGAAGAAGATTTGAAATCAAGGCAGAATTGCAGGAAACAGATTTCAGGAGGTAGATTCGAATCGCCTTTAAAGCACATGAAAAGCGGCAAAAGGTTGACAATGATGCCCTTGGCCAAAAAGGGCGTATGCGTTTTTTCCTGAATATATTCAGGAAAAAACGCATACGCCCTTTTTGGCCAACCAAGCAACCTGGAAAGGCAAATCAGCGCTACAAAGAAGTCTCGCTTCCCATCGGTCAAAAGGGCCATGCTGAAAAAAGTGTCAAAACCAGAAATGCAGGACAGGCCATGGAGAAATGGGAGCCTTGCTACACTGATGGGCGGGATGTAAATTGCCAACAGCCACTCTGGAGAAGTGTACGGTGTGTCCTGAAACATCGAAAAAACACAGCTTAGAGAGCATAGGGCACTTCCACGCATGGGGGGATAAAGTGGGAAAATTGAAAATCAGCAAGACACAAGCAGCCCAAAGTTTAGGGCTGCTCTGTTGACAAGGACCTCCACTTCATTCCACCTTAAATATCCCGGGAAAGCGAAAAATGGATAAAAAAGTTGTGGGCCCTATGTACAATGGAATATCACTCAGCCATGAAATCAATGTCATAAGGCTAGTAGCAGCATGATGAGTGGATTTAGGTAAGACGATTCTAAGTGAAATAAGTCACACAGAAAAGGACACTTCTCATAAGGTGTCACTTATAGAGGGAATGTAAAAACCGTTACACTTGAACTGAATTACAAAACAGAACAGAGTCACACATGCAGAAAACACACTATGGCTGCTTAACGGGAAAGGTGAGGTGGGGTGATACATAAAACAAGAGTTTCAAATTAGCTCAGATACCGTTCCATAAACCCAATATGTAATAGACAAGACCTACTCCTTGCTCAGAGAACTGGACTCAACACGCCCGATTCACCGCACAAGAATATATCTGACTAGTAATAATCTTAAAACCTATATATTGATATCTCTCTGTTAGTGTGTCAAGTGGGTGTAAAGCGGCATAAACACAGCCGTGAAAAGCAGCTAAACCCCATTATAAAAATAAATTACTTTTAAAAATCCATGAAACAAAGACAGGGAAAGAGAGAGAAATTCTTACACAATTCGTTCAGGGGCTGTGATGCAACCTGGATTGACCATATCTAGACCCACAGCTGGATGAGACATAAGGGTGGACACTCTTGGGGCTGAGAGGTTTGGTGAGGTTGGGTGAGCAAACGCAGACCCTTTAAAGTAATACTGCGTGCTACCCATCGCATGGGTCCCAAATCTCCAGGTTCAAGGGCATCTTCCTACATCGAAAACATGCATGAGAAACCCAGAAGATGGTACACCGTGTGATGGGGAAAGGTTTCTAAAACGCACCTCATTTCTCATCTCCTTGTGCTCGGGTTCGCCATTCCAGCCACTTTACTAGCAATCTCCCTACTTGGAGCATCAGCACCTTTAACCTCCTGTTCCGTACAGGTTGCAATTTGTCCTGAGGATGAACGGGAAGACGGGGAACCAATGAGAGACTAGCTCTTGGTGTTGGGACAGGCACAGGTCACTCTATTTTCCAATCAGGAAGAAGAATTAACCACAGGCTCAGCCTGCCCCCCGGAACCAGAACAGGGCCTGAAGCCATCCTGCGCTTTTGCGGCCAGCTCCCAAAAAAGCGACTTGTAAAATGGAGCTTCAGGGCACTGCAATTCACAAACATGAAGAGTTATAAATGATAACTCTCGTCCACAAATATATTGAGGGAAGGCAAAGAAGAGGATTTGAAATCAAGGCAGAATTGCAGGAAACAGATTTCAGGAGGTAGATTCGAATCGCCTTTAAAGCACATGAAAAGCGGCAAAACGTTGACAATGATGCCCTTGGCCAAAAAGGGCGTATGCGTTTTTTCCTGAATATATTCAGGAAAAAACGCATACGCCCCTTTTGGCCAACCAAGCATCCTGAAAAGGCAAATCAGCGCTACCAAGAAGTCTCGCTTCCCATCGGTCAAAAGGGCCATGCTGAAAAAAGTGAAAACCAGAAATGCAGGACAGGCCATGGAGAAATGGGAGCCTTGCTACACTGATGGGCGGGATGTAAATTGCCAACAGCCACTCTGGAGAAGTGTACGGTGTGTCCTGAAACATCTAAAAAACACAGCTTAGAGAGCATAGGGCACTTTCATGCCTGGGGGGATAAAGTAGGAAAATTGAAAATCAGCAAGACACAAGCACCCCAAAGTTTAGGGCTGCTCTGTTGACAAGGACCTCCACTTCATTCCACCTTAAATGTCCCAGGAAAGTGAAAAATGGATAAAAAAGTTGTGGTCCTTATATACAATGGAATATCACTCAGCCATGAAATCAATGTCATAAGGCTAGTAGCAGCATGATGAGTGGATTTAGGTAAGACGATTCTAAGTGAAATAAGTCACACAGAAAAGGACACTTCTCATAAGGTGTCACTTATAGAGGGAATGTAAAAACCGTTACACTTGAACTGAATTACAAAACAGAACAGAGTCACACATGCAGAAAACACACTATGGCTGCTTAACGGGAAAGGTGAGGTGGGGTGATACATAAAACAAGAGTTTCAAATTAGCTCAGATACCGTTCCATAAACCCAATATGTAATAGACAAGACCTACTCCTTGCTCAGAGAACTGGACTCAACACGCCCGATTCACCACCCAAGAATATATCTGACTAGTAATAATCTTAAAACCTATGTATTGATATCTCTCTGTTAGTGTGTCAAGTGGGTGTAAAGCGGCATAAACACAGCCGTGAAAAGCAGCTAAACCCCATTATAAAAATAAATTACTTTTAAAAACCCATGAAACAAAGACAGGGAAAGAGAGAGAAATTCTTACACAATACGTTCCGGGGCTGTGATGCAACCTGGATTGACCATATCTAGACCCACAGCTGGATGAGACATAAGGGTGGACACTCTTGGGGCTGAGAGGTTTGGTGAGGTTGGGTGAGCAAACGCACACCCTTTAAAGTAATACTGCGTGCTACCCATCGCATGGGTCCCAAATCTCCAGGTTCAAGGGCATCTTCCTACATCGAAAACATGCATGAGAAACCCAGAAGATGGTACACCGTGTGATGGGGAAAGGTTTCTAAAACGCACCTCATTTCTCATCTCCTTGTGCTCGGGTTCGCCATTCCAGCCACTTTACTAGCAATCTCCCTACTTGGAGCATCAGCACCTTTAACCTCCTGTTCCGTACAGGTTGCAATTTGTCCTGAGGATGAACGGGAAGACGGGGAACCAATGAGAGACTAGCTCTTGGTGTTGGGACAGTCACAGGTCACTCTATTTGCCCATCAGGAAGAAGAATTAACCACAGGCTCAGCCTGCCCCCCGGAACCAGAACAGGGCCTGAAGCCATCCTGCGCTTTTGCGGCCAGCTCCCAAAAAAGCGACTTGTAAAATGGAGCTTCAGGGCACTGCAATTCACAAACCTGCAGAGTTATAAATGATAACTCTCGTCCACAAATATATTGAGGGAAGGCAAAGAAGAAGATTTGAAATCAAGGCAGAATTGCAGGAAACAGATTTCAGGAGGTAGATTCGAATCGCCTTTAAAGCACATGAAAAGCGGCAAAAGGTTGACAATGATGCCCTTGGCCAAAAAGGGCGTATGCGTTTTTTCCTGAATATATTCAGGAAAAAACGCATACGCCCTTTTTGGCCAACCAAGCAACCTGGAAAGGCAAATCAGCGCTACAAAGAAGTCTCGCTTCCCATCGGTCAAAAGGGCCATGCTGAAAAAAGTGTCAAAACCAGAAATGCAGGACAGGCCATGGAGAAATGGGAGCCTTGCTACACTGATGGGCGGGATGTAAATTGCCAACAGCCACTCTGGAGAAGTGTACGGTGTGTCCTGAAACATCGAAAAAACACAGCTTAGAGAGCATAGGGCACTTCCACGCATGGGGGGATAAAGTGGGAAAATTGAAAATCAGCAAGACACAAGCAGCCCAAAGTTTAGGGCTGCTCTGTTGACAAGGACCTCCACTTCATTCCACCTTAAATATCCCGGGAAAGCGAAAAATGGATAAAAAAGTTGTGGGCCCTATGTACAATGGAATATCACTCAGCCATGAAATCAATGTCATAAGGCTAGTAGCAGCATGATGAGTGGATTTAGGTAAGACGATTCTAAGTGAAATAAGTCACACAGAAAAGGACACTTCTCATAAGGTGTCACTTATAGAGGGAATGTAAAAACCGTTACACTTGAACTGAATTACAAAACAGAACAGAGTCACACATGCAGAAAACACACTATGGCTGCTTAACGGGAAAGGTGAGGTGGGGTGATACATAAAACAAGAGTTTCAAATTAGCTCAGATACCGTTCCATAAACCCAATATGTAATAGACAAGACCTACTCCTTGCTCAGAGAACTGGACTCAACACGCCCGATTCACCGCCCAAGAATATATCTGACTAGTAATAATCTTAAAACCTATGTATTGATATCTCTCTGTTAGTGTGTCAAGTGGGTGTAAAGCGGCATAAACACAGCCGTGAAAAGCAGCTAAACCCCATTATAAAAATAAATTACTTTTAAAAACCCATGAAACAAAGACAGGGAAAGAGAGAGAAATTCTTACACAATTCGTTCCGGGGCTGTGATGCAACCTGGATTGACCATATCTAGACCCACAGCTGGATGAGACATAAGGGTGGACACTCTTGGGGCTGAGAGGTTTGGTGAGGTTGGGTGAGCAAACGCAGACCCTTTAAAGTAATACTGCGTGCTACCCATCGCATGGGTCCCAAATCTCCAGGTTCAAGGGCATCTTCCTACATCGAAAACATGCATGAGAAACCCAGAAGATGGTACACCGTGTGATGGGGAAAGGTTTCTCAAACGCACCTCATTTCTCATCTCCTTGTGCTCGGGTTCGCCATTCCAGCCACTTTACTAGCAACTTCCCTACTTGGAGCATCAGCACCTTTAACCTCCTGTTCCGTACAGGTTGCAATTTGTCCTGAGGATGAACGGGAAGACGGGGAACCAATGAGAGACTAGCTCTTGGTGTTGGGACAGTCACAGGTCACTCTATTTGCCCATCAGGAAGAAGAATTAACCACAGGCTCAGCCTGCCCCCCGGAACCAGAACAGGGCCTGAAGCCATCCTGCGCTTTTGCGGCCAGCTCCCAAAAAAGCGACTTGTAAAATGGAGCTTCAGGGCACTGCAATTCACAAACCTGCAGAGTTATAAATGATAACTCTCGTCCACAAATATATTGAGGGAAGGCAAAGAAGAAGATTTGAAATCAAGGCAGAATTGCAGGAAACAGATTTCAGGAGGTAGATTCGAATCGCCTTTAAAGCACATGAAAAGCGGCAAAAGGTTGACAATGATGCCCTTGGCCAAAAAGGGCGTATGCGTTTTTTCCTGAATATATTCAGGAAAAAACGCATACGCCCTTTTTGGCCAACCAAGCAACCTGGAAAGGCAAATCAGCGCTACAAAGAAGTCTCGCTTCCCATCGGTCAAAAGGGCCATGCTGAAAAAAGTGTCAAAACCAGAAATGCAGGACAGGCCATGGAGAAATGGGAGCCTTGCTACACTGATGGGCGGGATGTAAATTGCCAACAGCCACTCTGGAGAAGTGTACGGTGTGTCCTGAAACATCGAAAAAACACAGCTTAGAGAGCATAGGGCACTTCCACGCATGGGGGGATAAAGTGGGAAAATTGAAAATCAGCAAGACACAAGCAGCCCAAAGTTTAGGGCTGCTCTGTTGACAAGGACCTCCACTTCATTCCACCTTAAATATCCCGGGAAAGCGAAAAATGGATAAAAAAGTTGTGGGCCCTATGTACAATGGAATATCACTCAGCCATGAAATCAATGTCATAAGGCTAGTAGCAGCATGATGAGTGGATTTAGGTAAGACGATTCTAAGTGAAATAAGTCACACAGAAAAGGACACTTCTCATAAGGTGTCACTTATAGAGGGAATGTAAAAACCGTTACACTTGAACTGAATTACAAAACAGAACAGAGTCACACATGCAGAAAACACACTATGGCTGCTTAACGGGAAAGGTGAGGTGGGGTGATACATAAAACAAGAGTTTCAAATTAGCTCAGATACCGTTCCATAAACCCAATATGTAATAGACAAGACCTACTCCTTGCTCAGAGAACTGGACTCAACACGCCCGATTCACCGCCCAAGAATATATCTGACTAGTAATAATCTTAAAACCTATGTATTGATATCTCTCTGTTAGTGTGTCAAGTGGGTGTAAAGCGGCATAAACACAGCCGTGAAAAGCAGCTAAACCCCATTATAAAAATAAATTACTTTTAAAAACCCATGAAACAAAGACAGGGAAAGAGAGAGAAATTCTTACACAATTCGTTCCGGGGCTGTGATGCAACCTGGATTGACCATATCTAGACCCACAGCTGGATGAGACATAAGGGTGGACACTCTTGGGGCTGAGAGGTTTGGTGAGGTTGGGTGAGCAAACGCAGACCCTTTAAAGTAATACTGCGTGCTACCCATCGCATGGGTCCCAAATCTCCAGGTTCAAGGGCATCTTCCTACATCGAAAACATGCATGAGAAACCCAGAAGATGGTACACCGTGTGATGGGGAAAGGTTTCTCAAACGCACCTCATTTCTCATCTCCTTGTGCTCGGGTTCGCCATTCCAGCCACTTTACTAGCAACTTCCCTACTTGGAGCATCAGCACCTTTAACCTCCTGTTCCGTACAGGTTGCAATTTGTCCTGAGGATGAACGGGAAGACGGGGAACCAATGAGAGATTAGCTCTTGGTGTTGGGACAGGCACAGGTCACTCTATTTTCCCATCAGGAAGAAGAATTAGCCACAGGCTCAACCTGCCCCCCGGAACCAGAACAGGGCCTAAAGCCATCCTGCGCTTTTGCGGCCAGCTCCCAAAAAAGCGACTTGTAAAATGGAGCTTCAGGGCACTGCAATTCACAAACCTGCAGAGTTATAAATGATAACTCTCGTCCACAAATATATTGAGGGAAGGCAAAGAAGAGGATTTGAAATCAAGGCAGAATTGCAGGAAACAGATTTCAGGAGGTAGATTCGAATCGCCTTTAAAGCACATGAAAAGCGGCAAAACGTTGACAATGATACCCTTGGCCAAAAAGGGCGTATGCGTTTTTTCCTGAATACATTCAGGAAAAAACGCATACGCCCTTTTTGGCCAACCAAGCAACCTGGAAAGGCAAATCAGTGCTACAAAGAAGTCTCGCTTCCCATCGGTCAAAAGGGCCATGCTGAAAAAAGTGTCAAAACCAGAAATGCAGGACAGGCCATGGAGAAATGGGAGCCTTGCTACACTGATGGGCGGGATGTAAATTGCCAACAGCCACTCTGGAGAAGTGTACGGTGTGTCCTGAAACATCGAAAAAACACAGCTTAGAGAGCATAGGGCACTTCCACGCATGGGGGGATAAAGTGGGAAAATTGAAAATCAGCAAGACACAAGCAGCCCAAAGTTTAGGGCTGCTCTGTTGACAAGGACCTCCACTTCATTCCACCTTAAATATCCCGGGAAAGCGAAAAATGGATAAAAAAGTTGTGGGCCCTATGTACAATGGAATATCACTCAGCCATGAAATCAATGTCATAAGGCTAGTAGCAGCATGATGAGTGGATTTAGGTAAGACGATTCTAAGTGAAATAAGTCACACAGAAAAGGACACTTCTCATAAGGTGTCACTTATAGAGGGAATGTAAAAACCGTTACACTTGAACTGAATTACAAAACAGAACAGAGTCACACATGCAGAAAACACACTATGGCTGCTTAACGGGAAAGGTGAGGTGGGGTGATACATAAAACAAGAGTTTCAAATTAGCTCAGATACCGTTCCATAAACCCAATATGTAATAGACAAGACCTACTCCTTGCTCAGAGAACTGGACTCAACACGCCCGATTCACCGCCCAAGAATATATCTGACTAGTAATAATCTTAAAACCTATGTATTGATATCTCTCTGTTAGTGTGTCAAGTGGGTGTAAAGCGGCATAAACACAGCCGTGAAAAGCAGCTAAACCCCATTATAAAAATAAATTACTTTTAAAAACCCATGAAACAAAGACAGGGAAAGAGAGAGAAATTCTTACACAATTCGTTCCGGGGCTGTGATGCAACCTGGATTGACCATATCTAGACCCACAGCTGGATGAGACATAAGGGTGGACACTCTTGGGGCTGAGAGGTTTGGTGAGGTTGGGTGAGCAAACGCAGACCCTTTAAAGTAATACTGCGTGCTACCCATCGCATGGGTCCCAAATCTCCAGGTTCAAGGGCATCTTCCTACATCGAAAACATGCATGAGAAACCCAGAAGATGGTACACCGTGTGATGGGGAAAGGTTTCTCAAACGCACCTCATTTCTCATCTCCTTGTGCTCGGGTTCGCCATTCCAGCCACTTTACTAGCAATCTCCCTACTTGGAGCATCAGCACCTTTAACCTCCTGTTCCGTACAGGTTGCAATTTGTCCTGAGGATGAACGGGAAGACGGGGAACCAATGAGAGACTAGCTCTTGGTGTTGGGACAGGCACAGGTCACTCTATTTTCCAATCAGGAAGAAGAATTAACCACAGGCTCAGCCTGCCCCCCGGAACCAGAACAGGGCCTGAAGCCATCCTGCGCTTTTGCGGCCAGCTCCCAAAAAAGCGACTTGTAAAATGGAGCTTCAGGGCACTGCAATTCACAAACATGAAGAGTTATAAATGATAACTCTCGTCCACAAATATATTGAGGGAAGGCAAAGAAGAGGATTTGAAATCAAGGCAGAATTGCAGGAAACAGATTTCAGGAGGTAGATTCGAATCGCCTTTAAAGCACATGAAAAGCGGCAAAACGTTGACAATGATGCCCTTGGCCAAAAAGGGCGTATGCGTTTTTTCCTGAATATATTCAGGAAAAAACGCATACGCCCCTTTTGGCCAACCAAGCATCCTGAAAAGGCAAATCAGCGCTACCAAGAAGTCTCGCTTCCCATCGGTCAAAAGGGCCATGCTGAAAAAAGTGAAAACCAGAAATGCAGGACAGGCCATGGAGAAATGGGAGCCTTGCTACACTGATGGGCGGGATGTAAATTGCCAACAGCCACTCTGGAGAAGTGTACGGTGTGTCCTGAAACATCTAAAAAACACAGCTTAGAGAGCATAGGGCACTTTCATGCCTGGGGGGATAAAGTAGGAAAATTGAAAATCAGCAAGACACAAGCACCCCAAAGTTTAGGGCTGCTCTGTTGACAAGGACCTCCACTTCATTCCACCTTAAATGTCCCAGGAAAGTGAAAAATGGATAAAAAAGTTGTGGTCCTTATATACAATGGAATATCACTCAGCCATGAAATCAATGTCATAAGGCTAGTAGCAGCATGATGAGTGGATTTAGGTAAGACGATTCTAAGTGAAATAAGTCACACAGAAAAGGACACTTCTCATAAGGTGTCACTTATAGAGGGAATGTAAAAACCGTTACACTTGAACTGAATTACAAAACAGAACAGAGTCACACATGCAGAAAACACACTATGGCTGCTTAACGGGAAAGGTGAGGTGGGGTGATACATAAAACAAGAGTTTCAAATTAGCTCAGATACCGTTCCATAAACCCAATATGTAATAGACAAGACCTACTCCTTGCTCAGAGAACTGGACTCAACACGCCCGATTCACCACCCAAGAATATATCTGACTAGTAATAATCTTAAAACCTATGTATTGATATCTCTCTGTTAGTGTGTCAAGTGGGTGTAAAGCGGCATAAACACAGCCGTGAAAA